>NC_135223.1:7136732-7212810 GCF_052324685.1 Brachyhypopomus gauderio
AGCAGGATCGTGTGGATGCTAGAGACCATCGTAATGCATAACCACAAACATTTCTTTGATTTCCAGCTAATTAATATCTTATAAGTTAAGCTGAAGTTGTAAAGTGTTGGATCATGTTGCTGTGTTTTGTGTCTACACTAAACCCCAAAGAGAAAATCAAATCAAAATGTTGAATCTCCCGATGCACAGAGCATCAGAACCTGAAGTGTTTGAACTGAGCGAGTCACAGTGGTGGTGTGAGTCACAGTCGCGTTGAGGGCCAGTCACCCACTCCAGCTCTGCTCTCTCATCTGCTCTTGGGATTTTGCACCGTAAAACTTAACTAAAGCCCCTCCCTCTTAACAACAATCTGGATTCCTGTGATAACAAGTGAAAAATGTTGGACGCAATCCACTTTGCTACCGCTAAGACCTTTCCCGATCGGTCCTCTTCATTAGAAAGCGGCTAATCTCGGACTGATAAGCCACAGCCACTAATGCAGCTGAGTCAAAGTTCGAGTGCCTTCGATGTCACGATGCTTAACTTACTGAACTTCCTGCATGTTCATTAGACAGTTTTATCTGTGGCTGCTTCTCCAGGAACCATCGAGATGGAGTGAGAGAGAGAGAGAGAGAAAGAGAGAGGGGGAGAGAGAGAGGGCAGGTGGATGTGTGAAGAAAGATAAGGACAGGCCCTTTGCCTGAGACAGAACTGACCATCTTGTCTGGGCATCTCCATCTTGTCTGGGTATCTCCAAGCTTTTCTGTATTCGAGCTTTAAAACTGGGTAGAGAGAGCGAAAGGGAGAGAAAAAGAGGGAGGAAGGGAGTGAAGGATGGAGGATGAGAGGAGGAAAGGATGAGAGAAGAGTTCCTGGTTGCCATTGGTGGTCCTGGAGTCACTGTGCCAGACGACACTTCCACACTGCTCATCATTTTTGCCTCTCTGTTTTAAAAACCTCTCACCGGTCTCACATCCATCTCCACATAAACAGACTCTATTTATATACATCCCAATCCCCTGACAATTGTTTTTCAAAGGGAAGATACAAATTTTGTACTCTTCTGCAATCAAAGCAAGAGCACACTAAAGAATATCGTGTGCTTAAAAAGCAACTATGATTCAAATGACAGCAGAAGGTCCATTTTGCATGAGCAGCGTTTCAAAGTTGTGCTCCGCTTTCTCATTTACTTGCCGTTATCGACCAGGTCACATCCACAAAGTCACTAATTATGCCTGATGTTTGGCTTTTAAGGTAGCAGAGGAGCTGATGTCAACAGGAAAGGAGGCGATGCACACATTGGTGTGGTTCACACACTTCGATTTCAAGTGTGAGAACGAAGTCGTGATCCTGCTTTGACACGCCCCAGCTGAACACCTCATCCCCACGTCCCCATGAGAGCAAGCGTGATGTTGATGTCTTGCAGAAATACAACAGAAGCGAATTTTGTTGCTGTAATGATGGTGGTGTCAGAAATAAAATTACACCGTGGGAATTTATGGAATATTTTTGGTCCAACACCAAGTTTCTGTCAGCGTGTCCTACTATGCTGCTTGGAACCACTCCAAGTTAAACATACTTTAACACTGCATTTCCTGTATGATTGTGGTAAAAATACAGATCCACTAGTCCACTGATCCACTAATCCACTAATCCACTAATCCATTAGTAACACCAGGTTCTCAATTGGTGCAGTTAAAGCAAATTTACAAATGTAAAGAAAAAATCTAGTTTATGATTGTATGATTTTGTGTTTAACTCAACTGACACATTCGAAGACAGGGCCCACATTCAGGCAAATATACTGATCCTTTATGGTTTCCATATTGTTAACACCATGATGAACTAGAGTAAGCTCTGGTGTTTAGTGAATGTTCTGGTGCTGATTTGATCAGGGTTGAGTAGTGGTGTTTATCTGTTGATTCTTTTATGTGTGTATTTTACTGTTATATATGTAATATGAGTATGCACTGTGCTCTGGTGTTGTGTGAGGTCAGGTGTTGAGTGTGATCTGGTGCTGTGAGGTCTGGTGTTCAGTATGCATGGGTGTTGAGTGTGGTCTAGTGTTGAGTATGCACGGGTATTAAGTCTACTGTGGTATTGAGTATGCACTGGTGTTGAGTATGGTCTGGTGTTGAGAATGTACTGGTGTTGAGTGTGGTCTAGTGTTGAGCATGCACTGGAGCTCAGTGTTGTCTAGTGTTGAGCATGTACTGGTGTTGAGTGTGGTTTGGTGTTGAGAATGCACTGGTGTTGAGTGTGGTCTAGTGTTGAGCATGCACTGGTGTTGATTGTGGTTTGGTGTTGAGTGTGGACTGGTGTTGAGCATGCACTGGTGTTGAGTGTGGTTTGGTGTTGAGAATGCACTGGTGTTGGGTGTGGTTTGGTGTTGAGTGTGGACTGGTGTTGAGCATGCACTGGTGTTGAGTGTGGTTTGGTGTTGAGAATGCACTGGTGTTGGGTGTGAATTGGTGTTGAGTGTGAACTGGTGTTGAGTGTGGTCTAGTGTTGAGTGTGGACTGATGTTGAGTGTGGACTGGTGTTGAATGTGGTCTGGCATTGAGTGTGGTTGGTGTAGTGATGTCTGGTGTTGAGTATGCACTGGTGTTGAGTGTGGTCTGGTGTTGAGTGTGGTATAGTGTTTAGTGTGGTCTAGTGTTGAGCATGGCCTGGTGTAGTGATGTCTGGTGTTGAGTATGCACTAGTGTTAAGTGTGGTCTTGTGTTGAGTATGCACTGGTGTTGACTGTAGACTGGTGTTCAGTGTGGTCTGGTTTTTTGAGGTCTGATGTTGATTAGGCACTGGTGTTGAGTGTGGCCTGGTGTTGAGTATGCAGTGGTGTTGATTGTAGACTGGTGTTGAGTGTGGTCTGGTTTTTTGAGATATGGTGTTGATTATGCGCTTGTGTTGAGTGTGGTCTGGTGTTGAGTGTGGTATGGTGTTGAGTGTGGTCTGGTGTTGAGTATGCAGTGGTGTTGAATAAGTATACATATATGCTCTGTTGCAGAAAATCGTGTTAGTGATGGATATGATGTGGTGTTCAGTATGAGTATGACAATACCATGGTGATGCATATGCATGCCCTGGTGTTCAGTATACTTGTTCCTGTGTGTGCATGGACGAGGAAGATGTCCTGGACTATACGAGTATGATCTGGTGATGCTCTGATCCTGGTCCATTGGGAGTACTCCATCCGACTTGAGCTTAACTGCCCTCGTTAATCAACACACTCATATTTTCCTGCAGCTCTCTGAGGTCCCGTTGGAAGTGGTCTATCTGAAAGGAGGTTTTCATTATGGATATTCCCAATCCCCCAATCCACTCGAGGGTCTGCGGCGCTAGCGGGGGCCCCTGCAGTCCTCCAGGGCCCTCATTATCTGTCATTAGCCTTCATGAACCTTTCATGAAGTAATGTATCCCTGCCACCTCACAGAAACCATGCTAATTTCACCCACACATACAGCACTGTGCTGTTCCTATGGTAGCAGACAGCATTTCTAATCTGATCCTGACCACACACATCCCTACCCCAGCTAACCATAACCACACACCAAACACTAACACAGTCCAGCCATAACCTTAACCTTAACCACACACCTCACTCAAACCTTAACCCTAACTCAAACCTAATACTATTCACTAGGGCTGGGTATCGATTCAAATTCCAAGAATCGATCCGATTCCGATTCGGAAGATTAAGAATCGATTTATTTCGATTTAATCCGATTTAATCAATTCGATCCGATTCGATCCAATTCGGGGTTTAGTGTTATTAAAAATGTATTTATTTGAGCTGTTTCCTGACTATGTACAGAAGCAACATGTTAAAACTAGTATTATATCAATATTAATCAGCAAATAGTTACTGGTAGTTGGTAGTTACTGATGGCTGGTGAAAAGGGTAATCATAAATCTACCTTCAAGAAAGGTAATCCAGGACAATAAACAGAGGACATCTTTGAGGTGTCTATATCTGCAACAGTGGACTCCTACTGGGACACTAACCAGTGCATTATTATTATAATTGAAATAATTAAGAAGTCACCCAAAAGCTGTTGCTACCAAATGCATTTTTATTTTAAAAGTGCTCACACTTAATAAACTGAAAGTATAAAATGTAAACGTGTATTTTTCTTTAAAGTGAGATTATAAGAACAGAACTCTCACGTTACGGTCCCCGACCCCTCCCTGTTGGGCGTGTGTTAACGTTGTCTGCGTCTACTCGTCTGCGTCTGTGTATCTCCGTGGGTGCGGGTGCGTCTTGTGATAATCCTCACCTGTGGCTCGTCTCGTCATCACGTGGGGTTTGTGTGGTTTGTCTACTTAATGTGCGTAAACGTGTTTTATGTGCGCTGTCTGCGCTTCGGTAAATGTAATAAACATAATGATTTGGAAAGTGCAAAGGATTCTGTCTCGTCCATCGCCTTGCGCCCAACGTTACAAGAGCATTTTTAACTTTTTAAAACTGTAAAAACACTGGGTAAACTGTCAGTGACATGGACTAACTGTAAATAGTCACTGACACTGGATAAACTGTCCTGTTTTTAGATTGCCGATTTGACTATCGTCGTTACCGTCACTGTCCGACGCCATGTTGTTTTACAGTTACAGTGAATTCAGTGACGAGGAGGAGGTAAAAGTTCACAAAAAAATCGATTATCAGATCATCATATGCGAATCGATTCTGAATCGGAAAATCGATTTTTTCAACACAGGCCTACTATTCACACACCCAACCCAAATCCCAAACCTAACCCTAACCACACACCCAACCCTAACCTTAACCCTAACCCTGCTGGTGTGCCCCAGCTGGTCTATAGCAGCTGCATGGTGTTCCTCATGGGCACCTTATACATGACCAGAAATACCAAACAGACACAACAGGTCAGATTCCATATTCATCAAAATTCATCTGCAGTATATTCTTCTCTGTTCATCATGATTAATCTATATCTATCAGTATTCATCTATATTAATCAATAATTCATCAACAATATATTAAGCAATATTCATCTATATTCATAAATATTCATCTATATTCATCTATATTCATCAATATTCATCTTTATTCAGCAATATTCATCTATATTCATAAATAAATATCAATACTTGGCTATTCATTCAATATTCATCTAGATTAATCTAAATTGGTTTATATTGATTAAGATCTGTCTGTGTTGTCAAATGTACAGGAACACAAGAAACAAACACTGAGCTGAGATCACTGGAGACGGTTTATCAGTCACTGATTCTGAGATCACTGGAGACTTTTTATCAAAAACTGAGCTGAGATCACTGGAGACATTTTATCAAACACTGAGCTGAGATCATTGGAGACATTTTATCAAACACTGAGTCTGGGATCACTGGATACGTTTTATCAAACATTGAGCTGAGATCACTGGAGACGTTTTATCAAACAATGATCTGAGATCACTGGAGACGTTTTATCAAACACTGAGCTGAGATCACTGGAGACATTTTATCAAACACTGAGCAGAGATCATTGGAGATGTTTTTATCAAACACTGAGCCTGAGATTACTGGAGACATTTTATCAAACACTGAGTCTGAGATCACTGGAGACGTTTTATCAAAAACTGAGCTGAGATCAATGGAGATGTTTTTATCAAACAATGAGCTGAGATCACTGGAGACATTTTATCAAACACTGAGCTGAGATCACTGGAGACGTTTTATCAAACACTGAGTCTGAGATCACTGGAGATATTTTATCAAAAACTGAGCTGAGATCACTGGAGACATTTTATCAAACACTGAGTCTGGGATCACTGGATACGTTTTATCAAACATTGAGCTGAGATCACTGGAGACGTTTTATCAAACAATGATCTGAGATCACTGGAGACGTTTTATCAAACACTGAGCTGAGATCACTGGAGACATTTTATCAAACACTGAGCAGAGATCATTGGAGATGTTTTTATCAAACACTGAGCCTGAGATTACTGGAGACATTTTATCAAACACTGAGTCTGAGATCACTGGAGACGTTTTATCAAAAACTGAGCTGAGATCAATGGAGATGTTTTTATCAAACAATGAGCTGAGATCACTGGAGACATTTTATCAAACACTGAGCTGAGATCACTGGAGACGTTTTATCAAACACTGAGTCTGAGATCACTGGAGATATTTTATCAAAAACTGAGCTGAGATCACTGGAGACGTTTTATCAAACACTGAGCCTGAGATCACTGGAGACGTTTTATCAACACTGAGCCTGAAATCACTGGAGACGTTTTATCAAAAACTGAGCTGAGATAACAAGATTACTGGAGACGTTTTATCAAACACTGAGCTGAGATCACTGGAGACATTTTATCAAACAATGAGCTGAGATCACTGGAGACGTTTTATCAAACACTGAGTCTGAGATCACTGGAGACGTTTTATCAAACACTGAGCCTGACATCACTGGAGACGTTTTATCAACACTGAGCCTGAAATCACTGGAGATGTTTTATCAAACACTGAGCCTGAGATCACTGGAGACGTTTTATCAAACACTGAGCCTGAGATCACTGGAGACGTTTTATCAACACTGAGCCTGAAATCACTGGAGACGTTTTATCAAAAACTGAGCTGAGATAACAAGATTACTGGAGACGTTTTATCAAACACTGAGCTGAGATCACTGGAGACATTTTATCAAACAATGAGCTGAGATCACTGGAGACGTTTTATCAAACACTGAGTCTGAGATCACTGGAGACGTTTTATCAAACACTGAGCCTGACATCACTGGAGACGTTTTATCAACACTGAGCCTGAAATCACTGGAGATGTTTTATCAAACACTGAGCCTGAGATCACTGGAGACGTTTTATCAAAAACTGATCTGAGATCACTGGAGACGTTTTATCAAACACTGAGCCTGAGATCACTGGAGACGTTTTATCAAAAACTGATCTGAGATCACTGGAGACGTTTTATCAAACACTGAGCTGAGATCATTGGATATGTTTTTATGAAACACTGAGCCTGAGATTACTGGAGACATTTTATCAAACACTGAGCCTGGGATCACTGGATACGTTTTATCAAACACTGAGTCTGAGATCACTGGAGACGTTTTATCAAAAACTGAGCTGAGATTACTGGAGACATTTTATCATACAATGAGCTGAGATCACTGGAGACGTTTTATCAAACACTGAGTCTGAGATCACTGGAGACGTTTTAATAAAAACTCAGCCTGAGATCATTGGAGACGTTTTTGTCAAACACTGAGCCTGAGATCACTGGAGACGTTTTATCAAACACTGAGCTGAGATCACTGGAGACATTTTATCAAACACTGAGCTGAGATCACTGAAGATGTTTTATCAAACACTGAGCCTGAGATCACTGGAGACGTTTTATCAAACACTGAGCTGAGATCACTGGAGACATTTTATCAAACACTGAGCTGAGGTCATTGGAGATGTTTTTATCAAACACTGAGCCTGAGATTACTGGAGACATTTTATCAAACAATGAGCTGAGATCACTCAAGGTGTTTTATCAAACACTGAGCCTGAGATCACTGGAGACGTTTTGTCAAACACTGAGCCTGAGATCACTGGAGACGTTTTATCAAACAGTGAGCTGAGATCACTGGAGACATTTTATCAAACACTGAGCTGAGATCACTGGAGATGTTTTATCAAACACTGAGCCTGAGATCACTGGAGACGTTTTATCAAACAATGAGCTGAGATTACTGGAGACATTTTATCAAACAATGAGCTGAGATCACTGGAGACGTTTTGTCAAACACTGAGCCTGAGATCACTGGAGACGTTTTATCAAACACTGAGCTGAGATCACTGGAGACATTTTATCAAACACTGAGCTGAGATCACTGGAGATGTTTTATCAAACACTGAGCCTGAGATCACTGGAGATGTTTTATCAAAAACTGAGCTGAGATTACTGGAGACATTTTATCAAACAATGAGCTGAGATCACTGGAGACGTTTTATCAAACACTGAGTCTGAGATCACTGGAGACATTTTATTAAAAACTGAGCCTGAGATCATAGGAGACGTTTTTGTCAAACACTGAGCCTGAGATCACTGGAGACGTTTTATCAAACACTGAGCTGAGATCACTGGAGACATTTTATCAAACACTGAGCTGAGATCACTGGAGATGTTTTATCAAACACTGAGCCTGAGATCACTGGAGACGTTTTATCAAACACTGAGCCTGACATCACTGGAGACGTTTTATCAACACTGAGCCTGAAATCACTGGAGATGTTTTATCAAACACTGAGCCTGAGATCACTGGAGACGTTTTATCAAAAACTGAGCTGAGATAACAAGATTACTGGAGACGTTTTATCAAACACTGAGCTGAGATCAATGGAGACATTTTATCAAACAATGAGCCTGAGATCACTGGAGACGTTTTATCAAACACTGAGTCTGAGATCACTGGAGACGTTTTATCAAACACTGAGCCTGAAATCACTGGAGATGTTTTATCAAACACTGAGCCTGAGATTACTGGAGACATTTTATCAAACACTGAGCCTGAGATCACTGGATACGTTTTATCAAACACTGAATCTGAGATCACTGGAGACGTTTTATCAAACACTGAGTAACACTTGAATAATGCAAAATGTTTTTGTCACTAACCAGTCTGTTAGCGCCCCCTGGAGGCCAACACCTACTACACAGACTACAGTCTGTTAGCGCCCCCTGGAGACTAACTTCTATTACACTGATCACAATCTGTTAGTGCCCCCTGAAGGCCAACATATACTACACAGACCACAGTCTGTTAGCGCCCCCTGGAGGCCAATGCCTACTACACTGACCACAGTCTGTGAGTGGCCCCTGGAAACAAACGTCTACTACACGGACCACAGGCTATTAGCACTCCCTAGAAACCCACCTCTACTACAAAGACCACAGTCTGTTACTACATCAAAAGCATAAGCAAAGCACCTACTGCATGTCCATATGCACACACACACACACACACACACACACACACTCATACACAACTACATACATTCACCCTCCCCTACACACACTCATACACATACACACTCACATGCACATTCCTGCACACACACACACATAAACATGCATACATACACATACCACACATCCACATGCCCTCCCCCAAAAATATACACACACAACATCTCTCTCAACATCTGAGGGTTTGTGAGCTTTGTGCATGACCTCGCCTGGTGACATGCCTCAAAAAACCAACCACTCACAGGCATCAAAAGATACACACACACACACTCCTCTCATTCTGCATTCACAGTGACTTTCAGCCGAGAGCAAGGTCAGTGGTGTGAGAGTGGGAGCGGTTTACAGACCAAGCCCCGCCCACCCAATAAACACACACCCACACTCCCAAACACACACGCTCACATCCCTCCATCCTGTGGGAGGCTACACCGACGTCAGCCCCATCCTCACCCCACACTCCTCCACTCTCTGAAGTTCTCTCAATCAAAGTGCTGCACGGTGGATAATCAAAGGTCCTTAATAACTCCAGTTCCCAACATGGGCCACTGGAGGATTAAAAATCCACTAACCTGGACTGGCTTCTTCGATCGGGGCACCTAATGAGAACTCCCCAGTTCCCTGGGATCACAGCGCACTGGCCCTGCCCAGCGCTGGAGAGCCCTGGAAGCTTCCACAAATCCTTACGCGATCCTATCAGGACAGATGAAAATAGATATTGGCTTCGGTGTGTCGGCTGATTAAAAGAATGGCGGAGGATTAGGCGGAGATGCTGTGCTCTCCACACAGTGTCTCATTTACATGGTATTAGCGGCCTGACAGATAACAGGCAGGAGGAACAGAGCACGGGTACTAGAGCACCCGTGAATCAGAGCCAGGAGCTGTTTACTCAGATCTGAAGTAGGATTAGGTCTTGTTTGCTCGCTTACCCATAATGCTGTGCTGTCCGCTAAGTCCTTGATGACATGGCAGTGGTGGGGTGCTGTTTCCGACGTTATTTACACGTTTTGTTTTTGACAGGCTGTCCCACAGCTCCGGCTGCGAGTGCGTGAAGAGACAAACCTCCTCCCGTCCGGACCGTGATTAAACTCACCAGATATCTGCTACATTCAAGCCCTCACTGCTTCAGGAAACAGACGCCATCTCTGACTGGTTCTCTAGAACTACCCAAAAATGAGATGCTGCTCACCAAAAGCTTTTCATGACTATATTAAATTAAACAGTATTAGCTTGAAACCAATTCAACACTGATTCCATATGAAAAATATATTGTTCTTAGCAACTAATTAGTTTAACTTGATATACAGCACATAAAGGAGCATAAGAGGAGTGTGAGAGGAGAGTGAGAGGAGAGTGAGAGGAGTGTAAGAGGAAACAGAGAAGAGTGAGAGGAGTGTGAGAGAAGAGTGAGAGGAGTGCAAGAGGAGCGCGAGAGGAGAGTGAAAGGAGTGTGAGAGAAGCGTGAGGAGCGTGAGAGGAGTGTGAGAGGAGTGTGAGAGGAGCATGAGAGGAGAGTGAGAGGAGCATGAGAGGAGCTTGAGAGGAGCGCGAGAGGAGTGTGAGGAGCGCGAGAGGAGAGTGAGAGGAGAGTGAGAAGAGAGTGAGAGGAGCGTGAGGAGCACGAGAGGAGAGTGAGAGGAGAGTGAGAGAAGCTTGAGAAGAACATGAGAGGAGCGTGAGAGGAGAGTGAGAGGAGTGTGAGAGGAAGGTGAGAGGAGTGTGAGAGGAGCATGAGAGAAGCGTGAGAGGACAGTGAGAGGAGTGTGAGAGGAATATGAGAGGAGAGTGAAAGGAGCATGAGAGAAGAGTGAGAGGAGTGTGAGAGGAGTGTGAGAGGAGCATGAGAGAAGCGTGAGAGAAGTGTGAGAGGAGCGTGAGAGGACAGTGAGAGGAGTGTGAGAGGAATATGAGAGGAGAGTGAAAGGAGCATGAGAGAAGAGTGAGAGGAGTGTGAGAGAAGAGTGAGAGGAGCATGAGAGGAGTGTGAAGGGAGCGTGAGAGGAGCATGAGAGAAGCGTGAGAGGAGTGTGAGAGAACCATGAGAAGAGTTTGAGAGGAGTGTGAGAGGAGAGTGAGAGAAGTGTGAGAGGAGTGTGAGAGGAGTGTGAGGGGAGAGTGAGGGGAGTGTAAGAGGAGACTGAGAGAAGAGTGAGAGGAGTGTGAGAGGAGAGTGAGAGGAGTGCAAGAGGAGCGTGAGAGGAGAGTGAAAGGAGTGTGAGAGAAGTGTGAGGAGCGTGAGAGGAGTGTGAGAGGAGTGTGAGAGGAGCATGAGAGGAGAGTGAGAGGAGCGTGAGAGAAGTGTGAGAGGAGCATGAGAGAAGCGTGAGAGGAGCATGAGAGGAGCACGCGAGGAGCTTGAGAGGAGCGCGAGAGGAGAGTGAGGAGCGCGAGAGGAGAGTGAGAGGAGAGTGAGAAGAGAGTGAGAGGAGCGTGAGGAGCACGAGAGGAGAGTGAGAGGAGAGTGAGAGAAGCTTGAGAAGAACATGAGAGGAGCGTGAGAGGAGAGTGAGAGGAGTGTGAGAGGAAGGTGAGAGGAGTGTGAGAGAAGAGTGAGAGGAGCGCGAGAGGAGTGTGAGAGGAGCATGAGAGAAGCGTGAGAGAAGTGTGAGAGGAGCGTGAGAGGACAGTGAGAGGAGTGTGAGAGGAATATGAGAGGAGAGTGAAAGGAGCATGAGAGAAGAGTGAGAGGAGTGTGGGAGGAGTGTGAGAGGAGTGTGAAGGGAGCATGAGAGGAGCATGAGAGAAGCGTGAGAGGAGTGTGAGAGAACCATGAGAAGAGTTTGAGAGGAGTGTGAGAGGAGAGTGAGAGAAGTGTGAGAGGAGTGTGAGGGAAGAGTGAGGGGAGAGTGAGAGGAGTGTGAGAGGAGCGTGAGAAGTGTGAGAGGAGTGTGAGAGGAGCGCGAGAGGAGAGTGGGAGGAGTGTGAGAGGAGAGTGAGAGAAGTGTGAGAGGAGCATGAGAGGATTGTGAGAGAAGCGTGAGAGGAGCATAAGAGGAGTGTAAGAGGAGCATGAGAGGAGTGTGAGAGGAGCATGAGAGAAGTGTGAGAGAAGTGTGAGGAGCATGAGAGGAGCATAAGAGGAGTGTAAGAGGACCATGAGAGGAGAGTGAGAGGAGTGTGAGAGGAGCGTGAGAGGAGAGTGAGAGGAGTGTGAGAGGAGTGCGAGAGGAGTGTGAGAGGAGAGTGAGAGAAGCGTGAGAGAAGCGTGAAAGGAGAGTGAGAGGAGTGTGAGAGGAATATGAGAGGAGAGTGAAAGGAGCATGAGAGAAGAGTGAGAGGAGCATGAGAGGAGTGTGAAGGGAGCATGAGAGAAGCGTGAGAGGAGTGTGAAAGAACCATGAGAAGAGTTTGAGAGGAGTGTGAGAGGAGAGTGAGAGAAGTGTGAGAGGAGCGTGAGGGGAGAGTGAGAGGAGTGTGAGAGGAGTGTGAGAGGAGCGTGAGAAGAGAGTGAGAGGAGCGTGAGAGGAGTGTGAGAGGAGTGTAAGAGGAGTTTGAGAGGAGCATGAGAGGAGTGTGAGAGGAGCGTGAGAGGAGTGTGAGAGGAGCGCGAGAGGAGTGTGAGAGGAGCATGAGAGGAGAGTAAGAGAAGCGTGAGAGGAGCGTGAGAGGAGCGTGAGAGGAGCGTGAGAAGTGTGAGAGGAGTGTGAGAGGAGCATGAGAGGAGAGTGAGAGGAGTGTGAGAGCAGAGTGAGAGAAGTGTGAGAGGAGTGCGAGAGGAGTTTGAGAGGAGCATGAGAGGAGTGTGAGAGGAGCGTGAGAGGACCATGAGCGGAGTGTGAGAGGAGAGTGAGAGGAGTGTGAGAAGAGCGTGAAAGGAGAGTGAGAGGAGTGTGAGAGGAGCGTGGGAGGAATGTGAGAGGAGTTTGAGAGGAGCATGAGAGGAGTGTAAGAGGAGCATGAGAGGAGTGTGAGAGGAGCATGAGAGAAGTGTGAGAAGTGTGAGGAGCATGAGAGGAGCATAAGAGGAGTGTAAGAGGACCATGAGAGGAGTGTGAGAGGAGAGTGAGAAGAGCGTGAAAGGAGAGTGAGAGGAGTGTGAGAGGAGCGTGGGAGGAATGTGAGAGGAGTGTGAGAGGAGCGTGAGAGGAGTGTGAGAGGAGCGCGAGAGGAGTGTGAGAGGAGCATGAGAGGAGTGTGAGAGGAGCATGAGAGGAGTGTGTGAGAAGCGTGAGAGGAGTGTAAGAGGAGTGTGAGAGGAGCATGAGAAGAACGTGAAAGGAGTGTGAGAGGAGTGTGAGAGGAGCATGAGAGGAGTGTGAGAGGAGTGTGAGCATCTTCACAAACGCCCCTGCATAGAACATCCAGTGCAGGTGTTCAGTGGTGCTCAGAATAAAAACTTTGTTCCTGGGGAAATTCGACTACTCATTCTGAACCTTGTGTATTCAGAAATCTACCATGGAGACGCATGCGGCCATCACCGTGGAGACGCATGCGGCCATCACCGTGGAGACGCAGGCGCCCATCATCCATACACAGTCCATATTAATAGCAACACAGCACTGGTAATGTGACAATTAGTCAATCATCCGTCTCTTCCTCTCGCCGACAGCGGTGCGGCTGAACAGCAGAACCGGACTCACACACATCTGACAAGTTGCTTCCTTGTCACGTCGCAGCCTTCTAACTTTAACATTTTTATGTCTCTCCTTGGCAGGTTATTAAAATAAATGAGCCCTCTTTGGACTAGCAGGACTGGGGCTGCCTAATGGATATGAGGCATCCACACGACTGATCGCAAACGCGGGAAAGGAGGCCTAGCTAAAGTGGACAATTACAGACTGGAGATTTATATATATATATATATATATATATATATATATATATATATATATATATATATATATATATATATATAAATAACAAGCAATATTTCAATAATTCAATAGACTAAGAAAATAAGTGTGTGTGTGTGTGTGTGTGTGTGTGTGTGTGTGTGTGTGTGTGTGTGTGTGTGTGTGTGTGAGTGTGTGTGTGTGTGTGTATATATATATATATATATATATATATATTTCCCTTTTCTTAGTCCATTGAAATATTGAAATATTGCCTGTTATTTTAGTAATACAAGTGATGGCTAATTTTTTTTTTTTCACTAGTTTTGACAGGGAGAATGTGAATGAGAATCTGTGTCCTGGTGTCACTTTAAACAGCAGAGGTCCCGGCCGGCAGTGTGCAGCTCTCCCTGGAACTGTGCTGGGCTGAGAGGGGGGTGGATGTTACACCTCATACTTACCTTACATACTACCCTTACATACTACCCTTACACACTTCACTTACACACTTCCCTTACATACTATCCTTACACACTACCCTTACATACTTCCCTTACACACTACCCTTACACACATCCCTTGCACACTACCCTTACACACTACCCTTACACACTTCCCTTACACACTACACCTATACACTTCCCTTACACACTTCCCTTACACACGTCCCTTACATACTTCTATTACACACTATACTTATACACTTTCCCACAATGCAAGCGTGGATGCCTAATTAGAGCTCTGTGTTTTACTCAAATTCATTTATTTAATGTTATTTATTATTTATTTGCCTCCACGGGAAATGATTAAAAACATTTTATTTTGTTGCTGATTTCAAATAATGAATATGTACTCTAAATAGTAGATAAATTACACTATTGGTGTTTTATCACATTCACTGCATGAGTTTATTTAGAGTAGGTGAGTCACTTGCAGCTGATATGGAATAAGTGTGATTTATATCAATACTATTAATATCAGAGTTATATATGAAGCACTTGAAACACAATGAATACACAGTACAAAAACACAAAATTTAAATCTGTATGAACGTTCTGTGTTCCATATGAACATTCTGTGTTCCGTACGCACATTCTGTATTCCATATGAATGTTCTGTGTTCCATATGAACGTTCTGTATTCCATATGAACATTCCATATACATCCAATGAAATCAATGTGTTCATCTTATATGGATATTTACTTACTTTTCAGACACTCTTTATTTAACCAGAGCTTAAGATATTTAATTTATATTAAATCCTTTTCATTCCTATTCAATATAAATGAATATATACACTAAATGAATACCACTAATGTTTGTGAAGAACAACTAGGTTTTAGTACTGTACTATACTGTATAAATACAGTACTGGTAAGCAGTCATGGAACCCTACTGTTATTTCCTCCATGATAGACCCTCTTCATCCACACCATGCAAGACCCTCTTAAGGTCACAATATTTTGTCCCAAAATGTGAAGCATCTCAGTGAAACTGCAAATAGCTCCCCAAAAAACTTTTCATCCTCTCTTTCTCTCTCTCTCTCTCTCTCTCTCTCTCTCTCTCTCTCTCTCTCTCTCTCTCTCTCTCTCTCTCGCTCTCTCTCTCTCTCTCTCTCTCTCTCTCTCTTTGTGCTTCTCTCTTTCTCAGCCATCTGTTTCTCTTTTGCTCAGTCTCTCTCTCTCTCTCTCTCTCTCTCTCTCTCTCTCTCTCTCTCTCTCTCTCTCTCTCTCTCTCTCTCTCTCTCTCTCTCTCTGTCTGACCCCACTGTCAGCAGTGCTTTCATCCCTGATTCCAAGGACACTTGTCTCTGCCTCCCGAGAGGAGACCTGCCACCTCAGCTGGTTTGCGGTGTTTGCACACTCTTATTCATTCTATTAGCTCTCTCCACTTCACGCCTGATGTGCTCTTGTTTGGCTTTACGTTTCAAAAACATCTCCATGCATTCCCCTTCACTCCAGATCTCTATATCCTCCCAACACCTTTCCTGCTCTCACAACCATGAGCGACGTTTCTGTGTTTGTCTGTTTCCTGTTTTATTCGAGGGCAAACAACACAAACTCTAAAACATTCCTGACTTATGACCAGTGTGTTTTACATTATTTGTTTGAAATGTTCTTTTATTTTTATTTACCATAATTCATTGTTTTACAGACCAAAAAAGAAAAAATTGGTGTCATGATTGGTGTGTGATTGATGTGTGACTGGTGTGTGGTTGGTGTGTGGTTGATGTGTGGTTGGTGTGTGGTTGTTGTGTGATTGGTGTGTGGTTGGTGTGTGGTTGATGTGTGGTTGGTGTGTGGTTGATGTGTGATTGATGTGTGATTGGTGTATGATTGGTGTGTGGTTGGTGTGTGGTTGATGTGTGATTGGTGTGTGGTTGATGTGTGACTGGTGTGTGATTGGTGTGTGATTGATGTGTGATTGGTGTGTGATTGGTGTGTGGTTAATGTGTGATTGGTGTGTGGTTGATGTGTGGTTGATGTGTGATTGGTGTGTGATTGGTGTGTGACTGGTGTGTGGTTGATGTGTGATTGGTGTGTGATTGATGTGTGATTGGTGTGTGAATAGTGTGTGATTGGTGTGTGGTTGATGTAAAAGTAAAAAAGTAAAAGTAAAATACATTTATATAGCACTTTTCACAGGCACAAGCCACAAAGTGCTTTACAACGGAAAATAAAATAAAATAAATCAAAGACACAAAAACACACACTATAAAACAGAAATAAAATACAGTGTACAAGGTCAACGGCTGCAACCTCCACCACTAACCAAACGCCTGCGTAAAAAGGAAAGTCTTTAGCTGTTTTTTAAAAGTATCTACAGTGTCAGCTGATCTTAAATGTGGAGAAAGTGTGTTCCACAGTTTTGGAGCAACCACCTTAAATGCTCGGTCTCCACGAGTCTTTAGACATGAGCGTGGCACAGACAGTAAACTCAGGTTGTTTGCCCTGAGTGATCGCGATGAAGTGTAGGGGTGGAGCAGGTCAGCGACATACACAGGAGCTGTGTTGTGTAGTGCTCTGTATGTTAAAGTTAAAGTCTTGAACTGGATCCTGAATTCTACAGGAAGCCAGTGTAAGGATTTTAAAATGGGTGTTATGTGAGACCGTCTGCTTGACTTGGTCAGTAACCTCGCTGCAGCGTTTTGAATTATCTGTAAACGACCACGAGCTGATACACTGGGAGATGAAAACAAGGCATTACAGTAGTCTATGTGAGATGAAATAAACGCATGGATCGGCATCTCTAGATCTGCTGTTGAGACCATAGATCTCAGTTTACTGATATTTCTCAAGTGGAAGAAACAGGATCTTGACAGCTGTTTAACATGAGAATCAAATGCTAAAGACTGATCGAAGATAACTCCCAGATTTCGGAGGCTAGTGTGGACAGCAGAGGAAAGAAGTCCAAGATTTTGCTTAATCGTTTGACTAAGCCTATCAGGATGTGTGATTGGTGTGTGGTTGGTGTGTGACTGGTGTGTGATTGGTGTGTGGTTGATGTGTGATTGGTGTGTGATTGTTGTCTGGTTGATGTGTGATTGGTGTGTGGATGGTGTGTGGTTGATGTGTGATTGATGTGTGATTGGTGTGTGATTGGTGTGTGGTTGGTGTGTGGTTGATGTGTGATTGGTGTGTGGTTGATGTGTGATTGGTTTGTGATTTGTGTGTGGTTGGTGTGTGGTTGATGTGTGATTGATGTGTGATTAGTGTATAATTGGTGTGTGACTGTTGTCTGATGTGTGATTGGTGTGTGGTTGGTGTGTGATTTGTGTGTGATTGGTGTGTGGTTGGTGTGTGATTGGTGTGTGGTTGGTGTGTGGTTGATGTGTGGTTGGTGTGGAATTGTTGTCTGGTTGATGTGTGGTTGGTGTGTGGTTGATGTGTGATTGGTGTGTGGTTGGTGTGTGATTGGTGTGTGGTTGGTGTGTGGTTGATGTGTGATTGGTTGTGTGTTTGATGTGTGATTGGTGTGTGGTTGGTGACATGGATGGAGGTGACATGAAGGTGAGATGGAGGTGAGATGTGCTAACGTGTCACACCGTTGCTCAGGCGACTCTGAAACCAAGTACTCACCCATAAGCGTGCACACACACACACACACACACACACACACACACACACACACACACACACACACACACACACACACTCCTACTGACACACAACCATCAGGATTCCTCTAAACCTTGCCCTGTATGGTGAAATATTGTCAGGGTTGGGGGGGGACATAATATTCTCAGCATTCACTCTTTTCTCCAGTTTTCTGTGGGCGGTGGGGGGGGGGGGGGGGGGGGGTCTAGCGATGGTGAGCTCCCCTCCCCCGCCCGCTGATGACAGGTGGCTCTAACCCATGATGGCACCCACACACGCACACACACTCGGGCTATTTCTGCTGACAAGACTGTAGCAGTGGACTCGTGTTTTTGACATTTGACCATGCAAATTCACCACTGCTACATTATTACACATTTACTGCCTCTCTTCCTAGCTGCCTGAGCGGCCCCGCACTAATAAAGGGGGAGGGCTGGTTAAATATGGATGCAAAAGGTGACTTAAAGATCCCCTCTCTGTGCTGTCACCGCCCGGCCTATCTCAGCCAATCAGACGAGGCCTGTACACCAGCCTGGGCCACGTGGAGTGGCCAGGATGTGCTAGCGAGTAATTAATGACTTCACTTCTGTGTGTGTGTGTGTGTGTGTGTGTGTGTGTGTGTGCAGCAGGGGGCACAGAGGTTAGCAGGTCTGTCCACTGGTCACTACAACTCTAACTCCTCATCTGCTGGACGTTGCCTATAACTAATAATGTGTTTCCATGTGTTAGTGATTATTTATTTATTATTTATTCATCTCTAGGCACTTGGTGCTGCTAATGGGGGGGGGGGGGGGGGGGGGGCTGTCACACCAGGCTCCCACCAGAGTGGAGGGGGGGCTAAGGGGCTGGTGTGATGGGGCTAGGTGGGTCACCTCACCTGCTGGGCTACAAGCAATCAGGGATGGTGAACGGCCCCCGGGCTGACAGCTTCTCACCGGACCATCTCACAGTGACCACGCTGCCCTTGTACCCATGAATATTGTGGCACGGCTGCTTTAAATAAGGAAACCTTTGATAGGCTTTCACAGAACCAGGCCTCTCCACCTCTCTCCCTCTCTCTCTCTCTCTCTCTCTCCTTCTCTCTCTCTCTCCCACTCTTTCTCTTTATCCTTGTTTCTCTTTTCTTCTCTTTTTCTTCTCTCTCTCCCTCTCTCTCTCCCTCTCTCTGTCTCTTTCTCTCTCCCCTTCTCTTCTTCTTCTCTCTCTCCCTCTCTCCTGCTCCTCCCCCTCCAGCTGCTTCTTTGTTGCTTTCTCTCAGTCTATATGTCCTTCTCCACCTCTCTCTCCTTCCCTCTATCCTTCTCTCTCTCCTTTCCTCCCTCCCTCTCATGTCTTTCAACACCAGACTGCTTCATATTATTATGTTGAGGTGGGGAATTGGGGGTGTGTGTGTCAAGGATGCTGCTTGAGGCGTGTGCAGACTGCAGGATTTGACAAGTAAATAAACCTCATTAGAGTGCTGGGTAAAGTGCGGTACTCAGCACGCTGACAGCAGCACACACTCCCGAGCTGCACCAGCGCCAGGCTGCGTGGAGCCCCCGCTACACGTCTCTGCCATCCGGCTCTCCGCACTCATTAGCGCCCGCGTCTAAACGAGCGGCCGGGCCAGGCTCGGAGACCAGAGGCCGAGTTTGGAGAGGTTACCTTTTCTTCCCCTCCCCCACCCCGCCACCGTTGCTGAAATCGGTGGAAATATTTGAAAGCCTTTTTGATGGCCGGCCCGCTGGTGCTTCAGAGACGGAGGCCGCTGTGTGCGCCCGTGATCGTTTTGTTTGAATCGCTAATAATTCATGGCACCCTCCATTTCTGCTCTGCCACCGCGTGAGAGATTTAACGTGACACAAACAAAGCAGCGGATCACGTGTTCGGGGCTTTGAACTGTAGTTAACGGTTAAAACCGACACATTCTGATTGTGGCATAGAAGTGGACATGAAATGGTTTTGCGAGACAAACATTCCAATTTTTAACGTACGCTCATCGCTAGACAACCAGGACTGTTTTTAATCGCTACTTAATTATTGATCTCCATAAATAAATAGAGTCTGCTTGGGTGTGCACTGGCGTAATGAAGGTGGTGTGGGGCTGGCACATTGAACCCTGTCTGAGAGCGAGGTCAAAGGTCACGGTGCAGTCCCCTCTCCCCTAACTCCATGGGGCTGTCGTCAGGAAGCCAAACTCAGCTCCTCTTCATCATCTTCAAACCAGTGCAGTGTTGTGGGCTGTGTAGTCTTCCTCTCCGTGGTGTAGCCTTCTCAATGGTCATACCTACATCATGCCTCCATCGTTGTATAGGAGTCTAAAGCAGTTGAGATCTTTAGTTGAGATGTTTAGTTTGGCCTTTGATTAATTTGTTACATATTTACTACATCTCGTATCTTTTCTCCAAGGTTCACCTGGAGAGTAACACTGCAGTCGGAGCCTACAATACCAGCATCGCTGCTCCGACATGGAATGAAAGCCTGGCGTTCATCAACAGACATTTACAATGACAATATCAAAACCCAGAACTTTCATTTTTACCTTTACTTAGTCTGATTGTGTGATTTGTGTGTGGCTTGTGTATTTGTCTGTATTTTGTGTAATTTGTGTGTTAACGGGCCGCCCAATGGAGGATGGGTTCCCTTTTGAGTCTTGGTTCTCCCGAGGTTTCTTCCTATTCCCCACCATCATAGGGAGTTTTTCCTCGCCACTGTCGCCTTTGGCTTGCTCATTAGGGTTCTGGGCCCATAGTATTGTTAACCTTTTAAATCCTGTAAAGCGCTTTGTGACATGTGTTGTGAAAAGCGCTATACAAATAAACTTTGATTTGATTTGATTTGATTTGATTTGATTTGATTTGATTTGAGATCTTAGTGATTTGATAAGGGGTTAGTGTTGGGGAGGGCGAGGTTAGTGGAGGTTAGTGTTGGGGAGGGTGAGGTTAGTGGAGGGCGGTGTTGGGGAGGGTGGGGTTAGTGCAGGTGGTGTTGGGGAGGGTGAGGTTAGTGTAGGGTGGTGTTGGGGAGGGTGAGGTTAGTGTAGGGCGGTGTTGGGGAGGGTGAGGTTAGTGTAGGGTGGTGTTGGGGAGGGTGAGGTTAGTGGAGGTGGTGTTGGGGAGGGTGAGGTTAGTGCAGGTGGTGTTGGGGAGGGTGAGGTTAGTGGAGGGTGGTGTTGGGGAGGGCGAGGTTAGTGGAGGTTAGTGTTGGGGAGGGTGCGGTTAGTGCAGGGTGGTGTTGGGGAGGGTGAGGTTAGTGGAGGGTGGTGTTGGGGAGGGCGAGGTTAGTGGAGGGTGGTGTTGGGGAGGGTGAGGTTAGTGGAGGGCGGTGTTGGGGAGGGTGGGGTGGTGTTGGGGAGGGTGAGGTTAGTGTAGGGTGGTGTTGGGGAGGGTGAGGTTAGTGCAGGTGGTGTTGGGGAGGGTGAGGTTAGTGGAGGGTGGTGTTGGGGAGGGTGAGGTTAGTGTAGGGCGGTGTTGGGGAGGGTGAGGTTAGTGTAGGGTGGTGTTGGGGAGGGTGAGGTTAGTGGAGGTGGTGTTGGGGAGGGTGAGGTTAGTGCAGGTGGTGTTGGGGAGGGTGAGGTTAGTGGAGGGTGGTGTTGGGGAGGGCGAGGTTAGTGGAGGTTAGTGTTGGGGAGGGTGCGGTTAGTGCAGGGTGGTGTTGGGGAGGGTGAGGTTAGTGGAGGGTGGTGTTGGGGAGGGCGAGGTTAGTGGAGGGTGGTGTTGGGGAGGGTGAGGTTAGTGGAGGGTGGTGTTGGGGAGGGTGAGGTTAGTGGAGGGCGGTGTTGGGGAGGGTGAGGTTAGTGGAGGGTGGTGTTGGGGAGGGTGAGGTTAGTGCAGGGCGGTGTTGGGGATGGTGAGGTTAGTGGAGGGTGGTGTTGGGGAGGGTGAGGTTAGTGGAGGTGGTGTTGGGGAGGGTGAGGTTAGTGCAGGGCGGTGTTGGGGAGGGTGAGGTTAGTGTAGGGTGGTGTTGGGGAGGGCGAGGTTAGTGGAGGGCGGTGTTGGGGAGGGTGAGGTTAGTGGAGGTTAGTGTTGGGGAGGGTGAGGTTAGTGGAGGTGGTGTTGGGGAGGGTGAGGTTAGTGGAGGGTGGTGTTGGGGAGGGTGAGGTTAGTGGAGGGCGGTGTTGGGGAGGGTGAGGTTAGTGGAGGGTGGTGTTGGGGATGGTGAGGTTAGTGCAGGGTGGTGTTGGGGAGGGTGAGGTTAGTGGAGGGTGGTGTTGGGGATGGTGAGGTTAGTGGAGGGTGGTGTTGGGGAGGGTGAGGTTAGTGGAGGGCGGTGTTGGGGAGGGTGGGGTGGTGTTGGGGAGGGTGAGGTTAGTGGAGGGTGGTGTTGGGGATGGTGAGGTTAGTGCAGGGTGGTGTTGGTGTGGGTGAGGTTAGTGGAGGGCGGTGTTGGGGAGGTGGGGGTGGTGGAGGGTGGTGTTGGGGAGGGTGAGGTTAGTGGAGGGCGGTGTTGGGGATGGTGAGGTTAGTGGAGGGTGGTGTTGGGGATGGTGAGGTTAGTGGAGGGTGGTGTTGGGGAGGGTGAGGTTAGTGGAGGGTGGTGTTGGGGAGGGTGAGGTTAGTGGAGGGCGGTGTTGGGGAGGGTGGGGTGGTGTTGGGGAGGGTGAGGTTAGTGCAGGTGGTGTTGGGGAGGGTGGGGTGGTGTTGGGGAGGGTGAGGTTAGTGCAGGTGGTGTTGGGGAGGGTGAGGTTAGTGCAGGTGGTGTTGGGGAGGGTGAGGTTAGTGGAGGGTGGTGTTGGGGACGGTGAGGTTAGTGGAGGGTGGTGTTGGTGTGGGTGAGGTTAGTGGAGGGTGGTGTTTGTTTCTCTTCTCTCCTTCACTCTTTGGTGCTCCAGGCGTGATCCCGGATTATTGGATCTCTGCGTTTCGCCCAGACTTCTGCTGCCGCCGCGTTTGAGGTGCTCCAAAATAATTTCGAGCGTTGTTGACATTGCACTCACCTCCCTGAATGCGGTTAGCTGCTGCTAAGTGCTTTGTAGTGAAGCCAGCGTGCTTTTATTTGGGGTTTGTCTGAGCCCATAGCAGAGAGAGCCGGTGCTTCATCAATAGTGAGAGGGACCACACAGCCGCGAGCGCGAGGAAATATTGCGGCGTTCCGAGTGTTGCCAGCAGCCTTCAACGGAGCGGCGCTTCCGACACCGCAATATCTCTGGGTGTGGAGGAAAATCACTTCCCCAGAATCCACACCAACTTTCGACAATATTTATTTCCTTCAGAAAGGAACGCGGGGTGGCGTCTCTACATGAGACAGGACGATGGTTGTCGAAAGAGCCGCTTCACAAACCGACAGAAACAAAAACACGCCGAGCAGCGCAAACACACACACACACACACACACACACACACACACACACACACAAACGCAAACGGCACGCGCTCTTATTTGCGACGTGTGTTTAGATCTGCTGACATGTCTGTTGGCATTTTGAGCTAAATCTGCGATGTGGAGAGCGGGTTGAGAATGCTTGGGTTGTTTTTGTTTCTTAGGGGTTTTTTTTGTCAGTTAATCAGTTTTGGTTGCTCATGTCAATATTTAATTATGTAAACAAACACACACAAACAATTTAATTGGAATGTTATCAAGGAAATAATCGGCCTCGTCTCACTTAAAATTCTGTCATGAAAAATGTAATTATCGTTGACAAAATTAATGATGGAGTTTGCACTGCGATCAGGCAGACGATGAAGCGCTCACTTTAGGAACCGGTCCGGGCCCGAACCGTGACGGTCCTTCGGTCTCCGCATCTCTCCTCTTTATCCCCAAAACACTTTACAGCTCTGAATGGCTGTTGTTACTATATTTTATGAGTATTTATTTCTGCCACATATGCCCACGTTTTGCAATTGCCAAATTAACACCTATGTAATTTACAAGTAATTAATTATGAACTTAATAAGTGTGGCTACCCACACAAGAACCATAACATTTCACTGTAATAAACACACTGTGGATACTGTATACTGTGGAAATATTGTTTGAATCGCAGTATGAATATTGAAACTGATATGAATCACAATAATTACAGCTTCGAACCTCAAGCTTTGTGTGTGTATGTGTGTGTGTGTGTGTGTGTGTGTGTGTGTGGCCCTCGGGTAGGGATTGGGGAAACACTTGTTCCTCTGTGTTGAAATGAAACTGCATAATTAATGGTGCACAGACAAAGACCAGTGCAGCCCAGTGTGATTGTCCACAGCCTGTTCTCTTAATCAGACTGACTGGCTGGAGCAGGAACAGCGCTACGCTGCCCTCCTGTGGCCAGACAGAGGAACTGATCTCACCACATGTCTGGAATCAGCATTCTGCTCTAGGCCTTTACTCTTATGCAACTAAACCGAGGTCTTCACAGACATGGTTCACTACTAATAACCCTGCCAGACATTTAGTGGTTTGTGCTTGAATAACCTAAATATGTAGGCTTGTAAAATAATAATGAATTAAATCTAAATGATCAACCATTCCAACTAAACATAAGGACCCTGGTGTACAGTTCTGGTTTGAACTGCAGACCTTAGTGGGTTACAGAACATTCTGGCACTACCAGTCCATGTTGTGTCAACAACGTACACCAGAATCCCTGCTAGGACACACTCGTTCATTTAAAAACATTATCTCTCCTCTCCCAGTAAGTAAGTAAGTAAGTAACAGTACTCCCAGTACTCTCCCAGTACTCCCAGCACTCTCCCAGTACTCCCACCT
Source organism: Brachyhypopomus gauderio (assembly GCF_052324685.1). Lineage (NCBI taxonomy): Eukaryota > Metazoa > Chordata > Actinopteri > Gymnotiformes > Hypopomidae > Brachyhypopomus > Brachyhypopomus gauderio. Next base: position 7,161,254 of record NC_135223.1, read on the forward strand.
CTCTTCCTCAAGGGCACTAATAGGGCATTACCAAGGGCACTACTCTGGTGAGTGCTCAATACTTTCTCTGTGTTGATCTACAATCTCTGTGCTGATCTACAGTGTCTGTGCTGATCTACAATCTCTGTGCTGATCTACAGTGTCTGTGCTGATCTGCAGTCTCTGTGCTGATCTACAGTCTCTGTGCTGATCTACAATCTCTGTGCTGATCTACAATCTCTGTGGTGATCTACAGTGTCTGTGCTGATCTACAGTCTCTGTGCTGATCTACAATCTCTGTGCTGATCTACAGTGTCTGTGCTGATCTACAATCTCTGTGGTGATCTACAGTGTATGTGCTGATCTACAATCTCTGTGCTGATCTACAGTCTCTGTGCTGATCTACAATCTCTGTGCTGATCTACAGTGTCTGTGCTGATCTACAATCTCTGTGGTGATCTACAGTCTCTGTGCTGATCTACAATCTCTGTGCTGATCTACAGTATCTGTGCTGATCTACAATCTCTGTGCTGATCTACAGTGTCTGTGCTGATCTACAATCTCTGTGCTGATCTACAGTGTCTGTGCTGATCTACAATCTCTGTGCTGATCTACAGTGTCTGTGCTGATCTACAGTCTCTGTGCTGATCTGCGGTTTCTGAGGTGATCTTCAGTGTCTGTGCTGATCTTCAGTGTCTGTGCTGATCTACTGAGCTGATGTCTCCCTGATTCCTTGCATAGACAAGGGATTTTGTTGCAGTGGCAAAATGTTATATTAATGAATAATATAATTTAAAAATATTTTTAAAATATTATTATTTTTAAAAATATATTATCAAAAATAAAATTATAATAGTATATTTTTCCACTTGATCCTTCACCCATGGTAATTATCAAGTTTTATCAAATATTATTATTACAAAATATTCTGGTGGTCAAAGATAATGGCACAGGCACATATGTATATCTTCAGAAGCAGGTCTTTTGGTGGTCCCCAGGTTCAGGCTCAGCTCTATGGGTGGTCGGTCCTTTAGTGTCGCGGCCCCTTTGCTCTGGAACTCTCTCACCTCCTCTCTTCGCTCTACGTCTTCTCTCCCTCATTTTAAAACTTTATTGAAAACTCATCTGTTTTCCCTTCATTTTTCCCCTGCACCTTCTTCGGGCTCTGTGTAATTTGCTTTGTATTTGTAAAGCCACCTTGGGATTTGTAAAGGCGCTATATAAGTTTAACTTATTATTATTATTATTATTATTATTATTATTATTATTATTATTATTATTATTATATGTATACGATTAACTTACAGGGCCGATAGTCACCTTTAGGGTCTATATGGCCAGATAATCTTATTCCACTCCATTCAGCTGTTCCTTACTAACAGAATATTTTTTTAATGCATTTTTTAAATGCATAAATGCAAGTAAAATATATTTATTTTATAGTCATAGAATAAATGAAAATAGTTTTCATAAAAATGCATACCTTCACTAAACACTTTCAGCAGGTCTAATGTACCCAGGTAAAGATGTTTTAGATATGCAAATGCTATTTTAACAAGGCAGTATAATTCACAAGTTTAATTTGGACTAATACAGATCTCCACATAAATTCTGGGGTTTCACATCTATAATTCTGTCAGATTTGTTTTTAATTTCTGTTTTTGTAGACGTACATGCTTGAAAAGCTTACTGGGAGTGCAGGAAGATTGGTGTGAGTGTGCGGAGACGTCCAGGATCAGTTGATGTGGCATGTGTGTAGGAGATGTCCAGGATCAGGAAGCTTCTTAAGCAGGCAACACTTATAAAGAGGAGGTACAGCAATGCTGAGCTGCACAGTGCTGTAGCCACTGGAGAAAGCAAATCTCAGACATTTTAGGCATTTTAGAAATCCTAGCCGGACACATTCTTTAGGTCTCAAAGAGAAGCGATCTCCCATCCAGGCCCCAATATTCAATTTCTCTAGATTTTGTTTTCATATTCTTATGTTCTGTACATCTTACACACACATCACATGGTTGATGTTTGATATTAAAGTAAAGTATATCTTAAATCCAGTATTTACCTCATGTTAACCAACATTAACTGTGTAAAATTGTTATTTTCATATCAGCTTACTTCCAAATTATTATTTCAGCAAAAATGCAAAAATTTGAGTTATTAATTGAATTATTAATTGAGTTATTAACTGTCCAAGAGTCCAGTAGTAGTAGTCCAGTAGTTACAGTCCAGTACTCACAGTCCAGTACTCACAGTCCAGTAGTCATAGTCCAGTAGTAGTAGTCCAGTAGTTACAGTCCAGTACTCACAGTCCAGTAGTCGTAGTCCAGTAGTAGTAGTCCAGTAGTTACAGTCCAGTACTCACAGTCCAGTACTCACAGTCCAGTAGTCGTAGTCCAGTAGTAGTAGTCCAGTAGTCATAGTCCAGTAGTTATAGTCCAGTACTCACAGTCCAGTACTCACAGTCCAGTAGTCGTAGTCCAGTAGTCATAGTCCAGTAGTCGTAGTCCAGTAGTCGTAGTCCAGTAGTTACAGTCCAGTACTCACAGTCCAGTACTCACAGTCCAGTAGTCATAGTCCAGTAGTCGTAGTCCAGTAGTAGTAGTCCAGTAGTCGTAGTCCAGTAGTTACAGTCCAGTACTCACAGTCCAGTACTCACAGTCCAGTAGTCGTAGTCCAGTAGTCATAGTCCAGTAGTCGTAGTCCAGTAGTCGTAGTCCAGTAGTTACAGTCCAGTACTCACAGTCCAGTAGTCATAGTCCAGTAGTAGTAGTCCAGTAGTTACAGTCCAGTACTCACAGTCCAGTAGTCATAGTCCAGTAGTAGTAGTCCAGTAGTAGTAGTCCAGTAGTCATAGTCCAGTAGTTACAGTCCAGTACTCACAGTCCAGTAGTCGTAGTCCAGTAGTAGTAGTCATAGTCCAGTAGTCATAGTCCAGTAGTCGTAGTCCAGTAGTCGTAGTCCAGTAGTTACAGTCCAGTACTCACAGTCCAGTACTCACAGTCCAGTAGTCATAGTCCAGTAGTCATAGTCCAGTAGTTACAGTCCAGTAGTCATTGTCCAGTAGTAGTAGTCCAGTAGTCATAGTCCAGTAGTTACAGTCCAGTACTCACAGTCTAGTACTCACAGTCCAGTAGTCGTAGTCCAGTAGTCGTAGTCCAGTAGTTACAGTCCAGTACTCACAGTCCAGTACTCACAGTCCAGTAGTCGTAGTCCAGTAGTCGTAGTCCAGTAGTCGTAGTCTAGTAGTAGTAGTCCAGTAGTTGTAGTCCAGTAGTTACAGTCCAGTACTCACAGTCCAGTACTCACAGTCCAGTAGTCATAGTCCAGTAGTCATAGTCCAGTAGTCGTAGTCCAGTAGTCGTAGTCCAGTAGTTACAGTCCAGTACTCACAGTCCAGTACTCACAGTCCAGTAGTCATAGTCCAGTAGTAGTAGTCCAGTAGTTACAGTCCAGTACTCACAGTCCAGTAGTCGTAGTCCAGTAGTAGTAGTCCAGTAGTCATAGTCCAGTAGTTACAGTCCAGTACTCACAGTCCAGTAGTCGTAGTCCAGTAGTAGTAGTCCAGTAGTCATAGTCCAGTAGTCGTAGTCCAGTAGTCGTAGTCCAGTAGTCATAGTCCAGTAGTCATAGTCCAGTAGTTACAGTCCAGTACTCACAGTCCAGTACTCACAGTCCAGTAGTCATAGTCCAGTAGTAGTAGTCCAATAGTCGTAGTCCAGTAGTTACAGTCCAGTAGTTACAGTCCAGTACTCACAGTCCAGTAGTCGTAGTCCAGTAGTAGTAGTCCAGTAGTTACAGTCCAGTACTCACAGTCCAGTAGTAGTAGTCCAGTAGTCATAGTCCAGTAGTAGTAGTCCAGTAGTCATAGTCCAGTTGTTACAGTCCAGTACTCACAGTCCAGTACTCACAGTCCAGTAGTCGTAGTCCAGTAGTCATAGTCCAGTAGTCGTAGTCCAGTAGTTACAGTCCAGTACTCACAGTCCAGTACTCACAGTCCAGTAGTCATAGTCCAGTAGTCATAGTCCAGTAGTCGTAGTCCAGTAGTTACAGTCCAGTACTCACAGTCCAGTACTCACAGTCCAGTAGTCATAGTCCAGTAGTAGTAGTCCAGTAGTCGTAGTCCAGTAGTTACAGTCCAGTAGTTACAGTCCAGTACTCACAGTCCAGTAGTCGTAGTCCAGTAGTAGTAGTCTAGTAGTCATAGTCCAGTAGTTACAGTCCAGTACTCACAGTCCAGTAGTCGTAGTCCAGTAGTCATAGTCCAGTAGTCGTAGTCCAGTAATTACAGTCCAGTACTCACAGTCCAGTACTCACAGTCCAGTACTCACAGTCCAGTAGTCGTAGTCCAGTAGTCGTAGTCTAGTAGTAGTAGTCCAGTAGTTGTAGTCCAGTAGTTACAGTCTAGTACTCACAGTCCAGTACTCACAGTCCAGTAGTCGTAGTCCAGTAGTCATAGTCCAGTAGTCGTAGTCCAGTAGTCGTAGTCCAGTAGTTACAGTCCAGTACTCACAGTCCAGTACTCACAGTCCAGTAGTCATAGTCCAGTAGTAGTAGTCCAGTAGTCATAGTCCAGTACTCACAGTCCAGTAGTCGTAGTCCAGTAGTAGTAGTCCAGTAGTCATAGTCCAGTAGTTACAGTCCAGTACTCACAGTCCAGTAGTCGTAGTCCAGTAGTAGTAGTCCAGTAGTCATAGTCCAGTAGTTACAGTCCAGTACTCACAGTCCACTACTCACAGTCCAGTAGTCATAGTCCAGTAGTCGTAGTCCAGTAGTTACAGTCCAGTACTCACAGTCCAGTACTCACAGTCCAGTAGTCATAGTCCAGTAGTAGTAGTCCAGTAGTTACAGTCCAGTACTCACAGTCCAGTAGTCGTAGTCCAGTAGTCATAGTCCAGTAGTCATAGTCCAGTAGTCGTAGTCCAGTAGTCGTAGTCCAGTAGTTACAGTCCAGTACTCACAGTCCAGTACTCACAGTCCAGTAGTCATAGTCCAGTAGTCGTAGTCCAGTAGTCGTAGTCCAGTAGTTACAGTTTAGTACTCACAGTCCAGTACTCACAGTCCAGTAGGCATAGTCCAGTAGTTACAGTCCAGTACTCACAGTCCAGTAGTCATAGTCCAGTAGTCATAGTCCAGTAGTCGTAGTCCAGTAGTCTTAGTCCAGTAGTCTTAGTACACTAGTAGTTCAGCAGGCTCTCATCAGATCTCGAGGAGTCACACAGTATTTGGTGGGTAAACGTTCCTGTCAGATTCCTGGGGGGCGTGGGATGAGTTATTCCCTACTCCTTAAGGTTCCCATCAACCTGAATGATTTCAGTCCCTCAGTTTGAACTGAACATTTCACTTCCTACAGTCTGAAATTTCACTTAAAATATTTGAATTTCGGTCCACTTTGCAGGGTGATTGGAATGCACCTACTGTCTTTAACTGAAAGCTGAAAACCAGAGGGAACTGGGAAATGGTCCTTCTGCTCATGAGTTCATCACTGTCACCAGCGGTGCGGGTATCTTTCTCACAGTCGCTTGTACATTTTGATTTGTGGCAGAATGAGCCAGTTTGATTCCACCAAAAATCCACAGTTAATCCAAGAGCGAAAGACTGCACTGGATTACATATGAGACAAGCCATAATCCATAAATGCCATGTAACTTTTCAGACGAGCTTGGTCCTGCAAATTCTTACAAATTTGTGGCGGTAAGATCACAGTGGATGAAAGTGATTTCATGACTGTAGATCTATGCATCTGGATCTACTCAAGACCCTGGAACTCATCCAGCAGGCAGAGCCCTGAACCCTCAGCTACATCTCCCAGTCCAGGGATGTTTCAGTCATTTCGCCTGAGGGCTGGTTCCACCTCGCTCTTCCCAGCAGCTAGGTGTTATGACAAGGTGAAACTTGTTTCACAGAGTAAGCAGGTTCTGAGACTCTCAACCCTCAGCTGGGAACAGCAGACAGACTTTTTTATTTGTTCAGTAAAAGTATTTTTGTGTTACAGCTACACCCCATGATTCGTGGATACTCCAGTGTAAATGTACTGCCTTCGCCAAATGTATGAAGTGAGCTCTAAATATGGGGTGATTTATTACTATAGCAGCAAGCAATAGATACACTAATTAAAACTTCATCGTTGAGATTAATTATTGTTTGTATTTTATCACTAAGCTCTAGATCCAGTTATTAGTACTCTGTAACTGAGCTCTAGATCCAGTTATTAGTACTCTGTAACTGAGCTCTAGATCCAGTTATTAGTACTCTGTAACTGAGCTCTAGATCCAGTTATTAGTACTCTGTAACTGAGCTCTAGATCCAGTTATTAGTACTCTGTCACTGAGCTCTAGATCCAGTTATTAGTACTCTGTCACTGAGCTCTAGATCCAGTTATTAGTACTCTGTAACTGAGCTCTAGATCCAGTTATTAGTACTCTGTCACTAAGCCCTGGATAAAACAATAAATGTTCAGCAACCCTATCAGTTATAAATGTGCAACCGAACACATTTTCAAGCTACAGTCATTATCATTTCAAACAACCTACTGAAGCAGTCTGAGCTCATTAAGGGATGATAATGTTCCTCTGAAGAGAACTTGGGTTATTTTCAGACTTTTGTTGTTTGATTTGTTTAAACATCATTAAAAAAATTAACATGTACAACATTACAGAGGGCTTACAAATGACACACTAGTATAGCACAATTCTGCATGACAAGCTTTGTCTGTTTGTGAAGCTGCTTCTTCACCAACAGAGGGCAGTATTCAGTTACATATTTTGTCCCTGGGGTGGCGCTGACTCTGCCCGTTCCCAGGGTCAGGTTTCCCACTGAACATATGAAGGCTCAGCAATTTCTTGCTCACTTGTACAGGTTCATTGGTCAGAAATGCTTGTGGTCATTGTAGAAACTGCAGTTAAGTGTGGTAACTGCTAACTGCTAACATTTCACTGGCTATGCAGGTTAACTAATGTACATTACATTTATAAACCTCACACAGACATACACATGGATGTACTGGGATTCAGTGGGATTCAGTTCATTTTTGTCTCTGACTGAATTTCTACTCCATTCAAATCTTTGGTGAGTTGTCATGATCAAAACAACTACATAATCTAATTATTACATAATACAATATTCTGAAAAGTTCAAAGGTGGTGCAGGTTCCCTCACATTCTCCTGAAGAACATTGATTTCCTCTGTGAAACTGTGTTCTCCTGAAGTGTGAGGCTTTCATGTGCACCCTCTCATGTGCACCCTCTCGTTCTCCTGAAGAACATCACCTTCATGTGCTCCCTCTCGTTCTCCTGAAGAACATCACCTTCATGTGCTCCCTCTCGTTCTCCTGAAGAACATCACCTTCATGTTCTCCCTCTCGTTCTCCTGAAGAACATCACCTTCATGTGCTCCCTCTCGTTCTCCTGAAGAACATCACCTTCATGTTCTCCCTCTCGTTCTCCTGAAGAACATCACCTTCATGTGCTCCCTCTCATTCTCCTGAAGAACATCACCTTCATGTGCTCCCTCTCGTTCTCCTGAAGAACATCACCTTCATGTGCTCCCTCTTGCCCTCCCTCTCCCTCTAACACCAATTAACACTAATTAGGTCAATTGACAACATGATTGGGTATAAAAAGAGCTTCTCAGAGTGTCAGTGTCTCTCTGAAGCCAACATGGTAAGTTCCACCATTGTTGCACAGAAAGATAGTACAGCAATATCAGAATGGTGTTACCCAGCGTAAAATAGCAAAGACTTTTAAGTTATCATCATCATCCGTGCATAACATCATCAAAAGATTCAGAGAATCTGGAACAATCACTGTGTGTAAGGGTCAAGGCCGTAAAACTCTACTGGATACTCGTGATCTCAGAGCCCTTAAACGTCACTGCACCTCAAACAGGCGCCACTGTCAAGGAAATAACAGAATGGGCTCAGGAATACTTCCAGAAAGCATTGTCAGTGAACACAATCCACCGTGTTATCTGCCGTTACCAGCTGAAACTCTACAATCCAAAGAGGAAGCCATTTCTAAGCAAGCTCCACAAGCTCAGACGTTTGCGCAGGGCCAGGGGTCATTTAAAATGGAGTGTGGCAAAATGGAAGACTGTTCTGTAGTCAGATGAGTCACGATTTGAAGTTCTTTATGGAACACTGGGACGCCATGTCATCCGGACCAGAGAGGACAAGGATAACCCAAGTTGTAATCAACGCTCCATTCAGAAGCCTGCATCACTGATGGTATGGGGTTGCATGAGTGCTTGTGGCATGGGCAGCTTGCATGTCTGGAAAGGCACCATTACAGTTTTTTGCATTTGTTAAGACACAAAAAGTGGTCCTTATAGCACAATTTCTGAAACAACTAACCCATGTAGCCTATCTATTGACAGGGTGTGCCAAACCTTAAGCACATTCTCTGCCTTACACTCATTTAGAAATGCTAAAACACACTTTTTGCAAAACTTTAAACACAGTTCTTCACATAAGATACAACATTCAAAACTGAAAACCATGTGTTTCTTTTAGAAAACACTGCCACACAACTGCTACACTCACCTACCAAAATACCATACACAGTTCTCACACGTTACAACACTTCTAGCTCATTTTTACAAATCGTTATCAGAACTTGATCCCTATAAAGAGGCCACAAGTTGCAAATCTTGGTTTGCACAACAATGGAGGCTAATACTTCACAGAGAGGTAGAGGACGAGGAAGAGGACAAGGAAGAGGAAGAACACAAACAACCATCACGGATGAGATCCAGGCCACTTTGGTTGACCATGGAGGCCATCGTGAACATTGTCATATCAAACAACAGTATACCTTTACGACAACTACAACAGCACATCATTACTGACAACATCACTTTCAGCAACATTCATTCAGTGAGTCTATCTGCACTGGGCCGACTCCTGAGAAGACATCAAGTGCATATGAAGCAGCTACACAGGGCACCATTTCAGCGCAACTCTGACAGTGTGAAGGAACTGCACTATGAATATGTGCAAGTATGCTCTGCTATCCTCTTACTTATACTTTACTCCAGTGTCCTGTGCCGCACAATGTTGAGTATGATATATGCCCATTTCATTCAGTCAAATACAGTACTGTAATACTGTAATGTTTGGTTTCAGAGAGTAATGGAGCTACTGTAGATGTTGCAGCAGTGGAACACAAGTTCCTTTATATTGATGAAGCTTCAACCTTGCCAAAACAAGATGCAGAGGAAGAAACGTCATAGGACACCGTGCCATAGTCAGTGTCCCTGCAGCATGGTGGGAACATCACAATGTTTGCAGCCATTTGCTACAATGGTGTTGTCCATCATCATGCTACTTTTGGTCCTTACAACACTGCTCACATCATCACCTTTCTCAACACACTACACAACAACTCATTCCACATCACCAGGGAGATGGACAAGAACAGATCAGGGACGTTGTTATCTGGGACATCATAAGTTTCCACCGTGCTACACAAGTACGACATTGGTTCACCGAACATCCACAGTTTGATGTGCTTCACCTCCCACCATACTCACCTTTCCTCAAACCTATTTTGAGTTTTTTTCGGCATGGAGGTGGAAAGTTTATGACCGCCAACCCCACCATCACATACCACTTCTGCAGGTGATGGAGGAAGCTTGTGGGGACATTGATGAGGGTGCATGTCAGGGCTGGATACGTCACTCAAGAAGATACTTCCCCCCCTGTCTTACCAAAGAGGACATCACCTGTGATGTTGATGAAATCTTGTGGCCAGACCCAAATACAAGACGAGATGCACCCTAAATTTGTCTGCTATTGTACAGTATTTTTGTCCTTTTTGTTTCCATGTGTACTGCTCAAGCAAAAAGTAAATAAACCTTGTTACTATTTTACTTCATGGTGTTTATGAATGTGCATAAAAACCTCTGTATATGTGAACTATGGTATACTTTTGGAACAGACTAAACACTGAACATTTAAAAAACACATGGTAGTAGTGTTTTCTATTTATAAGTGTGTAGTCACATATAAGAGAGGCTAATCATCTGATATTTGTGTGTAGTGTTTAGATGCAAAAATATGGTTTTGGCAAGAGTGGCAAGAGTTTTGGTTGAAGTGTGTGCTTTTTCCAAAAGTGTGAGATGTTTTGCCTGTTGTGTGTGTAGCATTGGCTTCTGTGTGTTAAGTTTCGACAAAAGAGACACAGTTTCAGAAATTGTGTCTTAGCAACTGCAAAAAACTGTAATGCAGAGAACTATGTTCAGGTTCTAGAACAACTATGTTCAGGTTCTAGAACAACTATGTTCAGGTTCTAGAACAACATCTGCTCCCATCTAGACGTCATCTCTTTCAGGGAAGATCCTGCATTACTCAACAAGATAATGCCAGACCACATTCTGCAGCAATCACATCATCATGGCTACGTAGGAGAAGATCCGGGTACTGAAGTGTCCAGCCTGCAGTCCAGATCTTTCACCTATAGAGAACATTTGGTGCATCATAAAGAGGAAGGAGGAAGGACAAAGAAGGCCCAAGATGATTGAACAGTTAGAGGCCTGGTCTGGTCTGGTAGAGGCTTAGACTGGTCTCCTCTGTCCGCAGACGTCTGTTGAGTGGTGTAAGAAGGGAGGATGCCACACAGTGGTAAAATGGCCTTGTCGCAACTTTTTGGGATTTGCTGGTGCCATGAAATTTTGAAAGAACATATTTTTCCCTTAAATGATACATTCTCTCCGTTTAAACTTTTGGTCTGTGATTTGTGTTCTGTTCTGAATAAAATATTAGATGTTGGCACCTCCACATCATTGTATTCAGTTTTTTTCATGAATGTTCAGTTTTTTTCATGAATGTTCAATTTATATAGCACCTTTCAAGATACCCAAGGTCGCTTTACAATTTTAACACAGGTACGAGTCTTACACAACCAATCACACACACACCGGCGAGAAGCACAGGGTACTCTCTACCGGGATCCACAGCCCCCTGGGGGACTGAATGGGGTGCAGGAAGGGGAGAGAGGACAGACCCTAGTGACAGAGCACCATCCACCACTGGGCGCACAAGCACACACACATGCACACACACTCACACAACTGCTTTTATTGAACAGAGAAACACAGACACACTCTGAGAATTTGTCAGGGACTTTTTACGAAACCTCACACTAAACACACTCATTATGGAGTATGTTTGGATATATTGTGGAGAAACAATACGTGATACACCACCCTGTACCCCCATACACCACCCGTACTCCACCCTGTACCCCACACACCACCCGTACTCCACCCTGTACACCACCACCCTGTACACCATACACCACCCGTAATCCACCCTGTACACCACCACCCTGTACCCCATACACTACCCGTACTCCACCCTGTACACCACCACCCTGTACCCCACACACCACCTGTACTCCACCCTGTACACCACCACCCTATACCCCACACACCACCCATACTCCACCCTGTACACCACCACCCTATACCCCCATACACCATCCGTACTCCACCCTGTACACCACCACCCTGTACCCCATACACCACCCGTACTCCACCCTGTACATCACCACCCTATACCCCATACACACACACACACTCACACACACACACTCACACACACCCACACACACACACTCACACACACACACACACACACACACTCACACACACACACACACACACACCTACACACACACACACACACACTCACACACACACACACACACACACACACACACACACACTCACACACACACACTCACACACACACACACACACACACACACACACACACACACATACACACACACACTCACACACACACACACACACACTCACACACACACAGTTGTTTGACAGTTGTAGAAAGGTATCATGAGTGCTGTCATTACTACAGCACAGGTCTGAGGTGGCAAACACACGGCTGTGATTGGCTGGCACTGCCAACTGGAACCAGTGGCTGCACTTCTGTTTGCACTGGGAGGGTTTCATCAATTGTAGTGTTGAGGATGAGCCACACGCACTGGGGGGTGTTTGTCGTCATTTTTCTTTCTGGGTGGTGTTTGTTCTTTGTCATTGTTCTTACAGGGTGGTGTCTGTTGTTTGTCATTGTTCTCACTCCTCAGTCGTGCTGGTCCTCACACGCTCTGGTTCTGGCCTGTGCAGTGCGGTTCTGCTCCTGAGCCTCTGTGGGTTAATGCTGAAGACTCATTGGCTGCCACAGCCATGACCCAGAGACAGTGATGTGGGGACTGCCCACATAAGAATGCAGACCTTTTACACAGAGGCCAAGACAGCCAGCTGAGGGCTGGTGTGCCACCCAACATGAGGACAGAGAAAGAGAGACAGAGAAAGAGAAAGAAAGCTCCAAGCTGTCAGTCAGAGGGGGTGGGTACAGGGGAAGGGCGTGATGGTGTCTGTAGGGGAGCGTCACTAAATTACCTTGGTCACTGAACTTCATCCAGGCTCCTGGAATCTGAGGTTTTACGATGGTGGTGGCAGAAACGAGTTCCTACATCGCTGTTGAGCTTGTGTTAGCAACCCGTAACTTTCTTCACAAAGACTTTGTTACATATGTGCACATCTGATGTACATGATGTGACTGTCATATACAATCTGTGATCTCACTCACACATACAATCTGCTTTCACACTAAAGCTCCCATCTGGACGGTTTTTGGACAGCTTTTCTGTTGAGTATTGTCAAACTGTGCTGCTGTTTGGATGCCCTCTTTACCATGGTGGGGGGACCTCTGAGTCTTTAGTGTGGAGCAGTCAAGCAGAAAACAGTGGGACTGTCTCAGTGGGACAGTCTCAGTGGGACAGTCTCAGTGGGACTGGTGAGATCTCTCCTATATAGAGTGAGGGGTGAGAGAGGGAGACTGAGAGGGGGTGAGAGAGGGAGAGTGTTTCGAGTAGGAGATGAGAGGGAGTAGGGTTGAGAGAGGGAGAGGGAGCTGAGAGAGGGAGAGTGTGAGAATGGGGTGAGAGAGAGAGTGAGACAATGGGGGTGAGATGGAAGGAAGGAGAGAAACAAAGCAGGAAGAATAAAGATCAACATGTTGGATATGGACCTCGAGAGCCAGTCAGCCCCAACCACAGTGGACAAAGCCCCTCAGTGTGGGACACAGTCTGGCATGGGCACAAACATCTTGCCGTTTTGTGGATGTTTGAAGCCTAGTTTAGTTTAGAGTGAATGTGTCTGTCCTGCAGACACTTGCTTTTTGGATTATAAAAGTGGATTTTGTCCTCCTGTACTGTCTCTTTTAGTTTTGAACCTGTGATTCAGAAAAATGAAGAGGTAAATATTCTGCTGTTTGGTTTATGGTGAACATTTCTGAGGTGTCAGTGGATTTCTAAGACACCAGTACAGTTAAACCCAACATGTTGTTTTTTAATGTAACAGCAGTGGACTACAACATCCTGCTATGTCAGTAACACCAGTGGAGGTTCTCCACTGTCCTCTGTTATGACTCACGTGTGTTTAGCAGTATCTTGGCAGACAGAAAGCCCGAGGGTCTGAACACTTGCTCATATGACGCTCCCATGGCCAACATGCCAGAGTCCACAGGCCACATCCCTTCTAAGCATTTCTTAATTTCCACACGAGACACTGTTGCCATCACCTACATCATCTTTGGTCTCTTTTTAAGCACCTGGATGCAGTTACTAGTCTCCCATTTGAGGTCTTGGGATGTAGGGCCAGACTAGATCAGGCCAGACCAGGTCAATGCCCAGAGTCAGACCAGACCAGGTCAATGCCCAGAGTCAGACCAGACCAGGTCAATGCCCAGAGTCAGACCAGACCAGGTCAATGCCCAGAGTCAGACCAGACCAGGTCAATGCCCAGAGTCAGACCAGACCAGGTCAATGCCCAGAGTCAGACCAGACCAGGTCAATGCCCAGAGTCAGACCAGACCAGGTCAATGCCCAGAGTCAGACCAGACCAGGTCAATGCCCAGAGTCAGACCAGACCAGGTCAATGCCCAGAGTCAGACCAGACCAGGTCAATGCCCAGAGTCAGACCAGACCAGGTCAATGCCCAGAGTCAGACCAGACCAGATCAATGCCCAGAGTCAGAGTCAGTTTTGTTTTCCATCAGTAGAAGCACTAACCTGAGGTAACAGGGACTGAACCATGTAATCATGTTTAGCCTGGTTATGGGGGTGACAGGAACCTGGACTGAACCTTGTTTGTCTTTGTCTGCTGCAGATGTGGGTGGTCCCCAATAGACCAGCCTATTCTGTCCTCCTCAAGAACACAGAGGTGAAGGCCAGACTCCCTGACTCTGGACTCCTTTTTTTATGTTTCTCTCTTTCTCTCCTTTCTCTCTCTCTCTCTCTCTCATATGGGCAGGGGTTTGGTGTGAGTCCATGACATTGAGGTTTGGGTCAGTGGGATCTGGCTTGACTTCAGCCCAACCCCCCACCCCCCTCAGGGTTGAGTTTAGTCTTAGGGACACAGATTGGGGGGGGGGGGAGAGAACGAGAGAGAGAGAGAGACTGTTTCTTTCAGTGGAAAAGGCCCTTGGGGCTGACCTCGTAGAGCCTTTTCTCCAGCACCGGCTGCCAGATGCCCACAGCATGGAAAGCCCCAACGCTCCAGTGCTTGGTGCTGACGGCCAGTCCAGCACGACCTTCATAAGCTCCCTGCCATATTGACACAGCAGACAATATATTCAAACACCAACAATGTCCTTCCAACACCAACACTGCAACCAATATTCCACAAAAAATCATATTCTGTAAAACAGTAATAATCTGCCACACATTCTTGCTCTTTCCATCAAACACTATCAAATATGTAGCAGTAGCTATTACAGAAGCTATCGGAGCTATCTGATGAGCTTCATGAACCAGAATGAATGGGAACATTTCAGATATTTCACATTAATCTCACACAAAGAAATCACAAAGTGTTTCAGTTTGGTGGTGTTTGTTGCAGAATATTGGGTCACTGTAACGTACTGATTAGGCAGACAAGGATCCAAGTGCGGATAATAGCCGCTTTTATTGAAACAGCGATTACAGAGTAATCAAACAGGCGAGTAACTCTGTTTAGGGTGTGTGGTGCAGGAGTGCTGTCATCGTAGTCAGGAAAGTCCAGGGTCACGCCGGTGAGACAGAAGCCAGAAGGTACGAAGGGACTAGGTAGGGGACGAGGTATGTGGCATGGCAACAATACTTCGCAAACCGGAAGAGAGAGGAGGAAGCTTAAATAGTTGCGAAAGGGGAGGGGCGATGAGCGGCAGGTGTATCGCATCACACTGTGCAGAATGTAGTATTTCTAACCACAACAAAAGATTCCTTCCCCAACAACAAACACACAAATTTGGTTCAAACACACACAAAATTGTCTTCATATCTGTCTGGCAATGAATGAAAAAAGATGTGTAATCCTTTCAAAATAAATGTGCAGTGTAATGGTGGAAATCCATGTATGTAAATCTTTGTACTTATCATAGTACATAGTCCTCTCTTCTCTCTCTTTGACCACAACCCTTCATTAACATCATACCGGATGTCCTGCCTGCCAGGACAGAGGAATACGTCTTCCAGGATCAATGGACACACCTTCCTGTCACCTTCTGCAGTCCTGAGCTGCGATCAGCATTCAGAGCCTTAAGCCATGACATGATTATGGACCTTCTGGTCATACGCCTTCACCTCCATGCCGAAAATAATTGCTCAGTAGTGTTGAGATACAGTGGTAAGATCTCCACTGTTCCTGTGTTTGATAACATTGCATGCAAAGGTGTCAGAAGTATTCACATTCATTACTCAGGTAGAAATATAAATACTAGGGTTAAAAAATACTTCTGTAGAAGTTGAAGTATCAACTCAAGCTTTTTACTCAAGTAAAAGTGTAAAAGTACTGCTTTCAAAACTACTTAAAGTATAAATGTTAAAGTAATGTAAGGGGAAAAAAGCCATTAAGGACAAAAGCTTAGGTGGCACCACAGGGGTCTATAGTGCACTGGCCCACCTCCCCAAAAACCCCATTCTTCTAAAAGCCATAATGACTATAATGTTATATTAAAATGTTAATGTTGAAATTGGCACATATGCTCATTGAATGAATGTACTTTAGTACAAGGGTTGGTTGGTCTTCTTGGCTACCAACTTGTAACATATGTCAGAGACAGGAGTGACGCAAACGCAATAGAATGAATATTTATTAAAAGGGGAACGTCAAAACACTAGACAGAAACACAGAATACAGATAGGAACTACACTATACACCGAAAGGCTAATACTATAGAACGAGACAACTAAGCAAAGTCAACACACATAGGAACATTACCACAACACACGCTACATGAACAGAACGAGAACCATAACACCAAGGGGAGTAATGACAAAGGGGAGAGAGAGAACAAACCAGACTACAACTAAACACAACGAAGGAAGAACAGAACACGACGAGGTTAAACATAAACAGGCTAAGCTAACTAGAATATATGAGCGACAGGGAAACTAACAACAGTATAATTGATAAATAAGACAGACAACACGGAGCGGATGAGAAGGGCACCAGGAAGAGAATCTACACTAACAGGAGCACATAGAGAAAACACCAGAAACATGAATCAGGATAACCTATGAACGGGGACCACGAAAGAGCAGGAAGGCAAAGGAAGACTTACGTACAATGACCAACAACAAGGAATAGAACAGAGGGGTTTAAATGCACTGAACCATGGAGGTGAAACGAGACGCAGGTGGGAACACTGAGGACAGGGGCGTGGCAGACAGAAGGGAAACCAAGGAAACGGGGAAAACTAGGCGGGACCAGGGAAGAGGGAGGAGCTGGACGTGACACAACCTCCTCGCTGGTGCTTAGTTGGGACACTTCGCTCGAATTCTCTTGAGTCTCTGCCACGGACATCTTTATACTAAGCTACATACGTCTGCTACGTCCTCGCTGGTGTGTGACGTGATGTGTGCAGGTGCGATGGATCACGTACAAACCAATAGGGTGTTGGAATATTATATGTTTATACTTCTCATCCAACCACAATCAAATTCACTCCAGATGACGCAATTAGTCAGGATAGGGTTTTTTTAAACGATGACATGACGGAATGAAAAGAAGTCGAAATGAAATAGCAGTAACGAGGCTATGTTTAAAATGTAAGGAGTAGAAAGTACAAATTATGGTGTAAAAATGTAAGGAGTAGAAGTAAAAAGTAAGCAAAAAAATTATTACTCCAGTAAAGTATAAATAACCAAAATTTCTACTTAAGTAAGGTAACGAAGTATTTGTACTTTGTTACTTGACAACTCTGATTGCATGAAGCCTGACATTGTGCCAAAGGACCACATGATTTGGCAAGTCCGGTTTCACCTCTCCCCGTCATCCTCAGGTCTGAGATCAGTGTGAGTCCCCACAGGGAGGACGAAGACAGTCTGTGTTCCAGAGAGGACAAAGACAGTCTGTTCCAGGGAGGACGAAGACAGTCTGTGGTCCAGTGTTTGAACATGGGGAATGAAGTGTTCTCTGAGACGGCAGCACGACGGTATTCATCCGCCCCGCTACCAAATTGATAATGGAGGCTCAGTTGTGAGATAAGTTTTGCCACAGGTGAGCGTGTCTCCTAGGGTAGACCACTCCAAGCAGGGTCAGCCTGGCCCCAAATTCTTAGACAGTGAATTAGACTGCACTCCTGCACTCTGTGTGTGTGTGTGTGTGTGTGTGTGTGTGTGTGTGTGTGTGTGTGTGTGTGTGTGTGTGTGTGTGTGTGTGTGTGTGTGTGTACATGCCTGTTTACTGAATCATTCCCTTGGTACAGTATTTGTTATAAAAATGTTATTTGCCAATATAGTTGGAAGCAGTGAGTCGGTGGTGATGGAGGAATTGCTGACAGTGTCATTGGAAATAAAAACATGACTGTAGTTCATTTGGAGTCTAGACCGTTACAAAACTTGTAACCACAACTTCTGTGCAGGATACAGTGTTATCACACCGTTGGTGATGCACAGACACCTCTTGCCCCCAGAGTGTGATCGCAATCTCCCGGCCCCTTTATTCACTAATTTCTCAATTACTTCTGTCATAAATTCTCCTTGCATTCTTAGTAAGCACTCCATATTCACATGTATTGTGCAGATGTTTAATTCTCTACCTTTATGACAAGCTTGGCTCCATAAGTTATGTTGGTATTGATCTACATCAGTAGCGAACCGTGACCATTATACCTGGGCCCGCTCCCCCCCCCCGAAAAATATTTGTTTCCTCTCCTAATTAACTGCAATAAAAAAAAAATTGAGACAACAGTACAGCTTTAGAAACGCAATAAACAATAACATATGTACTAGATAACTTCTTAAGCAAAATAAGGTTCCGACAAAATAAGGTTCACAGCTCTGTGTTCCTCGGGAGCGGAATATGTAAACAACGCGCACGAGGGCATCAAAGGAATGAATCAAAACTAGCTAGCGGTGGTACGCTAATGTCAGCTAGCGTCGCCACAGCGGGCGGAAATTATCATACAGTTAAGCCCGCCCACTAAGAGGGAAGATATGATTGGTCAATTTTACAGTCATTTTTTGAAACTGGTACTGCACTGAATTTTAACTGCCAGGCCCTCTGTAAATGAACAGCGGGCATCACAGTCCTGATAGGGGGAGACACAGACTCACAGGCTTCCACTTAACCCCTCACCTTCCAACACAGATTGAATAGACACGGGTGAATAATTTATTTGCTTATATTTCTGTAATTGTTTAGATGTCGATTGTCAAAATGTAAGTAGATAAAATAAAATTGGATAAATTATATTATATATATATTTATGTTTTAAGAATATTTTAGGCCCTCTGAGATGGCGTAGAGGGCCCTGACGGTTCCCCACTGGTCTACATGTGACATGTGGCTTGGAATGGGCGGCACATGGCAGCGTTTCCCCACTTGGCAACAGGAACAGATTCATTATTCTCTGCAGGATAAAGACTCATTCCAAAGAGCAGGACCAGATATATCCACAAGAGTCAGAAGAGGCCGACCTGAAACCACAGTCAGCCGGGCTGGGGGCTTGTGGAGGTGTACACCACACGGAGATTAACACATTTGTTTCCATGATGGCATGAATAAGAGTCTAGCATTATCATACCATAATTATTATGATCACACACCATATACAGAGGGCTCATTTTCCAGCTGTAAAGAGTCCCATCCTCCAGCCAGGCTAACCTTAAAAGCTCTGAAGTCTGAACACATCTCTGATGGAGGCCCGTAATGGAGGCCTGTATTATTCTACTGCAGGAGCTGCCAAACCCATAAAGGGTAACGAGCTGTTAGTCCTGCAGGCTGGACAGCACACAGGCACTCGATAATCCCTCAGAGTGGAGGTTATTTGTGATAATTCAGCTTAATTTGAACTCCACGCATGGGCCATAGTCCTGATTCCAACCTAAATTTCCAGATGGATGTGTTGACAGGTCTAATCAGCACAAAGTCAGTGTGATATCAGACCATTTGTTGAGTGACTCACCTCGCAGTCAGTGCACACGTACACACACACACACACACACACACACACGTACACACACACACACACACACACACACACACACACACACACACACACACTCACAGAGGCAGCTGGCCAGATTGACTGGTGACAGGAGGACTGCAGCATTTCCAGACCCATCCAAGAACTGTACAGAGCTCAGAGTCTGCAAAGCGCTGGAAGAATGAATGAATGAATGAATGAACACACTTTGAGTACAAATATAACACATTTAAAGTGCAGTGATTTACACAATGAAGTACAGAAAGCAGTTAACTACAGGAGGAAGACATATGTGCATTGTATGTCCGATTGATCAGTTTCACTCCGTCTGTGTCATCTGCTGAAGTGTCAGTGGTAACTGAAACTCTTTTTGAATTGCTGTTTCCAGTGCTGTGCCCACTTCTCATTGTCTAAGTTCTGTGCATCACACACAGACTCTACACAGGTGAGATCCACACAGACTCTGCACAGGTGAGATCCACACAGACTCTACACAAGTGAGATCCACACATACTCCGCACAGGTGAGATCCACACAGACTCTACACAAGTGAGGTCCACACAGACTCTACACAGGTGAGGTCCACACAGCCTCTGTACAGGTGAGATCCACACAGACTCTGTACAGGTGAGATCCACACAGCCTCTGTACAGGTGAGATCCACACAGACTCTACACAGGTGAGGTCCACACAGACTCTGTACAAGTGAGATCCACACAGACTCTGTACAGGTGAGATCCACACAGACTCTACACAGGTGAGGTCCACACAGACTCTACACAGGTGAGATCCACACAGACTCTACACAGGTGAGATCCACACAGACTCTACACAGGTGAGATCCACACAGCCTCTGTACAGGTGAGATCCACACAGACTCTACACAGGTGAGGTCCACACAGATCCATGGTAAACAAGGTCTGCCAGCTGCCATATTAAACTTGCGTTTGGGATATGACTCAGAGATGACAACATGCAATAAAAAAGTAAAACTATTATGAATGACAGGATGGTGACTGAATGGGTCCCTGCTCAGAGGAGGACCCGTGAACAGACCTTATGTGTATCACAGTCCTAACACGGCTGGGCAACTACCTTTGTTGAACAGAACCACATGCAAATAAGGACATCTTGGAGGAGTCATGTGACTGACTGCACCAGCTGTTTCAGTGTAAGTGGGCATGACTGTCACACCCTGAGCTGGCCAAATTAAGTTTACCCAGGGTAAATGTGGATGTGTCTGGGACAGTCCGGGGGGTCGGGGTGGAAACTGACCTGGACCCAGAGACAAGTTTTGCTCCGTGGCCTAAAAGCACACATGCGCCTTCTTTTGGTCCACCCAGCAAACATGGTAGCAGCAGAGCGCAATCTGTGAGAACTGAAAACAGAGAACTCTTCGTTTGACGAGTGGTGACAGGTGCAGACGTGAAATGTACTTTCTAACCCCCAGTCCCTTCTTTGGGCAACCAGTGACACCGGGAAAAGAGCCGCTCTGTGCTGGCAGCGTGGCTTACAATGATGGAACTGGTTTGTCTCAGTTTCACCGTGTTCCATGCCAGGATTAACCCGGGGGGGACACAGTTACACACCCCTTCCTCTAGAGCACTGCAGAATGAGTTTACGATCGAGCCTTAAAACCTTCTCGCTTCCGAAGTGAGTTAGTTTAAGCCAGAAATCCACATTCACCATGGCCAGCTTGTGAAGCCCCGTAAAAACACTTCTACTGTCTACATGAAATACAGGATTCACCGCGGCTCCTCCAGGACTTCACACTGTATGACATGTATTATGAAGGTGTGTTCTGGGAAGTGACTTGTCCATACGTTATCAGGGAGGACATTAAGCTTTAATGGAACTGTCTATTTTAGAAGTTTAAAATACATTTTTAATCAATGTTATAGTATTTTAGTAAAGAGGTTAATAGGTTATTGGACAATATCTACAAATGCTTCTGCCGGAAGTTAAAAGGTAACACACATGCTGAGAAGAGCAGCCGTTATAAAAGGGCTTGTACAATTAACGTTAAAGACTGAAACCGAGAAAGATAACGGAGAACTAACCAAACGACACCAAGAACCAAGGACCGTGCGGAGTGGTAGAATAACACATACAACCAGGAATAAAGTAACGTAATGAACCATAAAGACAGGCAGATAGGGGATATAAGTACCAGTACTAACGAAAGCCGAACCAGACACTGAACGGAATAACAAAACATACCACGAACTAACTAAACGTAGACATGTCACCCGTGACGGCTCTAAGCTCTAAGTTTACGAATCCGTTCACAGGTGTCCACCCGCTGGGCGTGTCCATCGCTTCACGTGCACAGGTGTAACTTGTGATTGGCTGTTCTGAATGCGAAGCGGCGCGCACCGGCTGGGCTCGAGCCGCAGACTTCAGTGAAGCGCGTTCACAGGCAGTGTGAGGTGAAGGGATGAATTCAGAACCAGTGGATTCAGATAGAGGTCCGGTGTTGTTGTACATCTCCTGAAGTATCACGAAAAGCAAGAAGGACCGATGTTTCATTCACGGCTGCTTCTGGATTGTAGCTCATGGTGGTTTTTCTGGGTAGGGATTTAAGAGGAGTTGCGCGAATCATGGCTCACTTTGCGCCAGACAGACCGAGCCGGACATCCACTCTCCTTCCATTAGTGATGATCTTAATTACGGGGAGCTACGAGGTGAGCGCCACCACCAGTTCTTCAGTCAACGGTCTAAAAATGTATCTGTGTTACGCATCTTTGTTTTAAAACTTTTAGAGCCTCCAGTCCAGCGACCCGGTCCCCAGTTCGGCGCCTAATGAAGTGTTGGAGTCCCTGAGACTACCGCGGAACACAGGTGAGAGCACAGACCAGCACAGACCAGCTCACACTTCACCTCGGGTCTACCGGATTAGCCATTTCTTTACGATGTGGCATACTGTTAAAATTTAGACTGGAATCGAGTCTTTTCTCCAGTTTCACACCGTTCCACGAAAGCGTACTGGCATCGATATATAAATGAGGGGTTTGATTGGGAAGTACACAGTGGGAAAGAACATCGGTTGCTAAGAATACTCCAGTGAATACTCCAGTGAAGACTCCAAAGCATACTTCGCTATATTGACGTGATTGTGCCTAACGGGAAAAGCATCTTTAAAATGTCAGCCTGTCCAGACTGAGCTGATGTACAGTACCAGCAGCAGAAATCCCTGTAGCTCAGGATACACTTAGTCTTCAAACCTGCACTTTATGTGATAAAAAAACAAAACATACGGTGAGAGAAATGAGGCAGAAACAGCAAGACACACACACACACACACACACACACACACACACACACACACAGTGTGCGCCTTGCAGAGAGAGGGTGTTAGCCTTGCAGACTGGCATGCATTCAACACAGGAATAAAGAGTGTCACTTCAAGAAACTCTCCATTAAAGCCACTCAGTAGTTTTGTCATCTCTGGCATTATTTGGCATGTGCTGTGGAACTGCATGGTACATGTGTGTTCATGACACGGAGAGTGTGTGTGTCTGAGAGACACAGAGAAACACTCCTATTATGAGTCCTGCCTTCCATGGACAGCAAACATACTGGTTTCATGTGTGGAATGATTTAGGGTTGAGCAGACCAGCACACAGACTCACGGATGAGAGGTGTATGGTGTCCACTCATTCGCCACGGAAACTTCACTCCACACAGTCTATCTGCCTCTCCCCCTCTCTGCCTTCACCCACTGGATGCTAGAAGCCTGCTTGCTCATGTCTGTGTGGTAGATATTATAATTCCAGTTATACCCCAATTAACCAAGCCCACGTGGACTCTCTTTCTTCCTGAGACAGTGTCCAGCAGTGTTCTCAACGCTGTGGGGTTTTATTGCCTAAGAATAACTACTTAAGGACTTCTCCACATCAGTCATCTGAATTAACCCAAGATTGCCCCTCTGCGGATGGCAAAATAATATTCTCATTTGGATTTCACATTTTTATTTTGAGACTCTCTGGTTCACTAGACAGCCCAGAACTCCACGTACACACCTCATCATCCACTCCCCCTACAAACACGGTACACACCAGTATACTAACCATCGACACTGGTCTTAACTTCACATCCCAGTGGAGGGGGGTTACATAAACTTGTTTCTGATTCTTCTCACGTATTTATTAAGCTCACCTTCTGACCTAGTGCTCAACGACCCTTGACCAAATGTTCTGAATTAAGTGTTAACAAACCTGTACAGAAGGGGCTGAGCTAGGGTTGAGGTTATAATGCTAGGGTTATAAATGGCATGCCCTGTTTGAGCACTGTTCATATAACATGGTGTAAATATTCTTTTCATGCTCTGTAGAGTACGAGATCATCGTGCCATATGAGGTGAACCAGCAGGGGGAGTATGTTTCCCATGCAGTGGCTCACCACCAACGCAGGAGGCGCTGGGCTGAGGGCCGTGGGGCCGACCTTAGTGGCATGGCCCACTTCAGGCTCCGCGGGCTGGGCCAGGACTTTCACATGGAGCTGTCTCCCGCCTACGGCCTGATCGCCCCTGGCTTCACGGTCCAGACTCTGGGCAGGAACGGCACCAAGCGACTGCAGCCTTTTCCTGAACACGAGTTCTGCTTCTACCAGGGGTCACTCAAGTCAAAGGTCAACTCATCCGTGGCCCTGTCAACATGTGCTGGAATGGTGAGTAGTCCACAAGATAGCAGCCTTAATGTGTAATACTACTGCTGAAAATTGCCAGACTAAGGACAGGCATGAACATAAGAACGTAACCCTGTTTTGGTTCGAAAAGCTAAACTTTTTGAAGGCAATCGATTCACACAGTCGTGTTGACATCCAGTCTCAACACATTAACCAGTGCATCCTCCTGCTTGTGGTTTTCCTGCGTATTACCCAGTGGTGGCTTAGTTACCTTGAAAGAGTAATCCAATTACTGATTACTCCTTTAAAAAGTAACTTAGTTACGTTACTGGTTACCTTTAAAAGTAACTGTTAGATTACAACAACAATAATAATGTATCTCCTGGCATTACGTTTGTGTCGCTGGGCGGTATTATTTTTTGTAAATGTATTTGTAAACATAATACAAGCGAACTATTCAGTCAGACAGCTGTTTGTTGTGAAATGAAATACCATTACAATTTCAAGCGTTTTCAAGTACTTTAGCCAAAATTCCAGCACTTTTCAAACCTGAAACACAATGCAACATTAAAATTTTTGACAATTGAAAAAATATGGCACATTAAAGTTCGTCAGGTAAATGTTCCTTCCCCTGTTTTTGATGGGTTTTTCTTTATACTACCACATATCGTTACGGAGAACACTGCAAAGAATAACGTGAACACGCTCTCACAGGGTCGCGCGCAGCGTGCGGAGTCGAGCGCTACGGTCAGACGCAAAAGTATAACTGAGCCAAGAAGAAAGAAAGAATCCTTTTTACTAAGGAAAATAAAAATAGTAACACACAGTTACTTGAGTAAGTAACTTTAATCTGATTACTGGACTGGAAATAGTAGCTCATTATATTGCGCGTTACTGAAAAAAGTGGTAAGATTAAAGTAATGCAATACTGACATCACTGGTATTAACTAACCAGCAGCTATTTGATCACTGGTGAAAACAGTCCATTATGGTTCTCCTTCCCGGTGCTACCTAGCCGGGATGTTGCTTCTCTTTTGGCGGAGCTACTCAGAGAAGCTAGCTTGTCAAGGTACTGGCAGTTAGCCCTCTTGTGTGAGCTTTTCAAATGGACTTTGAGATTTGTGGGGTTTTTCCTCTTGAGAACTACGCCACATATTTTATTACCTGTTTCTACTACAAAATTTAAAGCATGGTTTAACCTCTCGGTGTTAATAGAAGAATCTTAATAGATATAGTAGGTCATCTAAATTATGGACCTACAGAGCTGGGGAGAGTAGCCAGGTAATGACACTCCAGGTGAAGACTACCCACAGCAAGAGAGCGTTAAGCTCACCAGAACAGCAGAGTGAATCCTGAGCAGAGTGGCCAGAGTCTCACAGGATCCCTACCACACATGGGAGGAGTTTCAGTGTCATGGCTACACTAAAGAAAACAATTGATCATGTGACTCAGATGGGCCTCTAGCCTCTGAGTGGCTGTGTGCCTTGATGACATTTTCACTGTACCTGTACCATCAAAGCTAGCACAGGATGGATGGATTTACTTTTGAGTCTTGGTACTCCCAAAGTTTCTTCCTAATCCCTGCCTAGGGAGTTTTTCTTTGCCACTGTCACCCCTGGCTTGCTCTGATCTGGACCCATGCACTTGTAAAGTGCATGTGTGTAAAAAGCGCTATATAAATAAATTTGACTTGACTTGAAACTGAGCCAGCAGTTCAGATGTTGTAAGGTGTTTTAGAACAGAAACCTCGTCACCTCTCTGAAATAGTCCGGCTAGGGTAGCACCTGTTTCTCTGACTTGTATTAAGTTGCTCTATTCTTGCCTTCACATTGCAAATTAGTATCATCAAACCACTACCCACTACACCTACTACTGCATCATCAAACCACTACTCACTACCACTACTACTGCATCATCAAACCACTACCCACTACCACTACTACTGCATCATCAAACCACTACTCACTACACCTACTACTGCATCATCAAACCACTACCCACTACCACTACTACTGCATCATCAAACCACTACCCACTACCACTACTACTGCATCATCAAACCACTACCCACTACCACTACTACTGCATCATCAAACCACTACCCACTACACCTACTACTGCATCATCAAACCACTACCCACTACACCTACTACTGCATCATCAAACCACTACCCACTACACCTACTACTGCATCATCAAACCACTACCCACTACCACTACTACTGCATCATCAAACCACTACCCACTACCACTACTACTGCATCATCAAACCACTACCCACTACACCTACTACTGCATCATCAAACCACTACCCACTACACCTACTACTGCATCATCAAACCACTACCCACTACACCTACTACTGCATCATCAAACCACTACCCACTACCACTACTACTGCATCATCAAACCACTACCCACTACCACTACTACTGCATCATCAAACCACTACCCACTACACCTACTACTGCATCATCAAACCACTACCCACTACACCTACTACTGCATCATCAAACCACTACCCACTACCACTACTACTGCATCATCAAACCACTACCCACTACACCTACTACTGCATCATCAAACCACTACCCACTACACCTACTACTGCATCATCAAACCACTACCCACTACACCTACTACTGCATCATCAAACCACTACCCACTACACCTACTACTGCATCATCAAACCACTACCCACTACCACTACTACTGCATCATCAAACCACTACCCACTACCACTACTACTGCATCATCAAACCACTACCCACTACACCTACTACTGCATCATCAAACCACTACCACTACTACTGCATCATCAAACCACTACCCACTACACCTACTACTGCATCATCAAACCACTACCCACTACACCTACTACTGCATCATCAAACCACTACCCACTACCACTACTACTGCATCATCAAACCACTACCCACTACCACCACTACTGCATCATCAAACCACTATCCACTACCACTACTACTGCATCATCAAACCACTACCCACTACCACTACTACTGCATCATCAAACCACTACCCACTAACCACTACTACTGCATCATCAAACCACTACCCACTACACCTACTACTGCATCATCAAACCACTACCCACTACCACTACTACTGCATCATCAAACCACTACCCACTACACCTACTACTGCATCATCAAACCACTACCCACTACCACTACTACTGCATCATCAAACCACTACCCACTACCACTACTACTGCATCATCAAACCACTACCCACTAACCACTACTACTGCATCATCAAACCACTACCCACTAACCACTACTACTGCATCATCAAACCACTACCCACTAACCACTACTACTGCATCATCAAACCACTACCCACTACACCTACTACTGCATCATCAAACCACTACCCACTACACCTACTACTGCATCATCAAACCACTACCCACTACACCTACTACTGCATCATCAAACCACTACCCACTACACCTACTACTGCATCATCAAACCACTACCCACTACCACTACTACTGCATCATCAAACCACTACCCACTACCACTACTACTGCATCATCAAACCACTACCCACTACCACTACTACTGCATCATCAAACCACTACCCACTACACCTACTACTGCATCATCAAACCACTACCCACTACCACTACTACTGCATCATCAAACCACTACCCACTACCACTACTACTGCATCATCAAACCACTACCCACTACCACTACTACTGCATCATCAAACCACTACCCACTACACCTACTACTGCATCATCAAACCACTACCCACTACCACTACTACTGCATCATCAAACCACTACCCACTACCACTACTACTGCATCATCAAACCACTACCCACTACCACTACTACTGCATCATCAAACCACTACCCACTACACCTACTACTGCATCATCAAACCACTACCCACTACACCTACTACTGCATCATCAAACCACTACCCACTACTACTGCATCATCAAACCACTACCCACTACTACTGCATCATCAAACCACTACCCACTACTACTGCATCATCAAACCACTACCCACTACTACTGCATCATCAAACCACTACCACTACTACTGCATCATCAAACCACTACCCACTACCACTACTATTGCATCATCAAACCACTACCCACTACCACTACTACTGCATCATCAAACCACTACCCACTACCCCTACTACTGCATCATCAAACCACTACCCACTAACCACTACTACTGCATCATCAATCCACTACCCACTACCACTACTACTGCATCATCAATCCACTACCCACTACCACTACTACTGCATCATCAAACCACTACCCACTACCACTACTACTGCATCATCAAACCACTACCCACTACACCTACTACTGCATCATCAAACCACTACCACTAGTACTGCATCATCAAACCACTACCCACTACCACTACTACTGCATCATCAAACCACTACCCACTAACCACTACTACTGCATCATCAAACCACTACCCACTACCACTACTACTGCATCATCAAACCACTACCCACTACCACTACTACTGCATCATCAATCCACTACCCACTACACCTACTACTGCATCATCAAACCACTACCCACTACCACTACTACTGCATCATCAAACCACTACCCACTACACCTACTACTGCATCATCAAACCACTACCCACTACCACTACTACTGCATCATCAAACCACTACCCACTACCACTACTACTGCATCATCAAACCACTACCCACTACCACTACTACTGCATCATCAAACCACTACCCACTACCACTACTACTGCATCATCAAACCACTACCCACTACCACTACTACTGCATCATCAAACCACTACCCACTACACCTACTACTGCATCATCAAACCACTACCCACTACCACTACTACTGCATCATCAAACCACTACCCACTACCACTACTACTGCATCATCAAACCACTACCCACTACACCTACTACTGCATCATCAAACCACTACCCACTACCACTACTACTGCATCATCAAACCACTACCCACTACCACTACTACTGCATCATCAAACCACTACCCACTACACCTACTACTGCATCATCAAACCACTACCCACTACCACTACTACTGCATCATCAAACCACTACCCACTACCACTACTACTGCATCATCAAACCACTACCCACTACCACTACTACTGCATCATCAAACCACTACCCACTACACCTACTACTGCATCATCAAACCACTACCCACTACACCTACTACTGCATCATCAAACCACTACCCACTACCACTACTACTGCATCATCAAACCACTACCCACTACCACTACTACTGCATCATCAAACCACTACCCACTACCACTACTACTGCATCATCAAACCACTACCCACTACCACTACTACTGCATCATCAAACCACTACCCACTACACCTACTACTGCATCATCAAACCACTACCCACTACCACTACTACTGCATCATCAAACCACTACCCACTACCACTACTACTGCATCATCAAACCACTACCCACTACCACTACTATTGCATCATCAAACCACTACCCACTACCACTACTACTGCATCATCAAACCACTACCCACTACCACTACTACTGCATCATCAAACCACTACCCACTAACCACTACTACTGCATCATCAAACCACTACCCACTACCACTACTACTGCATCATCAAACCACTACCACTACTACTGCATCATCAAACCACTACCACTACTACTGCATCATCAAACCACTACCCACTACCACTACTACTGCATCATCAAACCACTACCCACTAACCACTACTACTGCATCATCAAACCACTACCCACTACCACTACTACTGCATCATCAAACCACTACCCACTACCACTACTACTGCATCATCAAACCACTACCCACTACCACTACTACTGCATCATCAAACCACTACCCACTACCACTACTACTGCATCATCAAACCACTACCCACTACCACTACTACTGCATCATCAAACCACTACCCACTACCACTACTACTGCATCATCAAACCACTACCCACTACACCTACTACTGCATCATCAAACCACTACCACTACTACTGCATCATCAATCCACTACCCACTACACCTACTACTGCATCATCAATCCACTACCCACTACCACTACTACTGCATCATCAAACCACTACACCTACTACTGCATCATCAAACCACTACACCTACTACTGCATCATCAATCCACTACCCACTACACCTACTACTGCATCATCAAACCACTACCCACTACACCTACTACTGCATCATCAAACCACTACCCACTACACCTACTACTGCATCATCAAACCACTACCCACTACCACTACTACTGCATCATCAAACCACTACCCACTACCACTACTACTGCATCATCAAACCACTACCCACTACCACTACTACTGCATCATCAAACCACTACCCACTACCACTACTACTGCATCATCAAACCACTACCCACTACCACTACTACTGCATCATCAAACCACTACCCACTACACCTACTACTGCATCATCAAACCACTACCCACTACCACTACTACTGCATCATCAAACCACTACCCACTACCACTACTACTGCATCATCAAACCACTACCCACTACACCTACTACTGCATCATCAAACCACTACCCACTACCACTACTACTGCATCATCAAACCACTACCCACTACCACTACTACTGCATCATCAAACCACTACCCACTACACCTACTACTGCATCATCAAACCACTACCCACTACCACTACTACTGCATCATCAAACCACTACCCACTACCACTACTACTGCATCATCAAACCACTACCCACTACCACTACTACTGCATCATCAAACCACTACCCACTACCACTACTACTGCATCATCAAACCACTACCCACTACACCTACTACTGCATCATCAAACCACTACCCACTACACCTACTACTGCATCATCAAACCACTACCCACTACCACTACTACTGCATCATCAAACCACTACCCACTACCACTACTACTGCATCATCAAACCACTACCCACTACCACTACTACTGCATCATCAAACCACTACCCACTACCACTACTACTGCATCATCAAACCACTACCCACTACACCTACTACTGCATCATCAAACCACTACCCACTACCACTACTACTGCATCATCAAACCACTACCCACTACCACTACTACTGCATCATCAAACCACTACCCACTACCACTACTATTGCATCATCAAACCACTACCCACTACCACTACTACTGCATCATCAAACCACTACCCACTACCACTACTACTGCATCATCAAACCACTACCCACTAACCACTACTACTGCATCATCAAACCACTACCCACTACCACTACTACTGCATCATCAAACCACTACCACTACTACTGCATCATCAAACCACTACCACTACTACTGCATCATCAAACCACTACCCACTACCACTACTACTGCATCATCAAACCACTACCCACTAACCACTACTACTGCATCATCAAACCACTACCCACTACCACTACTACTGCATCATCAAACCACTACCCACTACCACTACTACTGCATCATCAAACCACTACCCACTACCACTACTACTGCATCATCAAACCACTACCCACTACCACTACTACTGCATCATCAAACCACTACCCACTACCACTACTACTGCATCATCAAACCACTACCCACTACCACTACTACTGCATCATCAAACCACTACCCACTACCACTACTACTGCATCATCAAACCACTACCACTACTACTGCATCATCAATCCACTACCCACTACACCTACTACTGCATCATCAATCCACTACCCACTACCACTACTACTGCATCATCAAACCACTACACCTACTACTGCATCATCAAACCACTACACCTACTACTGCATCATCAATCCACTACCCACTACACCTACTACTGCATCATCAAACCACTACCCACTACACCTACTACTGCATCATCAAACCACTACCCACTACCACTACTACTGCATCATCAAACCACTACCCACTACCACTACTATTGCATCATCAAACCACTACCCACTACACCTACTACTGCATCATCAATCCACTACCCACTACACCTACTACTGCATCATCAATCCACTACCCACTACACCTACTACTGCATCATCAAACCACTACCCACTACCACTACTACTGCATCATCAAACCACTACCCACTAACCACTACTACTGCATCATCAAACCACTACCCACTAACCACTACTACTGCATCATCAAACCACTACCCACTACCACTACTACTGCATCATCAAACCACTACCCACTACACCTACTACTGCATCATCAAACCACTACCCACTACACCTACTACTGCATCATCAAACCACTACCCACTACCACTACTACTGCATCATCAAACCACTACCCACTACCACTACTACTGCATCATCAAACCACTACCCACTACACCTACTACTGCATCATCAAACCACTACCCACCACACCTACTACTGCATCATCAAACCACTACCACTACTACTGCATCATCAAACCACTACCACTACTACTGCATCATCAAACCACTACCACTACTACTGCATCATCAAACCACTACCCACTACCACTACTACTGCATCATCAAACCACTACCCACTACCACTACTACTGCATCATCAAACCACTACCCACTACCACTACTACTGCATCATCAAACCACTACCCACTACCACTACTACTGCATCATCAAACCACTACCCACTACCACTACTACTGCATCATCAAACCACTACCCACTACACCTACTACTGCATCATCAAACCACTACCCACTACACCTACTACTGCATCATCAAACCACTACCACTACTACTGCATCATCAAACCACTACCCACTACCACTACTACTGCATCATCAAACCACTACCCACTACCACTACTACTGCATCATCAAACCACTACCCACTACCACTACTACTGCATCATCAAACCACTACCCACTACCACTACTACTGCATCATCAAACCACTACCCACTAACCACTACTACTGCATCATCAAACCACTACCCACTAACACTACTACTGCATCATCAAACCACTACCCACTACCACTACTACTGCATCATCAAACCACTACCACTACTACTGCATCATCAAACCACTACCCACTACCACTACTACTGCATCATCAAACCACTACCCACTACACCTACTACTGCATCATCAAACCATCTACCACTACTACTGCATCATCAAACCACTACCCCTCTACCACTACTACTGCATCATCAAACCACTACCCACTACCACTACTATTGCATCATCAAACCACTACCCACTACCACTACTGCATCATCAAACCACTACCCACTACCACTACTACTGCATCATCAAACCACTACCCACTACCACTACTACTGCATCATCAAACCACTACCCACTACCACTACTACTGCATCATCAAACCACTACCCACTACCACTACTACTGCATCATCAAACCACTACCCACTAACCACTACTACTGCATCATCAAACCACTACCCACTAACCACTACTACTGCATCATCAAACCACTACCCACTACCACTACTACTGCATCATCAAACCACTACCACTACTACTGCATCATCAAACCACTACCACTACTACTGCATCATCAAACCACTACCCACTACCACTACTACTGCATCATCAAACCACTACCCACTACACCTACTACTGCATCATCAAACCACTACCCACTACTAGTGCATCATCAAACCACTACCCACTACACCTACTACTGCATCATCAAACCACTACCCACTACCACTACTACTGCATCATCAAACCACTACCCACTACCACTACTACTGCATCATCAAACCACTACCCACTACCACTACTACTGCATCATCAAACCACTACCCACTACCACTACTATTGCATCATCAAACCACTACCCACTACACCTACTACTGCATCATCAATCCACTACCCACTACCACTACTACTGCATCATCAAACCACTACCCACTACCACTACTACTGCATCATCAAACCACTACCCACTACACCTACTACTGCATCATCAAACCACTACCACTACTACTGCATCATCAAACCACTACCCACTACACCTACTACTGCATCATCAATCCACTACCCACTACACCTACTACTGCATCATCAAACCACTACCCACTACACCTACTACTGCATCATCAAACCACTACCCACTACCACTACTACTGCATCATCAAACCACTACCCACTACCACTACTATTGCATCATCAAACCACTACCCACTACACCTACTACTGCATCATCAATCCACTACCCACTACACCTACTACTGCATCATCAATCCACTACCCACTACACCTACTACTGCATCATCAATCCACTACCCACTACACCTACTACTGCATCATCAAACCACTACCCACTAACCACTACTACTGCATCATCAAACCACTACCCACTAACCACTACTACTGCATCATCAAACCACTACCCACTACCACTACTACTGCATCATCAAACCACTACCCACTACACCTACTACTGCATCATCAAACCACTACCCACTACACCTACTACTGCATCATCAAACCACTACCCACTACCACTACTACTGCATCATCAAACCACTACCCACTACCACTACTACTGCATCATCAAACCACTACCCACTACACCTACTACTGCATCATCAAACCACTACCCACCACACCTACTACTGCATCATCAAACCACTACCACTACTACTGCATCATCAAACCACTACCCACTACCACTACTACTGCATCATCAAACCACTACCACTACTACTGCATCAAACCACTACCCACTACCACTACTACTGCATCATCAAACCACTACCCACTACCACTACTACTGCATCATCAAACCACTACCCACTACACCTACTACTGCATCATCAAACCACTACCCACTACACCTACTACTGCATCATCAAACCACTACCCACTACACCTACTACTGCATCATCAAACCACTACCCACTACACCTACTACTGCATCATCAAACCACTACCACTACTACTGCATCATCAAACCACTACCCACTACCACTACTACTGCATCATCAAACCACTACCCACTACCACTACTATTGCATCATCAAACCACTACCCACTACCACTACTACTGCATCATCAAACCACTACCCACTACCACTACTACTGCATCATCAAACCACTACCCACTAACCACTACTACTGCATCATCAAACCACTACCCACTAACCACTACTACTGCATCATCAAACCACTACCCACTACCACTACTACTGCATCATCAAACCACTACCACTACTACTGCATCATCAAACCACTACCCACTACCACTACTACTGCATCATCAAACCACTACCCACTACACCTACTACTGCATCATCAAACCACTACCACTACTAGTGCATCATCAAACCACTACCCACTACACCTACTACTGCATCATCAATCCACTACCCACTACACCTACTACTGCATCATCAAACCACTACCCACTACCACTACTACTGCATCATCAAACCACTACCCACTACCACTACTACTGCATCATCAAACCACTACCCACTACCACTACTACTGCATCATCAAACCACTACCCACTACCACTACTACTGCATCATCAAACCACTACCCACTACCACTACTATTGCATCATCAAACCACTACCCACTACACCTACTACTGCATCATCAATCCACTACCCACTACACCTACTACTGCATCATCAATCCACTACCCACTACCACTACTACTGCATCATCAAACCACTACCCACTACCACTACTACTGCATCATCAAACCACTACCCACTACCACTACTACTGCATCATCAAACCACTACCCACTACACCTACTACTGCATCATCAAACCACTACCCACTACACCTACTACTGCATCATCAAACCACTACCCACTACACCTACTACTGCATCATCAAACCACTACCCACTACCACTACTACTGCATCATCAAACCACTACCACTACTACTGCATCATCAAACCACTACACCTACTACTGCTGCATCATCAAACCACTACCCACTACCACTACTACTGCATCAAACCACTACCCACTACCCCTACTACTGCATCATCAAACCACTACCCACTAACCACTACTACTGCATCATCAATCCACTACCCACTACCACTACCACTGCATCATCAAACCACTACCCACTACCACTACCACTGCATCATCAAACCACTACCCACTACCACTACTACTGCATCATCAAACCACTACCCACTACCACTACTACTGCATCATCAAACCACTACCCACTAGTACTGCATCATCAAACCACTACCACTAGTACTGCATCATCAAACCACTACCACTAGTACTGCATCATCAAACCACTACCCACTAACCACTACTACTGCATCATCAAACCACTACCCACTACCACTACTACTGCATCATCAAACCACTACCCACTACCACTACTACTGCATCATCAATCCACTACCCACTACCACTACTACTGCATCATCAATCCACTACCCACTACCACTACTACTGCATCATCAAACCACTACCCACTACTACTGCATCATCAAACCACTACCACTACTACTGCATCATCAAACCACTACCCACTACCACTACTACTGCATCATCAAACCACTACCCACTACCACTACTACTGCATCATCAAACCACTACCCACTACCACTACTACTGCATCATCAAACCACTACCCACTACCCCTACTACTGCATCATCAATCCACTACCCACTACCACTACTACTGCATCATCAACCCACTACCCACTACCACTACTACTGCATCATCAAACCACTACCCACTACACCTACTACTGCATCATCAAACCACTACCCACTACACCTACTACTGCATCATCAAACCACTACCCACTACACCTACTACTGCATCATCAAACCACTACCCACTAACCACTACTACTGAATCATCAATCCACTACCCACTAACCACTACTACTGAATCATCAATCCACTACCCACTACCACTACTACTGCATCATCAAACCACTACCCACTACCACTACTACTGCATCATCAAACCACTACCCACTACCACTACTACTGCATCATCAAACCACTACCCACTACACCTACTACTGCATCATCAAACCACTACCACTAGTACTGCATCATCAAACCACTACCCACTAACCACTACTACTGCATCATCAATCCACTACCCACTACCACTACTACTGCATCATCAAACCACTACCCACTACCACTACTACTGCATCATCAAACCACTACCCACTACCACTACTACTGCATCATCAAACCACTACCCACTACCACTACTACTGCATCATCAAACCACTACCCACTACCACTACTACTGCATCATCAAACCACTACCCACTAACCACTACTACTGCATCATCAAACCACTACCCACTAACCACTACTACTGCATCATCAAACCACTACCCACTAACCACTACTACTGCATCATCAAACCATTACCCACTACACCTACTACTGCATCATCAAACCACTACCCACTACTACTGCATCATCAAACCACTACCCATTACTACTGCATCATCAAACCACTACCCACTACTACTGCATCATCAAACCACTACCCACTACTACTGCATCATCAAACCACTACCCACTACCACTACTACTGCATCATCAAACCACTACCCACTAACCACTACTACTGCATCATCAAACCACTACCCACTACACCTACTACTGCATCATCAAACCACTACCCACTACACCTACTACTGCATCATCAAACCACTACCCACTACCACTACTACTGCATCATCATTTATAGGAGTGTGGGGTAGAGGGGAGGGTGTGGGTTATAGTAGTTTGGGGTAGAGGAGGAGGGTGTGGGTTATAGGAGTGTGGGGTAGAGGAGGAGGGTGTGGGTTATAGGAGTGTGGGGTAGAGGGGAGGGTTTGGGTTATAGGAGTGTGGGGTAGAGGGGGAGGGTGTGGGTTATAGTAGTGTGGGGTAGAGGGGGAGGGTGTGGGTTATAGGAGTGTGGGGTAGAGGGGAGGGTGTGGGTTATAGGAGTGTGGGGTAGAGGAGGAGGGTGTGGGTTATAGTAGTGTGGGGTAGAGGGGGAGGGTGTGGGTTATAGGAGTGTCGGGTAGAGGGGGAGGGTGTGGGTTATAGGAGTGTGGGGTAGAGGAGGAGGGTGTGGGTTATAGTAGTGTGGGGTAGAGGGGGAGGGTGTGGGTTATAGGAGTGTGGGGTAGAGGGGGAGGGTGTGGGTTATAGGAGTGTGGGGTAGAGGAGGAGGGTGTGGGTTATAGTAGTTTGGGGTAGAGGAGGAGGGTGTGGGTTATAGGAGTGTGGGGTAGAGGAGGAGGGTGTGGGTTATAGGAGTGTGGGGTAGAGGGGAGGGTGTGGGTTATAGGAGTGTGGGGTAGAGGAGGAGGGTGTGGGTTATAGGAGTGTGGGGTAGAGGAGGAGGGTGTGGGTTATAGTAGTGTGGGGTAGAGGGGAGGGTGTGGGTTATAGGAGTGTGGGGTAGAGGGGAGGGTGTGGGTTATAGTAGTGTGGGGTAGAGGAGGAGGGTGTGGGTTATAGTAGTGTGGGGTAGAGGGAATGATGTGGGTTATAGGAGTGTGGGGTAGAGGGGAGGGTGTGGGTTATAGGAGTGTGGGGTAGAGGGAAGGGTGTGGGTTATAGTAGTGTGGGGTGGAGGGGAGGGTGTGGGTTATAGGAGTGTGGGGTAGAGGGGAGGGTGTGGGTTATAGTAGTGTGGGGTAGAGGAGGAGGGTGTGGGTTATAGGAGTGTGGGGTAGAGGAGGAGGTTGTGGGTTATAGTAGTGTGGGGTAGAGGGGAGGGTGTGGGTTATAGGAGTGTGGGGTAGAGGGGAGGGTGTGGGTTATAGTAGTGTGGGGTAGAGGGGAGGGTGTGGGTTATAGGAGTGTGGGGTAGAGGGAGGGTGTGGGTTATAGGAGTGTGGGGTAGAGGGGAGGGTGTGGGTTATAGGAGTGTGGGGTAGAGGGGAGGGTGTGGGTTATAGTAGTGTGGGGGTAGAGGGGTGTGGGTTATAGGAGTGTGGGGTAGAGGGGAGGGTGTGGGTTATAGTAGTGTGGGGTAGAGGGGAGGGTGTGGGGAGAAGAGCAGGGAGTCACTGGTTGTATTTCCAGTAGTTGACAGGGTGCTGATAAGAGGCCCTATGCAGAACTTCTCTTGCTTAGGTGTTAGGGTAAGAGTTTGGGTTAGGTGTTAGGGTAAGAGTTTGGGTTAGGTGTTAGGGTAAGAGTTTGGGTTAGGTGTTAGGGTAAGAGTTTGGAAGATCCATGAACAGCAAACACAGTGCACAGTGAACTTACATTCCAATGTGAAGACATTTGTGTGATGACATGGTCTCGGGGTGTATGACCAGAGGCCCCAGTACTCGTGTGTGTGTGTGTGTGTGTGTGTGCGCGTGTGTGCGCGTGTGTGTGCACTGAGTTGGTATCATCTGGCTCTTCCATTAACTTTCTCATAATGAACCTGACGAGCCTTTGAGCATTACATGAGCTG
Source organism: Brachyhypopomus gauderio (assembly GCF_052324685.1). Lineage (NCBI taxonomy): Eukaryota > Metazoa > Chordata > Actinopteri > Gymnotiformes > Hypopomidae > Brachyhypopomus > Brachyhypopomus gauderio. The sequence goes on from NC_135223.1 coordinate 7,200,822, forward strand.
AGGGTCCTGCACTGAGGGTCCTGCACTGAGGGTCCTGCACTGAGGGTCCTGCACTGAGGGTCCTGCAGTGTTGCCTCCCTCAGATGTGTTTTGCTGTTCTTCCTCTCTGTGTTCCTGTTTGTTCTCCACCTACATGACATCATTGGGATATGTCTCCCATTAGCTGACCCAGGTCGCTGTGGACATAACCTTGGACATAACAGAATGCATGAGATAGCAGTGAAACGCACAGTCAAGCACGCAAAGGCTGTTGTTCAAACGTAAACAGTGTTGAGGTGGCGTTGAGAGGATTATGTTTGACAAGGGTCCAGACCCGGCCTGAGGCCTCGAGCCACCTCGCCCGGGATCACGTGGAACAGGCCCAGACAGCCAGCGTCCACCAGCGCTGTTGCTGACAGCTGCGTGTCCGGTCTGAAAAGTGGACCCACGGGATGGCAGTTTCGGGCCAGAAGAGTCGTGTAACCGGGCCCTGTGATGCCATCGCTGTGTTGGGGGATGTTTAAGCATCGCTCTGGTTACGTCATAGTGTTGATTTTCAGCATGACCTGTTATTCCCACTTATTAGTCTTCTTAACGTGGCCGAGTTTCTCATTGATGAGCTGTTATTGCCTTCAGAAATTTCAATGCTAATGTCAAAGTTTTTTTAGAACTATAAAAAAAATGGAGTCTGATTTGGAGCCACATAAATAAGTTTTCAAGGGGCTAAAGTGAGTTTTAAGGATGTGCTCTAATGGGACTTCCCTGTGCCGACTGAACAGAATATATGTGTCTCTTTATTTGATGGATCACTGATATTTCAGCAATCAGTATACATTACAAACACATTATACGTGTATAATGTAAAGTGTGAGGGAAGATTTTCATTCATAATCATGCTGGCTTTACAAGACCAAGCTGCCCTTGTGTGAATTTACTCTAATGACCCTCAGCAGACGGACAGGGAAGTGGTACTTCTTCTTGGAGCTGAACATGGGCACAATCCAGCAGTCAGATTCTCCCCTGAGCTGGAGAAGCTGCTCCAGAGTGACATCGTGATGGAATATTCTGGAGTTAGAGTCGGCTCCATCGGTGGTTCTGTAGGTTGCTCTTCGATTATAGGTGATTGGGGTATAGAAGCGTAGGGGGGGGGGGGGGGGGGGGGGGAGGGTGTGTGGTATAGGAGCGTGGGGTAGAGGGGGAGGGTGTGGGGTATAAGAGCGTGGGGTAGAGGGGGAGGGTGTGGGGTATAGGAGCGTGGGGTAGAGGGGGAGGGTGTGTGGTATAGGAGCGTGGGGTAGAGGGGGGAGGGTGTGGGGTATAGGAGCGTGGGGTAGAGGGGGAGGGTGTGGGGTATAGGAGCGTGGGGTAGAAGGGGAGGGTGTGTGGTATAGGAGCGTGGGGTAGAAGGGGAGGGTGTGGGGTATAGGAGCGTGGGGTAGAGGGGGAGGGTGTGGGGTATAGGAGCGTGGGGTAGAAGGGGAGGGTGTGGGGTATAGGAGCGTGGGGTAGAAGGGGAGGGTGTGGGGTATAGGAGCGTGGGGTAGAAGGGGAGGGGTGTGTGGTATAGGAGCGTGGGGTAGAAGGGGAGGGTGTGTGGTATAGGAGCGTGGGGTAGAAGGGGAGGGTGTGGGGTATAGGAGCGTGGGGTAGAGGGGTAGGGTGTGTGGTATAGGAGCGTGGGGTAGAGGGGGAGGGTGTGGGGTATAGGAGCGTGGGGTAGAAGGGGAGGGTGTGGGGTATAGGAGCGTGGGGTAGAGGGGGAGGGTGTGGGGTATAGGAGCGTGGGGTAGAAGGGGAGGGTGTGGGGTATAGGAGCGTGGGGTAGAGGGGGAGGGTGTGTGGTATAGGAGCGTGGGGTAGAGGGGGAGGGTGTGTGGTATAGGAGCGTGGGGTAGAGGGGGAGGGTGTGTGGTATAGGAGCGTGGGGTAGAAGGGGAGGGTGTGTGGTATAGGAGCGTGGGGTAGAAGGGGAGGGTGTGTGGTATAGGAGCGTGGGGGTAGAAGGGGAGGGTGTGTGGTATAGGAGCGTGGGGTAGAAGGGGAGGGTGTGTGGTATAGGAGCGTGGGGTAGAAGGGGAGGGTGTGTGGTATAGGAGCGTGGGGTAGAAGGGGAGGGTGTGGGGTATAAGAGCGTGGGGTAGAAGGGGAGGGTGTGGGGTATAGGAGCGTGGGGTAGAAGGGGAGGGTGTGTGGTATAGGAGCGTGGGGTAGAAGGGGAGGGTGTGGGGTATAGGAGCGTGGGGTAGAGGGGGAGGGTGTGTGGTATAGGAGCGTGGGGTAGAGGGGGAGGGTGTGGGGTATAGGAGCGTGGGGTAGAGGGGGAGGGTGTGGGGTATAGGAGCGTGGGGTAGAGGGGGAGGGTGTGTGGTATAGGAGCGTGGGGTAGAGGGGGAGGGTGTGGGGTATAGGAGCGTGGGGTAGAGGGGGAGGGTGTGTGGTATAGGAGCGTGGGGTAGAGGGGGAGGGTGTGGGGTATAGGAGCGTGGGGTAGAGGGAGGAGGGTGTGGGGTATAGGAGCGTGGGGTAGAGGGGGGAGGGTGTGGGGTATAGGAGTGCTGTGAGAGAAGTGTGTTAATGGCAGCCAGTGTGCTGGAGTGCACACACATACTCAGAAAATATGAAATTCTGGTTTTTATAAAAGATCATCACATGAATGCTTCAGAACACACACCCTGTCCTGACGACCGGGTCCCAGATGACCAGTACTGGTCCCCAGGCACCTGAGGCACTGTGCATGATGGGGCGGATGATGTGACCCCAGGCCTGGTCTGGCTGGGGCCCATAGATGGTTCTGCTCCTCCGTTCTTGCTGGGGAGGCAGCACTGACGTCAGCCCAGTGTGGGGAGCTCAGACTGTGCTGACAGGCTTTTGGGAGTTTGACCTCTGAACTGGCCTTGGATGGCGTGAAATGGCAGAGATATTGGGGTCTTGGGAACTCTGGGTCAATGTTGAACCTAAACGGAAGTTTCCATTCCTCTGTTTATGAGTAACACAAAATAAAATGAGCCTTTCAGAGCTTGAACTGTGGTCCTTTGTTTGATGGGGTGTAGTTTAGTTCTGGAGCTTCACCCGCAGGGCTGGCCTCACACACACCGCTCTTCTGCCCGTTCTACTTTACAAAGGTTTGAAAGTTTGGTTGCTTTGAGATGTGTCGTTGCCTGGCTAACAGAGCTGATACTGAACAGGCCTGACTACAGGATTAACACTGTGTGTGCTAACCCTTTAGTAAGGTCTGATTAGTGTATTTTAACCTTGTAGTCAGGTCTGGGGGGTGTGTGTGTGTGTGTGTGTGTGTGTGTGTGTGTGTGTGTGTGTGTGTGTGTGTGTGTGTGTGTGTGTGTGTGTGTGTGTGTGTGTGTGTGTGTGTGTGTGTGTGTGTGTGTGTGTGTGTGTGTGTTTACTGTAGACAGGTCTGATAATCTGTAAGTGTGTTTCATTGTATTCATGTCTGATTGGAGTGTGTTTCCCTGTAGTCAGGACTGATTACAGTGCATTTCCCTGTAGTCAGGTCTGATTACTGTGTGTTTCCCTGTAGTCAGGTCTGATTACTGTGCGTTTCCCTGTAGTCAGGTCTGATCCGGACTGTGGATGCTGATTACTACCTCAGGCCACTGATTCACAAGCAACTACAGACAGAAAACTACACAGCACCACCTGGCCACCACCCTCACATCCTCTACAAAAGACAGACAGGTGGAGGGAGAGACAGAGGACACGCATCACCACAGACAGGTGGAAGGAGAGACAGGACCTCAGCCAGAGCGCAGGAAGCCCGTGGGGGAGAGAGAGAGGTCATGGGTGAACACAGAGATAGCAGGAGACCCACACGCTCTACACACGTGCAGCCTAGAAACCATCACCACGGACGCCACAGTCAGCGTAGCAACTACAGGCATGGCACACAGCAGAGACAGCACTACTGTGGAAGACGAAAGAAATGTATGTAAGCTAATTCTGTTTCACCATGAAATATATATAACTCTGCATTACACTGAATTACATCATTCTATATGACACTACATTGCTTTATCTTGTATTATTCTGTGATGTGTTATTCTATATTAAACATTACATTAATCTTACAGTTGTACATGTCTTCTGCTCTATTCAAATCTGCTGAGATCTCTGTTGAGATCTTGGTTGAGTTCATGACTCTGTTAAGGTTCTCTCTTGGTTCTGTTGAGTTCATGATTTTTGACTTCATAGTTCTGTTGAGTTCATGGTTGTGTTGAGTTCATGACATGAGTTAAGACCCTTTGAATGTTTGAATGTTCAGAGGTTTCACAATCTGAGTCTACCTCAAAACTACCTGCAACCAGGTCCATGAGTGATTGTTAAACACACTCTCCTGTGTGAAGGTCACCCACATGATTGTTAAACACACTCTCCTGTGTGAAGGTCACCCACATGATTGTTAAACACACTCTCCTGGGTGTGTATTTACTGTGTACTGGTGGGGTAAGTGTGACGGAGTTGCACCTGGTCGAGGGGAAGCCCCTGCCTGTTTACACTTCATCCTCATGACTTCATCACACACCTGTGTAGTGTTTGGATAAGGTCATGTGACTCCCTCACCTGCTCTTCAAGCTCTCCATGTCAACATTTGCTGTGGGAAACCTAAGCTTTATACATAACAACTCAGTACTGACTTAAGACCCCATATAACCCATTAGGGCATATAAGGGCTCATCAGCCTGGCGGAGGAATATGACGAGTGGTTTGATTCCTGTAGGCTCTATAGGGCAGCATTCATGGCTATGTGGTGATCATCAGCTGGTCAACCACCTCTAGACGTCTGTGTAGCTAAAGTTCTGTCACTCCTTTTCCATCCTCTCAAAGTGACTTCAAACTGAGCCTGCAGGTGTGTGTGTGTGTGTGTGTGTGTGTGTGTGTGTGTGTGTGTGTGTGTGTGTGTGTGTGTGTGTGTGTGTGTGTGTGTGTGTGTGTGTGTGTGTGTCTTTACATTATGAACCTGCAAACAGTCCCATCATAAGAGCCAGTGTTTTTGAGACACTTTTTGACATCTTGGCTTCGATCCTTTCTTCCTCCGACAGACATGCCTAAGGCCCCCGATGAGGACATCTACATCCTGCCTGATGAGTACCAGTTACCACCCAGAGTGAAGCGGTTGGTGGCACCTCCACCTCCACCTAACCAGAAGTTAAACGTTGAGACGCTGGTGGTGGTGGACCGTAAGATGATGGAGAACCATGGTCACGAGAACATCACCACCTACGTCCTCACTGTCCTCAACATGGTGAATGCTCCACCCGTGGCAGTCATCCCTCCATACATGTACTCCTCCATCCTTCTGTCTCTCTGAATCTTCCCCCCATTCTTCTCTCCTCTGTTTCACTCATGGATCATCCATCCTTATTGTAACATAACATGAGTTGGGGGTGTTGGTGCAGACACCTGAGCGCAATCAGGTGTTTCCACACTGAGCTGTTTCTGGAAAGACAAAACAAACTGAAGCTAAAGGTGTTGTACACAGGTCCAGTGACTGGGTTATGACACCTGAGCTTTTTACGCCCTGAGACTGAGACTCCCCTGCAACTCTGTTTCTGAGGATGGCACGGCAGGACAGATCAGACATCAGGCAAAAGTTCTTATCACAAGTTTCTCTTTCTTTTTAAAGCAAATTGCTGTAGCCACCCTTAGCAAAAATAAGTTTATTCAAGTGTACTATGAGTATACTTTTTTTTTACTAGAAATGTTCTAATTTAGTCGAAAAAGTATTAAATTGGTATACTTTCTAGTCCACTTAAAGTATCTGTTCTGTAAAGTGAATATATATACTTGCTATACTTTTACTGAAGTATACTTAATAAAATGAACTTTAAGTATACTACCTTTTTGCTAAGGACAGTCTGCAGATAATCTCTACGTTAATGTTTTTTTTTATTTTTTGTTATTTCATATTATTCATATATTAATATTTCTCATTAATCAACAGAAACACAGTCAGTTTCCCTTGGCCAGGTTTCTGAGTGGCAACCTATAAATGATATAATAATTTAGCACAAATAAAACATTCATGTAATTCATAAATACTAAGCGCATACACCAGTACAAAACAAATACAGTAATGTGACACACCCACAATAAATAACTGAAAATAAAAGCCTGAGTAGGGTGGTGAGTGAGAGTATTCTACGGTTCACACGTTGGTTTCTCTAGTAGGGACAGGCAGTACGGGGCTGCTGCAGTACGGGGCTGCTGCAGTACGGGGCCGCTACAGTACGGGGCCGCTACAGTACGGGGCCGCTACAGTACGGGGCCGCTGCAGTACGGGGCCGCTACAGTACGGGGCCGCTACAGTACGGGGCTGCTCTGTGGCACCCCTGGAGAGATGAGCGCCTTGCCTTTGTTTGCTACAGTGGCCCAAAACTTCACATATTTAAATAAGAGTTCTCAACACTAACAGCTATGAAAGCTGTTGGACTTCACATCTAAAACTTTAAGAGTATGTTTAACTAAAATGTGGACGTCTTTCCCTGTGCAGGTCTCTGCCCTGTTTAAGGATGGAACCGTAGGAGGGGACATCAGCATAGTGATTGTGGGCTTGATCCTTCTGCCTGAGGACCAGGTGAGGGACATGTCCACATGTCCACTCTTATTTTGCGTTATGTCTGCTCATATATATGTCTCTACTGGGCAGGTAATCCAATGCTTACTTGGAAGCAAGTCTTCCATTTTTTGTGAAAAAGGGGTTTTTTAAATTAACGTTGAGAGACTCGTTTCTCTGACCCAGGACACCTGGAATGACCTCATTTTACAGTGACGGCATTCTCCTGTCTGAGCACGGTGTCTGGGAACACGGACCCACACAGCCCTGACACTGATACACCTGCTGTACCACACACACACACACACACACACACACACACACACACACACAGCCTTGCAGGTTGAGGAATGCAGACAGTCACTGCAGTCTCCTCTTTTGGCTGTGTGATTAGTGCCAGTTACCCACATTGCCTTCTGCTTGTCCTGTGAAGTTAATTGTCTGTAGACTTATTAAATAAAAGAGGGTTAAGAAGGACAGTGGAGAATTACTCTGTGGAGGGTTCGTGTTGTACCATGGCCTATTCTCCAGACGATAATCATCTCACCTCTCCTCACTTCTCCTCCCCTCTCCTACCCTTTATGCCCCTCCTTTCTTCTCCCCTCTCCTTACTGCTCCTCCACTCTCCTCCTCTCTCCTCTGCTCTTTTCTCCTCACCTCTCCTCCTGTCCCCTCTCCTCCCATCTCCTCTCCTCTCTCCTCATGTGTGTTACCAACGTTTTCTTTGCTCCCATATCTGTTCCTCTCTGTCTGTTCATCTCTCTCAGGACGGGCTAGTGATTGGTCACCATGCTGATCACACCCTGAACAGTTTCTGCCAATGGCAGTCAGGGCTGGTGGGACGGGAAGGCCATCGTCATGACCACGCCATCCTCCTCACAGGACTGGACATCTGCTCATGGAAGAATGAGCCTTGTGATACTCTGGGTGAGACAACTGATCCACGGCTAGTGTCTTTCTGCCAATACAGTTACAGTCATTAGGAGATGAAATGCAAAAACTTGAATCAGCATCCTGTAAAATTCACACAGTAATTCAGTCCAAGCTGTGCTGGACTCTGGTCCTTCTGAACCACAGTGTGATACCATGGAGAAGGTTTCGATTTGTTAAACTCCACAACAGCTGTTCAGGGTCTTGTGGAATTGGTCTTATGTGTCTGGACTACATGGTGTAAATGTCTGGGACAGAGGGAGTTATCTATGTGGGAGTAGGGGATCTGGTATCTGTGGCAGTACGGGTTTAGTGTCTGAGCCAGTAGTATATCGAGATCTGGAGTAGAAGTGGTTTAGTAGCTGGGGTAGTAGGAGTTTAGTGTCTGAGCCAGTGCTGGTTTCGGTCTGGGCCAGTAGGGATTAGGTGTCTGTGGCAGTAAGGGCTTAGTGTCTGGGGCAGTAGGGATTTGATGTCTTGTCCAGGGATACAAAAGGGATCTTGGTACTGACAAACATCCAATTTATAACCCTCTCACTGATCAAAACTACCCAGTCTGTCTTGTGATTCAGGCTGGCCAGTAGGTGTGGGTTCAAGCACATAGTTCAAGCCCATAGTTTTCCCCCAACACAGATGATGGTGTAAGAAGTTCACAAGAAGCAGCCCTTACATCTAAACACTTTCCTCTGAGAATCGAAGGCATCTTCTCAGTCCCACATTGGTGACTTCAAAGCGGCTAAGCGCTTAGCCCCCTAGCCCAGTTAGCTTGTTAGCCATGCTGTTTAGCCCCAGGGCCTTGGTTCAAAGGTGCCTGGGAACCTGGTGTTTGTGACTGGGGCTGTGATTAAGACCTCCCCCAAAGCCCTCGGAGTGCAGAGCTCTCAGAACAGCGGGGGAGGAGACACTAATGAGAATCTCGCATCCTTCTGAGGTGAAAGGAAGATTAAAGGCTAGCGTTATATCTTTTAGCCCTTTGTCCTTTTAAACCATCTTTACCAACCACCCCCTCCCACCTACTAAAACTACTCAACAGTAGATAGGCCTGCACTTCTAGAATACCCCATAAAAAGAGCAATTAAGAAAAAGTCCATAAATTCATAGAAATTAAAGCAGAGATGCAAAAAAATGTATTTAAAAAATACACAACGTTGACAGACCATTCAAGTAGAAACGAGTTCTCTTCAGTATCAGCAACACATTCTGCTCCTTCCTTTTCTGGGGGTTTTATATATATTTATAATATGTTTAGTATATATAATTCATTTCTGGAATGTGTATTTTAGACTTTGGATGTGTCTACCCTGAGTGATTTATGAGCACAACACCATTATCTCTCACACATGGTGTAGTGCTCCAGCTTTTTGTAGCTCTGTTGAAAACCAAACAGACAAATGTGAAACACGTTCCTCTCACACCCTCCAGAGCCTGCAGAGCAGCCCAGTGCTGTGTGCAGACGTCTGAGCTGAAATCTGTGGCCACGTTTCTTTTTCAGGATGTATATCACTCTCTCCGGTCATAGTTTTACAGGAGTCGACTCAACTGCTTGAGACTTTCATGTCATGTGAGTCTCTGAAGTGAACCAACTCTTGGCAATGCTGCTGGATCTCTCCATGATTCCTTTGAGTTAAATGACTGTCTGGGGTCTTGATCCTGATGTGATTTCTACCATGGCTCACTGTGGGCAGGTGCTGTAGTTGCATTTGTGAGTGGTGATGAAAGGGCTCTCTGTCTCCCCCTGCAGGCTTCGCCCCCATTAGTGGGATGTGCAGCAAGTACCGTAGCTGCACGGTGAACGAGGACACAGGCTTGGGGTTGGCCTTCACCATCGCTCATGAATCTGGACACAAGTAAGATCTGTGAGACCTTCCTGAGACACAACCCTACACACTTCTGAAGGCCAACACGTGCCTTCAGAACACGTCACTGTCTGATCAAGCATGTTTGTTTTGGAAATGACGTGCAGTGGGGTTTATGCCAACTGTTTTACATTTATATGAACTGAATAAGGGTGTTTTGGTGTTTTCAGTTTTGGAATGGTCCATGATGGGGAGGGAAACATCTGTAAAAAGTCCGTTGGTAATATCATGTCCCCAACACTGGCTGGACATAACGGCCTCTTCTCCTGGTCTTCCTGCAGTCGCCAGTATCTCAGTCGTTTTCTCAGGTGAGTAGCAGCTCTGTCTCACTGCTAGCACACACACCGCTGCAGTGTGTCTAACTGCACACACACCGCTGCAGTGTGTCTAACTGCACACACACCGCTGCAGTGTGTCTAACTGCACACACACCGCTGCAGTGTGTCTAACTGCACACACACCGCTGCAGTGTGTCTAACTGCACACACACCGCTGCAGTGTGTCTAACTGCACACACACTGCTGCAGTGTGTCTAACTGCACACACACCGCTGCAGTGTGTCTAACTGCACACACACTGCTGCAGTGTGTCTAACTGCACACACACTGCTGCAGTGTGTCTAACTGCACACACACTGCTGCAGTGTGTCTAACTGCACACACACCGCTGCAGTGTGTCTAACTGCACACACACCGCTGCAGTGTGTCTAACTGCACACACACCGCTGCAGTGTGTCTAACTGCACACACACCGCTGCAGTGTGTCTAACTGCACACACACTGCTGCAGTGTGTCTAACTGCACACACAGTCTAACTGCACACACACTGCTGCAGTGTGTCTAACTGCACACACAGTCTAACTGCACACACACCGCTGCAGTGTGTCCAACTGCACACACACCGCTGCAGTGTGTCTAACTGCACACACACTGCTGCAGTGTGTCTAACTGCACACACACCGCTGCAGTGTGTCTAACTGCACACACACTGCTGCAGTGTGTCTAACTGCACACACACCGCTGCAGTGTGTCTAACTGCACACACACCGCTGCAGTGTGTCTAACTGCACACACACACCGCTGCAGTGTGTCTAACTGCACACACACTGCTGCAGTGTGTCTAACTGCACACACACCGCTGCAGTGTGTCTAACTGCACACACACCGCTGCAGTGTGTCTAACTGCACACACACCGCTGCAGTGTGTCTAACTGCACACACACCGCTGCAGTGTGTCTAACTGCACACACACCGCTGCAGTGTGTCTAACTGCACACACACCGCTGCAGTGTGTCTAACTGCACACACACCGCTGCAGTGTGTCTAACTGCACACACACCGCTGCAGTGTGTCTAACTGCACACACACCGCTGCAGTGTGTCTAACTGCACACACACCGCTGCAGTGTGTCTAACTGCACACACACCGCTGCAGTGTGTCTAACTGCACACACACCGCTGCAGTGTGTCTAACTGCACACACACTGCTGCAGTGTGTCTAACTGCACACACAGTCTAACTGCACACACACCGCTGCAGTGTGTCCAACTGCACACACACCGCTGCAGTGTGTCTAACTGCACACACACTGCTGCAGTGTGTCTAACTGCACACACACCGCTGCAGTGTGTCTAACTGCACACACACTGCTGCAGTGTGTCTAACTGCACACACACCGCTGCAGTGTGTCTAACTGCACACACACCGCTGCAGTGTGTCTAACTGCACACACACCGCTGCAGTGTGTCTAACTGCACACACACTGCTGCAGTGTGTCTAACTGCACACACACCGCTGCAGTGTGTCTAACTGCACACACACCGCTGCAGTGTGTCTAACTGCACACACACCGCTGCAGTGTGTCTAACTGCACACACACCGCTGCAGTGTGTCTAACTGCACACACACCGCTGCAGTGTGTCTAACTGCACACACACCGCTGCAGTGTGTCTAACTGCACACACACCGCTGCAGTGTGTCTAACTGCACACACACCGCTGCAGTGTGTCTAACTGCACACACACCGCTGCAGTGTGTCTAACTGCACACACACCGCTGCAGTGTGTCTAACTGCACACACACACCGCTGCAGTGTGTCTAACTGCACACACACCGCTGCAGTGTGTCTAACTGCACACACACTGCTGCAGCTACTGTCCTAATGCTCTTGTTCTTGGCATCTCCAGATAACAACTCTGGAAGCCATTGGTCAAAGATTGACCTGCATCTTTGCTGAATTCTAATTCTTAGTGCACAGGTGTGGTTAGGAAGCAGTCTCCTCTGCCACTGTGCATATGATTCACTCTCCAGTGGAGTGAGTCAGACGCAGGCTCTCCCAGAAGTAGACACACCTCAGAAAGACGACCCACCAGTCACATGCTGGATCCTATTAGCTGCTCAGGCAGGAACAAACAGACTTGCACCCAAAAACATGTTGGCCCAAATTAACATCTCTGCCCTTGACATAAAATCCTCTCTACCATCCATCAGGCATTCGGGGGCCCACACCAGCACAGCCAAGTGTCTAGACGTAGCCTCATCCTTTAAAAGTGCTATTTACAGACGTCATGTGGAAACAGAGCCAACACGCTACGTTAATATGTGGCAGTTCGGGCAGTGTCAGGTTTCACCACCGGAGGGCGTCACACGTGAAACCAG
>NC_135223.1:7585810-7870810 GCF_052324685.1 Brachyhypopomus gauderio
GCACGACCTCGCGAACCGACAGCGCGCGAGGCACTCGCGCACACGCGGAGCCACAGCGATTACGTCATTTTCGCCGCGCGGACCCTCGCGCCGCTCGCGAAGCGTCAACCAGGCAGGCTTATTTTAAGTTGTTGAGGGGGTGGCGAACATAAGTTGTTGAGCGGGGGTGGCAAACGTAACACTCGTGACGGAGTGTTTTGTCAATAGCCCTGAAATAAATGCTCCGGTTTTGTTTTGGTCCGTATCCAGTTAATCACAAATGAGATTGGTTCCGGACAGGACTGTGTTCGGGTCCGGATCCGGACCGCGGTCCGCCAGTTGAGTACCCCTGCTCTAAACAGTCCATAAAGAAGCTACAACCTGTACAAAATAGCTGCAGCTATAGTCCGAACTAAGGCTAGAAAATGTGATCATATTAGTCCTACTCTCGCGGCATTACACTGGTTTCCGATTAAATATTTGAAATTAAATTCGAATTGAATTTAAAATTCTTCTGTTAACCTATAAGGCGTTAAATGGTCTTGCCCCACAATATCTGATTGAACTCATTGTGTACTACAACCCATCTCGCCCTTTGCGCTCCCAAAATGCTGGATTTCTCCTAGTTCCAAAAATGTGTAAGACTACAGCCAGAGGCAGAGCTTTTTCCTTTAAAGCCCCTCAATTATGGAATAGCCTTCCAGCTCCAATCCGAGATTCTGACACAGTTCCAATCTTTAAATCTAGACTTAAGACTCACCTATTTAATCAAGCCTTCAGTTAATATTCCCCTTTTAAGGTGTGGGGCTCGGGGGCCCCCAGACATTGAGATCTGTTGGTAATCTGTGATGTTGATGCTGTCATCCAGCTGTGTCATGGCATCACTCTAGTTGTGACAATGACTTGACTGGAAAGAAATGTCTCAGTGAGCGCTCATGACTGTGATCACCTCTGAACCCCTCCCTTTAGTTATGCTGCTATAGATTAGCCTGCCGGAGCCACATGCTAATCACTGGCACGTGAGCTATGTATGTTTAACGAGGGGTCGTGCAGGTTCCTGCCTGAGGCCCACCGCCTGCACCGAGGGGACTGTGGCTGCTTGGCCGGGGAACAGGAGACTTGACTGTTGCTGTGGAACTGTGGAACCACCCTGCGACCACGGACTTGTGCTAACGGGCCGCCCATTTGAGGATGGGTTCCCTTTTGAGTCTTGGTCCTCCCGAGGTTTCTTCCTAATCCCCACCCTATAGGGAGTTTTTCCTCGCCACTGTCACCTTTGGCTTGCTCATTAGGGATCTGGAACCATACGATTGTAGAGCTGCTTTGGGGCAGTCATGGCCTGGCGGTTAGGGAACTGGTCTTGTGACCGGAGGGTCGTGGGTTCGATTCCCAGACCTGAGGCCATGACTGAGGTGCCCTTGAGCAAGGCACCTAACCCCAACTGCTCCCCGGGCGCCGGGCTAGAGCTGCCCACCGCTCTGGGCACGTGTGATCCACAGCCCCCTAGTAATCACTAGTGTGTGTGTGTGTGTGTGTGTTCTGACTGCACAGATGGGTCAAAAGCGGAGGACAAATTTCGATTGGGGTGTAAAAATCACAATTGACAAAATATGGCACATTTTACATTTACAACATGTGTATATAAATAAATTTGACTTAGACTTAGTTACGACCGACTTTTTTTGAATTTCAGGAGGAGCAGTGGCAGCACAGTGGAGTGTAGTGGACTGTAGTGGACTGTAGTGGAGTGTTGTGGAGTGTAGTGGTGTGTTGTGGAGTGTTGTGAAGTGTTGTGGACGATAAGCTGAGGCAGCGCAGCCTCCACCGCAGCCCATCTCGGCAACGCAATCGCTCTTTCTCACGCTGTACGCACGAGAACATTGTTAGTTTTTTTCTATACTGTATTTACGATCAAAGCATATATAAATCTAGGGTCACGCTTAACAACGAAAACTGTTTTACGATGGACTTTTCAGTCTCTAACCCCGGCGTTAAGAGGGGACTCACTCTATAACTATAGAACTACATTTGCACTACAACAGGGCTATTCAACTGGTGGCCAGATCCGACCCTTTAATGAACTTGTACCGGCCCGGCGGGCCATCTCCCCATAAATAATAATAAATATTTGATAAACCGCCGTAAAAATAAATAACATTTTATTTGCAACATTTTACGACACTGTGTCGAAATTTACTTTCGAATTTACGTTCGCGAATTTACGTTTACGTTTTACATTTACAAATTAACTTTCTGTAATTTACTTACTGTTTGCCACATACCCCCCCCCCACCACCACCACCACAATTTGACATCCACTATGACAGTATTAGGTCTGAAAATTGTCTGGCCCACAGGTCAGAGCTCTCTGCCAATTCTGCCCCGCAGAAAAATATAGTTGAATAGCCCTGCACTACAAATACGGACTTCTTGCGGGTCGCCCAATGTGGGATGGGTTCCCTTTTGAGTCTTGGTCCTCCCGAGGTTTCTTCCTAATCCCCACCATCATAGGGAGTTTTTCCTTGACACTGTCACCTCTGGCTTGCTCATTAGGGATCTGGATACGACTGTAAAGCTGCTTTGTGACAATGTGTTCAAAAAATTGCTATATAAATAAATTTGACTTGACTTGACACACCCACACACACTCTCACACTTGCACACACACACACACACACACACACACACACACACACACACACACACACACACACGCATACACATACACATGCATACACACACACACCCACTCACATACTCTCTCCCACACACCCACACCCACATTCTCTCACACTCACACACACACTTTCCCACGCACACTCTCCCAAACTTCCTCACAGATCACATATGCCCACACACCCACACACACACACACACTCACCACGTCTTCTAACTGTACTTGGATTTGCCTGTGCACTTCAGCCATCTGGAACAATGTGTCACCTAAAATTATAAACACAAAGTAGTTAATTCTTAGAATCACAAAACTGGGTAACACACACAGGAGCTTCAGCAGTCGTGGAGAAGAGACACAGTTTTATCAGACTACTGTATGATGTGATACGGAAACACTGCACCTACATGCCCCCCAAACCCCCACTGCCCCGCTTGGCATGTAGCTCTCTCTCTCTCTCTCTCTCTCTCTCTCTCTCTCTCTCTCTTTCTCTGCCCCTCCCCCTTCTCTCTCTGCCCCACCTTCTTTCTATCTGCCCTACCCTTTCTCTCTCCACCCTCCCCTCCCTCTTTCTCTCTCTGTCCTTCCGTCCTTCTCTCTCTGCCCCTCCCTTACTCATACTTTTCTCTCTCTCCTCCCCACACTGTCTCCCTCTTTCATTCTTCCCCTCCCTCTTTCTCTCCCCCAGTGTTTTCACCAGCACAATGAGATCATGTGGTGGTGTTAATCTTTCAACAAAGGCCCCACTCTCTCTGTCTGCCTCACACACACACACACACACTCTCTCGCTCTGCCTCTCACACACTCTCTCTCTGCCTCTCACACACACTCTCTCTGCCTCAAACACACACTCTCTCTCTCTGCCTCAAACACACACACACACACACACACACACACACACTCTGCCTCTCATACACACTCTCCCTCTCTGCCTCAAACACACACTCTCTCTCTCTCTGCCTCTCACACATACTCTCTATCTGCCTCAAACACACACTCTCTCTCTGCCTCAAACACACACTCTCTATCTGCCTCAAACACACACTCTCTCTCTGCCTCAAACACACACACACACACTCTCTGCCTCTCATACACACTCTCTCTCTGCCTCACACACACACACACACACACATATACACACGCATACACATACACACACACACACACTCTCTCTCTCTCTCTCTCTCTCTCTCTCTCTCTCTCTCTCTCTCTCTCACACACACACACACACACACACACTTACCAAGTTCTTTGGAGCCTTGGCTGTCACTGGCCAGTTCCCCCAGTTTGACCAATGCATCAAAGTAGCCCTTGGCTGCAACAGTTACTCCTGAGAGAGAGAGAGAGAGAGAGAGAGAGAGAGAGAGAAGGAGGGAAGGAGAGATAGGGAGAGGGGGTAGACAGAAAGAAAGAGAAAGGGAGAGAGAAACACACAGTTCACACAGCTAAATCTATGTGGAACCTAAATATGTGCCTAAATAAACAGAATGGGAGCGGCCTCACCTGTTAGAGCTTTCTCATAATGCTTCCCCATCGTGACAAAGTTCTTCAGACTGGGGTTGAACTGGTCCAGGATGCCCTGAACACAGCAGCATTCCTCAGCCACAAAACAAACTCAAATCCATAAACACTGATCCAGACCCCCATCCCCCATCAGTTAAAGTGTTCTGTCAATTAACATGATTTCATCTGATATGAAAAATTGATGCAGAATTGTACAAACATCAGCTGCTGAACCTAACGCTAACACTGCTGTTGTCGACAGTTCTATGTACCTTATAGACATTTTCTGTCATTTTGTTCAGCTCATCAGACCGTGACATCGTGCTGCTCTCACGCTTGTTTCAGCCCCTGTCGTGTAAAATCCAGGCGTAATCCAGGGCTAATCCAGGTCTAATCCAGGTCTATATGTTCAGAGATGCCACACAGGCTTGGAAACAGTGGGAGAGTGAGAGTTAATCAGATGAACTGATGAACTAAGTGTTTGTAAAGTAAAGTGACTTTATTTCCTTTTTACTCAGTGGTTTTGGATAATGCTGTAACACTGCATAAACATGTTAGATGGTCAACAGATGATCATTCAAACTGTAGTTGGTTATTTGTGTGTGCGTGTAATAAGGGTAAATTAGGCAGGCTAAATGCACAACACCTTCACATCTGCAAAGTCTCTACAAACAGGGTAACATTAGGTCATTACTATTTTTTTCCATCCTCATGAGTAGTAAGTCACATACATCAGTTACCACATATCAGTTACCTCACATCAGTTACCACATATCAGTTACCTCACATCAGTTACCACATATCAGTTACCTCACATCAGTTACCACACAAGTTACCTCACATCAGTTACCACATATAAGTTACCTCACATCAGTTACCACACAAGTTACCTCACATCAGTTACCACATATCAGTTACCTCACATCAGTTACCACACAAGTTACCTCACATCAGTTACCACATATCAGTTACCTCACATCAGTTACCTCACATCAGTTACCTCTCATCAGTTACCACATATCAGTTACCTCACATCAGTTACCACACAAGTTACCTCACATCAGTTACCACATATCAGTTACCTCACATCAGTTACCACACAAGTTACCTCACATCAGTTACCTCACATCAGTTACCACACACGTTACCTCACATCAGTTACCACATATCAGTTACCTCACATCAGTTACCACACAAGTTACCTCACATCAGTTACCACATATCAGTTACCTCGCAAGTTACCTCACATCAGTTACCACATATCAGTTACCTCACATCAGTTACCACACAAGTTACCTCACATCAGTTACCACATTCAAGTTACTCACATGTTACCACATATCAGTTACCTCAATCAATCAATCAATCAATCAAAGTTTATTTGTATAGCACTTTTAACAACTCAAGTTGTCGCAAAGCAGCTTTACAGGGTTTACAAGGTTAACAATACTATGGGTCCAGAACCCTAATGAGACCTCAGTGGTCACCAACTATTGGGTGACCCGGCCGCACAGAAAAAAAAAGTCTATTATTGACGATCAGAGTTTGAGTGATGTTTTATTTTGAAAAAGAAAAAAAATAGGGTCTGGTGAGTTTTTTTATGCGGTTTATATTTGTTTTTATGCCAGTTGTATCATTTTATTTCCTCGTATTTACCCCCATGAGAATAGTGTCTGACATGTAACCTTACCTTACATCAGTTACCTCCAGTGTTGCGAATAACGCCGTTTAAAATAATGGCGTTAGGTAATGGCGTCATTTTGTCAGTAACGGGATAATATAATTAATTACTTTTCTTGTCGTTACAACGCCGTTGACGTTACTGGTCATTAAAAGCGGTGTGTTACTATATATTGATATACTAACAGTAATGCGAGCGGGGGACCGCTGTCCAGGCTAGTGAGCAGTAACAGATCTCGATAGGTCACAGTTCTCGGTGTAACACCTGTTTAACTTAACAAGTCAGTAAGCGATTGGCTAAGGCAGCGTTATGGTAGCCAATCAGAGCCAGTGTTTTTACATGCACGCCGAAGCACACGACACAAACGGAGAAGAGGCAGAAATGGCGAGTCAGGAGCAAGCCGAAGAAAAATTATCATTTTCAAGGTGGCGATATAAACATTATTTTAGAAAATACTTGAAGTTCCTGAATGTCTACCAGACTGGGTATTTGATTTATTTAAATAAGTATAGAGGTTTAATTGTTAAGTTTACTTCTTTTGTGAACAAACCAGTCTCAGGTTGAGAGAATTTAATTTAATTTGATAGATGTAAATGCACTGTACTGTATATAGTGTAACTGTTTACTTTTGCTTCTTTTTTTTCCCAAAGATTTGGGATTTAAAAGGATTTTATCCAGCACTGGTCTGTTGATGTGCAATAAATATCAAAAGTTAAACACCTTTCTGATCTACTCATTTCAACTGACTGTGAAAACTGCTTCTTCAAAAAATCCTTATTCATTGGCATATAACTTTTTTTTTAACTGTAATGCAAATAGTTACTTTCCCTGGTAACGAGTTACTTTTATTATAGAGTAATTCAGTTACTAACTCCCAACACTGGTTGTGGTATGGTATGTTGTGGTATGGTATGTTATGGTGTGTTGTGGTATGGTGTGGTGTGGTATGGTGTGGTGTGGTATGGTGCGTTGTGGTGTTATGTGGTATGGTGTGTTCAGCTACATGATGTGGTCAGCTTGGAGGTTGAATTTTCTGATGGACAATCGGCAAATCAGAGTTCACTGATTAATTTGCCATAAAAGTACATTTTCTTTAGTTGTTTACATTTGAATAATACTAACTCCTTGCTGTAAAATGCCTCTGAAAACATTTTATATTTGTTGGAACAAAACTGCTACTGCTACGGAAAATTTGCTCTTTTGTATGTGATGGGGCCATTCCTCCCCCTGCCTCCTTTTTTTCCTTTTTTGTACAAGTTTTCTAATAGGCAGCACTTTTCCATTTCAGTTTATATTTCTCTTTAAAAGTGAAGAGCTGTAGAGTTTGGCAGCCTGTATTTTTGTTTATAAATAAAGGTGTTGACGTTGTGACGGGTAGTGTGAGCAACTTAAAAAGGAAGCGATCACGCCAAGTCTCAGGGAAAGAGGATGGTTTAATAGAAAGTGCGCAAACCAAAAACCCGTGACATTATTCCAGATTAAGGAAATAATAACCAGCAGTCAACTGGTACAAAGACAAGACATATATAGATGAACAAACGGCCCTCAGGTGAGACGGATCACGGGTCCCGCCCACCTGAAGGACGAACATCACGTGACCAAAAACAGGACATCTGCCGCAATAAACGGGGGCGACCGGCAGGGGGCCCCCCCACAACGTGACAGACCCCCCCACCAAAGCCGCACTCCCCTCCGGATGAGCGGCTTACAGCGGCAGCACACAAAACACAACAAAGGGGCGGGAGGGCGGGGACAAGACAGGGACCCGTTCCCTGCCGTCCTGAGCTGAAACACAAAACAAAACACATAAGCTCCTCGTCACAGGACGCAGACCAGGCAGGGACCCGTTCCCTGCAGTCCTGGAGCTGAAAACATAACACATAGGTTAGCTCGCCTCCTGGGCGGGACCCTGGACCAACGGGGCCATCAACTAGACGATAACCATGCCCCGGTCGGTCACAGGGCCCTCGCGCCCTAACCGGCCTTAGGCCGCTTAAGCCCCACTGCTGTGTGCGGACCGGGA
Organism: Brachyhypopomus gauderio; assembly: GCF_052324685.1. Taxonomy (NCBI): domain Eukaryota; kingdom Metazoa; phylum Chordata; class Actinopteri; order Gymnotiformes; family Hypopomidae; genus Brachyhypopomus; species Brachyhypopomus gauderio. Next base: position 7,593,671 of record NC_135223.1, read on the forward strand.
GCACATGGCCCAACACACGTCACAGGTGTGGATGTGTGCAGGCCGCCACACTGGGGCGCGGCCACGGCTTCCACCAACCACCTCCCGAACCTACCTCCTCGCTCTGAGCTGACCCCTGCCCTTTTCGCTAGGGGTCACCCCAGACTCCTGGGGAGTGAACCCCTCCCGCCCCTCATCTTAAGGTGGACTCCTCCACCCAACCCAGGAGCGCCAGAGACCAGGGCCCTGGCAATCCGCATCAGGGACACGCTGGTCACCCCAAGCTTGAAGGGGAGGGTCTCCGCCTGGAGACCCCACTAGGTCCGGGAGTGCCGCAGACCACCACCAGGAGCGACCTGCAACACATCACACACACACACACACAGACGACACACAACATATAACACGCACTGCCCTGACCTTTGCACCCCCTTATACCCAGGGGCGAGGGGACCCCTTCTTGGCATGAGGAGACACCCTGTCCATACACCCCAGGCATCCTCAGCCTACAAAGGGGTACAGGGGCTCCTCCCTGCTCAGGGGTCCCTCCCAAAGGCCAGTTCTCCCTAAGGAGCAGCGCCTTCTGAGCCACATGCCGTGGCTCAGGAACCCCATAGCTCCCCCCGAAAAACATATTTAGGGGGGCCCCTCCGGGGAACAACAAAACAAAAAACACAGACACAAGATAAAACACACACGCACCTAAGATGCCCTCCGTGCCACTGGACCTCAAATGGGCCCCTCCCCACACACAGAGAAGAGGGGTGCAAGAGAGGAATTACATAAAACAAAGCACGCTACACTCTAGGACAAAACAAACACGCAAAGACAGAACACAAACAAACGGACAGGACCCACCGATGCGCGCGCTCTGTGGAACGTGACACGCCTACTCCAGCTCTCTCTCTCTCTCACCGTTTTCCCAACGGGATCCGCAGATCTTTGGAGAGAGAGAGCTATACGCGAGCGGCTTGCGCGTCACACCCCCAGCGACGCGTCTCTCGGGCTCGCAGTCGCTCAACCCCATCACCACGGGATATCGGGTGAGCGAGGCGAAAGGAGCCGAGAGATTCGCGTCACATGCGTTCTAGCGCGCAGCACGAATCCACACATTAGTAAAGGTTAACTTCTCTGCTTAAAATTAATAACTCGGGTTTATATTGTTAATTAAATTAACATCCAGTTTTCATTTCCAACCATTATTCAACATCTGTCTAACATTGGATCTTGATGAAAACCTGACATCGGTTTTCGACAAATATCTGACTTTGATTTCCAACTGAAATTCAATGTCTATCTATTCTTAGAGTTTAATGTCAAGATAACTTTGGGGTGTAACGTTAGCTTGACTTATTTCCAACTTCAGTCAAATGTCTAAATAACATTAAAAACATTGTTGGTTTTTGACTGATAATCCAACTTTTGTTTCTAACCAAAAATGAACATCTGTCCAGTAGTGAAGTTTGAGGTCAACCTAACTGACTGATAACCAACCCTAATTTTATGTCTCCATAACGTTAGATCTTGACGTCAACCCGATTTTCATTTTCAACTAAAATGTAACGCTTATATAACGTTGGAGCTTGTCGTCAACCTGATGTTAATTTTTGAGCGAATTCAACGTCTCCTCAACGTTGGATGTTGATGTTAATATGACGTTGGGTTTTGACGTCAACCCGATTTTCATTTTCAACTAAATTTAAACGTCTGACCAACGTTGGAGGTCAACGTCTGGCTGACATTGAAGTGACGTCCTGTGCCTGCTGGGAATACAATAACGTGTTGTATATATATATATATTTGACTTGACTTGAGTTCTGAAACACCTTAAAATAAATAGAATATGAAGCATTTATGGCGAGGCGAACAGAAGAGGAGAGCACAATGTCAGGTGCTGCAGCTAGGGCAAGACAGACGTCTCAGGCAGAGTCCTTCGGTTCTGCAGGCAGGCACTATCCAGGTACAGAGGGATAAAATGTTGAGCTTTAAGCAGCACTAGTTAATTTAGACAAAAGCCAAAAACAAAAGTTATGACAATTTTTTCATGAATCAATTACACAAATTTTGTACAGAAGAAGCATCTAGCTAGCCAGATACCATTAGCTAGCTAGCTAGCTAGCTGCAGACATTAGGGTTGCCATCATTCCCTAAAATCCAAAATCATCTTTTATTTGGAAATGAAATATTGTGTTTTGTTGATACTGGGCCAATTTTTTCTGTATTTCCAAAAATGTCCAATACATGTAATTTGATCCCTTCCAAAAATATATAAATAAATAAAGATCTGCCAATCATACAATAACGCCCCCCTCCCTTCGCACGCATACACATACAACCCCTCTACAAGGGGGCTAGTTAGTAGCAGGTGTCATGCAACTGTTTTGGGTGTTTCAGCTAGCTAGCCAGGTGTTATTTCCATTTCTGCTGCTTGAAGAAAAGAAAGTCTATACAGTATGTCATAATTATAAATTAGTATCTCATAGCTACGACTTACACTCTCATTAGCATGAGTGAATGTTATGATTCCGAGACCAGCCCCATCATGTGTTTTTCCCTGTGATTTTACATCGTTTGAAGATGATTTCCCAGGAGCAGCAACACTCACAAGATGCCTGGGATAGATGATTGTGAATCTCTAGCCTTTGTCCATAGTGGAAGACCAAGGTTTCCAAGAATTTGTGAGAGCTCATTGACCCAAAATATAATCTCCCAGGAAGAAAAAAACTCATCTTGTAAATATGTTTCATGAATGCAAAGGCCAAGTAAGGGCATCTTTGCAAAATGCTTCTAGTGTTGTACTTAGTGTTGGACTTCAGTGTCCACAGAGGCATATTTGACTGTAACATGTCATCTCATTGAAAACTGGCAAATGATGGAATTTGTTTTGGAAACCCATACTTTCTATGGACAGCATACAGCAGAGAATATAAATTTAGCGCTTAAAGGCATCATAAGAAGAATGGGGAATAACTGACAAGGTTACTGCCATTGTGACAGACAGTGGTGCAAATATGGTTGCTGCAGTGCACAAGGCTGGATGGAGGCATCATCCATGTTTTGCACATACACTGAATTAAATTATAAAAGACCAATATTTAAATTTTGTTTTTAATTTAGTCTTTTTTGGTTTTTCTGTTGTATTAGCTCAGCTATTTTGTAAATGTAAATAGGCTTACCTCAAAATACTCTGTGGTGGACAGTAACAAAGTAAATGTAATTTGTTACTGTACTTAAGTAAATTGTTTGTGTTTTTTTTACTTTACTCAAGTATTTCCCTTTTTTGTAACTTTTACTTTTACTCCACTACATTTGAAAATGAAATATCTTACTTTTTACTCCACTATATTATGCGAAAGCTGTCATTGCTTCAGGCTTCATGTGTTCAACAAAGTAACGTCAAAACAAAAGAAGCGCAAAGCATGTGCACCAATCAGCGTACAGTTCAACGGTGCTGCAAGCGCACCAATCAGCATACAGTTCAACGGTAATGCAAGCGCACCAATCAGCGTACAGTTAAACAGTAATGTAAGCGCACCAATCAGCGTACAGTTCAACGGTAATACAAGCGCACCAATCAGTGTACAGTTCAACGGTAATACAAGCGCACCAATCAGCGTACAGTTCAACTATAATGCAAGCGCACCAGTGTACAGTTCAACGGTAATACAAGTGCACCAATCAGCGTACAACAGCATACAAGTCTGAAAGAAAATATACCTACTCAAAATGGATCAATCTACTGATTGTAACGCGCCACACAATCCATGGCCTCTTTTTAAGTAGTCGAGGAAAAAAAGACTCATTCGTTTTCAAGTGTCTTCTCTGCCTGCCTCAGTATCATATGATTTCTTCGTATGTATCATATGAAATCTTTATTTTATTCATCAAATAGAAAGAGATTGATATCTGGATTTTCAATTGCAAATAAATCTTTAACCAAAATATTGCTTGCTCGCAAAAAGTTACTTCATAGCCACTTGATCCTACCAAATAGAAATTACATGCCTTCTGTGTTTTCTGCTTATGATAATACTTAAGTACATTTGAAGGCCAATACTTTTGTACTTTTACTCAAGTGGAAGTCTAAAGGGAGGACTTCTACTTGTACTGGAGTAAAGTTTTACCTTGGGTATCTGTAATTTTACTCAAGTACGTGGTTTGTGTACTTCGTAAAAATTACTCTGATAAATTACTCTGATGTCTTATATTGTTTATGAAGCTATGATTTGAAATGCAAAAAGTATTTGCACAAAGTATCGGTATCAGTACCATCCTCAATTTTACTCAGTATCTTATCGGAAAGAAAATCTGTGGTATCGAACATCACTAGTGACCAGTGTTGGCCAGAGGAGGATGGGTTCCCCGCTGAGCAGGCTAATCAGGAGATTCGTGAGGATTCCCGATGGGCCGGCTCATGTCAATTTCTAGTTTGGGCCGACTGGAAAAAGTGGGCCGGATTTGGGCATGAAACTCCCGGGCTGAAAAAGGGTCTTGGTTCCTCTCAAGGTTTCTTCCTCATCCTCTTAGGATGTTTTTTCTTGTCACTGTCACCACTGGCTTGCTCATTTGGGGCTTGATGGCTGTAGTGATAGATGTTGTGATGGACATACTGATGGATGTAGTGATGGATATAGTGATAGATGTTGTGAGGGATGTAGTGATAGATGTTGTGATGGATGTAGTGATAGATGTTGTGATGGATGTAGTGAGGGATGTAGTGATAGATGTTGTGATGGATTTAGTGATGGATGTAGTGATGGATATAGTGATGGATGTAGTGATGGATGTAGTGATGGATGTTGTGATGGATGTAGTGATGAATGTAGTGATGGATGTAGTGATGAATGTAGTGATGGATGTAGTGATGGATGTAGTAATGAATGTAGTGATGGATGCAGTGATGAATGTAGTGATGGATTTAGTGATGGATGTAGTGATGATTGTAGTGTTAGATGTAGTGATGGATGTAGTGATGAATGTAGTGATGGATGTAGTGATGAATGTAGTGATGGATGTAGTGATGAATGTAGTGATGGATGTAGTGATGAATGTAGTGATGAATGTAGTGATGGATGTAGTGATGAATGTAGTGATGGATGTAGTAATGAATGTAGTGATGGATGTAGTAATGAATGTAGTGATGGATGTAGTGATGGATGTAGTGATGAATGTAGTGATGAATGTAGTGATGGATTTAGTGATGGATGTAGTGATGAATGTAGTGATGAATGTAGTGATGGATGTAGTGATGAATGTAGTGATGGATGTAGTAATGAATGTAGTGATGAATGTAGTGATGGATGTAGTGATGGATGTAGTGATGAATGTAGTGATGAATGTAGTGATGGATGTAGTGATGGATGTGATGAATGTAGTGATGAATGTAGTGATGGATTTAGTGATGGATGTAGTGATGATTGTAGTGTTAGATGTAGTGATGGATGTAGTAATGAATGTAGTGATGAATGTAGTAATGAATGTAGTGATGGATGTAGTGATGAATATATTGATGAATGTATTGTTAGATGTAGTGATGGATGTAGTGATGGATGTAGTGATGGATGTAGTGATGAATGTAGTGATGGATGTAGTGATGAATGTAGTAATGAATGTAGTGATGGATGTAGTGATGGATGTAGTGATGAATGTAGTGATGGATGTAGTGATGAATGTAGTAATGAATGTAGTGATGGATGTAGTGATGGATGTAGTGATGGATGTAGTGATGAATGTAGTGATGGATGTAGTGATGGATGTAGTGATGAATGTAGTAATGAATGTAGTGATGGATGTAGTGATGGATGTAGTGATGAATGTAGTGATGAATGTAGTGATGGATGTAGTTATGAATGTAGTGATGGATGTAGTGATGGATGTAGTGGTGGATGTAGTGATGGATGTAGTGATGAATGTAGTGATGAATGTAGTGATGGATGTAGTGGTGGATGTAGTGGTGGATGTAGTGATAGATGTAGGGATGGATGTAGTGATGAATGTAGTGATGGATGTAGTTATGAATGTAGTGATGGATGTAGTGATAGATGTAGTGTTAGATGTAGTGATGGATGTAGTGATGAATGTAGTGATGGATGTAGTTATGAATGTAGTGATGGATGTAGTGATGAATGTAGTGATGGATGTAGTTATGAATGTAGTGATGGATGTAGTGGTGGATGTAGTGGTGGATGTAGTGATGGATGTAGTGATGAATATAGTGATGAATGTAGTGATGAATGTAGTGATGGATGTAGTTATGAATGTAGTGATGGATGTAGTGGTGGATGTAGTGGTGGATGTAGTGATGGATGTAGTGATGAATGTAGTGATGGATGTAGTTATGAATGTAGTGATGGATGTAGTGATGGATGTAGTGATGAATGTAGTGATGGATGTAGTGATGAATGTAGTGATGGATGTAGTAATGAATGTAGTGATGGATGTAGTGATGAATGTAGTAATGAATGTAGTGATGGATGTAGTGATGGATGTAGTGATGAATGTAGTGATGGATGTAGTGATGGATGTAGTGATGGATGTAGTGATGAATGTAGTGATGGATGTAGTTATGAATGTAGTGATGGATGTAGTGATGGATGTAGTGATGAATGTAGTGATGGATGTAGTGATGAATGTAGTGACAGATGTAGTGATGGATGTAGTAATGAATGTAGTGATGAATGTAGTGATGAATGTAGTGATGGATGTAGTGATGGATGTAGTGATGAATGTAGTGATGGATGTAGTTATGAATGTAGTGATGAATGTATTGTTAGATGTAGTGATGGATGTAGTGATGTAGTAATGAATGTAGTGATGGATGTAGTGATGGATGTAGTGATGAATGTAGTGATGAATGTATTGTTAGATGTAGTGATGGATGTAGTGATGAATGTAGTGATGAATGTAGTGATGGATGTAGTAATGAATTTAGTGATGGATGTAGTGATGGATGTAGTGATGAATGTAGTGATGGATGTAGTAATGAATGTAGTGATGGATGTAGTGATGAATGTAGTGATGGATGTAGTGATGTAGTAATGAATGTAGTGATGGATGTAGTGATGAATGTAGTGATGGATGTAGTGATGAATGTATTGTTAGATGTAGTGATGGATGTAGTGATGAATGTAGTGATGAATGTAGTGATGGATGTAGTAATGAATGTAGTGATGGATGTAGTGATGAATGTAGTGATGGATGTAGTGATGTAGTAATGAATGTAGTGATGGATGTAGTAATGAATGTAGTGATGGATGTAGTGATGTAGTAATGAATGTAGTGATGAATGTAGTGATGGATGTAGTGATGTAGTAATGAATGTAGTGATGGATGTAGTGATGAATGTAGTGTTAGATGTAGTGATAGATGTTGTGATGGATGTAGTGATGAATGTAGTGATGGATGTAGTGATGGATGTAGTGATGAATGTAGTGATGGATGTAGTAATGAATGTAGTGATGGATGTAGTGATGTAGTAATGAATGTAGTGATGAATGTAGTGATGGATGTAGTGATGGATGTAGTGATGTAGTAATGAATGTAGTGATGGATGTAGTGATGAATGTAGTGATGAATGTAGTGTTAGATGTAGTGATAGATGTTGTGATGGATGTAGTGATGAATGTAGTGATGGATGTAGTGATGGATGTAGTGATGAATGTAGTGATGAATGTAGTGATGGATGTAGTAATGAATTTAGTGATGGATGTAGCTCCAGGAATACCAAGAGCTGAGAGAAAAGCCTGAAAAGATGTGAAAGGTGAAAGTGACAGTGGTTCCCATAGTAATATGAACAGCTAAGATACTGCAGGACCCTCAAGCTTCCAGACCTTGGTTAGATGATCTGAGCTTGAAGGAGAAAGAGACCGTCCAGAGGAGGGCCAGTGGGGAATTTTTTATATATGTTTACTCTGTGTCATATCAAGCATTCTGAGTATAAATGTATATGAAGACAATGACTCAGTTCCTGGTGAGTTTTTACCAGTAACGCCAGTAAGGACTGTAGTACAGTGTGTGTATGATATTCCAGGGGAAAACTGCAGTGTACTGTAGTTACAGATGTAGAGGCAATAAAAATTACAATGTAGTGCACAAGGTTTCCAGAGTAACAGGACATTTCAGACCGAGGTCCTTCCGCTAATACCAAACAGTTCAAATACCAAAGTTCTCGATCGGATCGTGCTGGTGTGTTTTTTCATGACACGCTCCTACAGTAATTAAAATGTTATATTATTTAAATCGTATTCCTTGTTTTGTTTGAGACACCTGTTGTGAATTACGGAGGGAACGTGAGCACTGCTCGCCTTTTAAATATCGCGGAGATGACTACACTCCCCGGGGTTATTTAAGAGAAAACAACAATGTCTGTAATCACTACATGTCTGTTCATTAACCAGTTTGGAACAGTTATGGTTGTTTCAGGAGTGAAGACGGCAGCGCGCCCTGTAGCACCCGTTAAAACCGTTAAAAACAACACGATTATAATGGGCACTACATCAAAAACGAATATTACAACCTAACCGTTAGAACATACCAAGACACCCAACGGATTGACGTGAAAACAAAGTGTTTAAGTTTAGGCTACATAATTCTGCAAAACGCAAACGGACAAACCGATTTTTCCTCACGAACATGAGAAAAAACACCTGTTGATCTGTTTGGTCAAAGCGTTGCGGCGCATCAGGGTGTGAACACTTACCGGGACACTTTCACCAGGGTATGAACACTTACCGGGACACTTTCACCAGGGTTTGAACACTTACCGGGACACTTTCACCAGGGTATGAACACTTACCGGGACACTTTCACCAGGGTGTGAACACTTACCGGGACACTTTCACCGGGCCTCCTCGCCGCGCTCCGACGGTTCTTTCTTTCTTCGCTCGCTCTACTTTTCTCTACTTTTTCTCGATTGTGGGGGGTAGAAAACCTACCACTGTGCTAAATCCACCTCCCCATCTCCCCTCCCTCTCTGTCTTCCTGCCTCCCCCAATTTTACTCGCGCGAATCGAGGTCAGATATTTGGATCCGTCCAGTACCACCGCGCATTGTTCACCAGATTACGCTCAGCACCTCACGCGCTCATTAAAGGGGTAGTTTTACACGAACCCGTGAGGGATACGGGGCAGATACTGGTTAAGTGCCCCCGCACTGTTCGGTGCACAAGTACCTCAATCACTCTTTCCCGGACAATATCCTCTCTCTCTCTCTCTCCCTCACTCTGAATGAATAACAATGAGGTAACGAGACGAGGCTCTGAATAATGAGAATAATGACCAGGACTTTTTAAAGCCCCACTGCCCGACCCCGGCGCCATTTGTTGGACCACCGACCCAGTGTTTCTGATTCAGAGTAGTGTAAACCCCGTCCCACACTTAAATTACATATTCGGCTGTTCAAATGCTTTTGCAGTAGATTGATGTGATTTCGCATTATTTTTCTAAGAGCAGTGATGTGTGACTATCTCAATCCCAGTCTAAGGGGTGATTATAAAAACTGTCGCGTCCACTGTGAGATGAACTCGGGTTATTCTGCCATCGTCTCCGGACCTCCGGTCCCGTTCCGAGTCACCAGCAGCATACCGAACTGGACGGACGGAGCTGCTTTACTAAATCAACAGTCTGCATACAAGGTCACAAAATGTCGCGAACATCAAGACGTTCACAACATCTTTCTCATTTTGTACTTGTTGAAAAACGACGCATAAAACAGCCAAATTATTTCCCTTTCAGAAGCTCCCAGAGCAGTAAATGTGTGGTATCTGTTTAGTAAGATCATATGATCAAACGCTAATACCACAGAGTGATTCCCTATTAGAGATCAGACCCAAACTAACCCAGCCGAACCGTGTCCCTCCGCCACAGCGCAGCCCAACATGGGGCCTCTACTCCACAACCTTTACGTGCCCTTGTTTTTATTAGTAACGAACAGTAGTAGCTCTGTGATACACTAAAACATTACTAGCCATAATTTGCCTCTCATCATTTAAGCGTGTAGCTATAGAGGTCCATGTTAATAACTGAATGTTTCGGCTATTTAAAGTGGTTTCTCTTGCTCAGGCACTTGCATCAAATTTTAATTCCGGAAAAATAATATTTGTTTTTTTATCCACGGTAGGAATGTTTTACGGACTTTTTGACTAATCAGTTAATTTGTTAACTGATGAGAACACTCATTAAATTCTCTTATGAGTTCATCAAAGATCATTTAAATTGTGAGTTGTTTGTGATAAGCGGACATACACTACCGCAATCATGTGAAGGTTAGCATGAGCATTGGTAAATCAACATTTGGACCTGCATTATTTCACCACCACGTCTTGATGGCGGTGTGGGAGCTGCGTTTGGATCAGTATGCACACCCACAGTTCAGTAGATGTCACGTGTGTATCTGTTTAGCAAGTCTATTCACTCCTCACAGAAAGAGTCTTAGAGCACAGGAAGAATAGAACCCGACCTTACTCCTGTTACCATTGGTCCAAACTACAAACAAAGTGTACAAAGCATTTCGGGACACCTTAGTGTTGATTTATTATCTCTTATTAAAATCAAACACCAGGATGTATATTGACATGACTGTCTACATGAGCCATCTGATTAAGAGTGTTAAAACACACACTAGTCCCACGTTAGCCATCTGATTAACAGTGTTATAACACACACTGTAGTCCCACATGTTAGCCATCTGATTAAGAGTGTTAAAACATACACACTGTAGTCCCGCACATTAATCATCTTGTTAAGAGTGTTAAAACACACAATGTAGTCCCACACGTTAGCCATCTGATTAAGATCTTAATCAGATGGCTAACGTATGGGACTACAGTGTGTATGTTTTAACACTCTTAATCAGAAGACTAACGTGTGGGACTATAGTGTGTGTTATAACACTCTTAATCAGATGGCTAACGTGTGGGACTACAGTGTGTGTTATAACACTCGAGTGTTACCGTTCCACCACATCCCAAAGGTGCTCTATTGGATTGAGATCTGGTTACTGTGGAGGCCATTACTTGTGTTCAAGAAACCAGTCTGAGATGATTCGCGCTTTATGACATGGCATGTTAGAAGAAGATGGGTACACTGTGGTCATAAAGGGATGGACATGGTCAGCAACAATACTCAGGTTGCTGTGGCATTGACACAGTGTGTGCCAGGAAAATATCCCCCACACCATTGCACGACCACCACCACCAGCCTGAACCGTTGATACAAGGCAGGATGGATCCATGCTTTCATGTTGTTGATGCCAAATTCTGACCATCCAAATGTTGCGGCAGAAATCGAGACTCATCAGACCAGGCAACATTTTTCCAATCTTCTATTGTCCAATTTTGGTGAGCCTGTGTTAATTGTAGCCTCAGTTTCCTGTTCTTAGTTGACAGGAGTGTCACCCGGTGTGGTCTTCTGCTGCTGTAGCCCATCCACCTCAAGGTTTGACATGTTGGGCATTCAGAGATGCTCTTCTGTATGCCTTGGTTGTAATGATTATTTGATTGAGTTACTGTTGCTGTTCTATCAGCACGAACCAGTCTGGTCATTCTCCTCTGACCTCTGGCATCAAGAAGGCATTTGTGCCCACAGAACTGCTGCTCACTGGATATTTTCTGTTTTTCGGACCATTCTCTGTAAACCCTAGAGATAGTTGTGCGTAAAAATCCCAGTAGATCAGCAGTTTCTGAAATACTCAGATCAGTCCATCTGGCACCAACAACCATGCCATGTTCAAAGTCACTTAAATCACCTTTCTTCCCCATTCTGATGCTCGGTTTGAACTGCAGCAGATCGTCTTGGCCATGTCTACATTCCTTAATGCATTCAGTTGCTTGTTCAATTTCCTAGAATGTGTTCATGAATTTCCTAGAAGGTATTCATGTCATGCTCAGAGCCTCAGAGTAGGAAAGGTCACGACATTCGGACCAGAGGTTTGGTATTATAGTGTATTCAGATTCCAGTGCAAACAAAATGCATATATATGTGTGTATTTTGACACAGATACAGACACACAGTACAAAAATGTGAATGAGAGCTTTGTACATTGTATACATTGTAATGTATTTAATGATATAACAATTAGATGATCTACTCAACTGTATATATTTACATAATTCAATTGAATTGAATTGAATCAACTTTATTTATCCCCAAGGGGGCAATTAATATTGGGCACAACATCACAAGACAGACAAACAAACAAACATGAGTACCAATCACAAGCAAGGAGTCTAATATCCAAAGATAAATATCAGTGTTCATTTAGTAGTCTAATGGCTTCAGGAACAAAGGTCACTCTCCGCCGAACAGTCCGACATCTAGGACAACGATACCTATGGCCATGAGGCAAAAGTTCAAACTCATAATGAAGAGCATGTGAAGGATCATTAATAATAGACCGACCTTTCTTCAGTGTAAACTGTTTGTGCAATGCACTCAAATATCTAAGTGGGAGTCTGACAATTTTTGAACATGTAGATATTAAATACTGCAACCGTTTCCTATTTTTTAAGCTCAGAGACTGAAACCAACAGATAAAAGAAAATGAAACAACACTCTCAATAAAAGAACAATAAAATGTAAACAACACAGATGTATCAACAGAAAAAGACTTAAGCTTCCTGTGACATGGTCGTAAGTGTACCTTGAGCGCAATACCATCACGCCCACTGTAGGTGGGGCTTGGCGCCAAAGGGGGGCGATAAAAGGGAGCACACCGTGGTGTATTCACTTCCTGTCTGGGTACACGAAGGCCTTGCACGTTGTCTGGTGTGTGAACGTCGTGGCTGGAGGAACTGAGACTGTAGTGGTGGCCATCCAATTGAGAAGTGGAGAGTTATACATAGCGGATTCAACCGATTGCGAAGCGTTGACGTCAACAGTGACCTAACAGGTGTGGATGTGAGCTTGCCTGCGTATCTACTGGCTACGGAGCCAGTAAGCCTGTAAGGGCAGAGTGAACAATAGGCCCTTTTCACACTTCCGCATTTTTTCTTCCGGAAGCTCTCGTTGCAGGGTAAAGTTACTTCCGTTACACATTAAACAATGGCAGAGTCCAATAACAAGAGCTTTTGCAGTGCACCAGGGTGCTCGATCTCGAAGCAAAAACAGTCGTATCTCAGTTTCTATGGTTTTCCGGCTGACGACGAGCAGAAAAGAAAATGGGTTTGTGCAATTAGGAGGGATGAAGGGGAAAACTTTGTGATACGGAGCATCTTTGTGTGTAGCCAGCATTTCACTGCTGCAGACTACATAGCAGGAAGCTCGCGGCTAAAAGTTGGTGCTGTTCCCTGTTACTGTTCCCAGCCGGTTTCAGTGGAACAGTTGCTGTCCGCGTTTGAAAGATCAAGCTCTCGGCTGGGAGTACACGTACGTCCGCTAGCATCTAGCTGTTACCCGCTAGCATCTAGCCCCGGTTCGCTAGCTTCTAGCTCCGGTTCGCTAGCTTCTAGCCCCGGTTCGCTAGCATCTAGCCCCGGTTCGATAGCATCTAGCTCCGGTTCGCTAGCTTTTAGCTCCGGTTCGCTAGCTTCTAGCCCCGGTTCGCTAGCTTCTAGCCCCGATCCGATAGCTTCTAGCCCTGGTTCGCTAGCTTCTAGCCGTGATCCGATAGCATCTAGCTAGAAAAAAGCAAGCTCTCGGCTGGCAGTACACCACGAACATCTACTAGTCGAGAGTTTGCTCTTTCAAATGCGGACAGCAACTGTTCCACTGAAACGGCTCTGAAACTAGCTGTGATCCGCTAGCATCCAGCTCTGACCATCACTTTGCTGTCGACTATATTGGACACTGAATAAACAATAACACGTAATAACTTGGTGTGTGTCATGAACTTTATTGATACTGATGTAAACCAAACAATCAATAGCTGACGTCCCTTGGCTTGCTAAAGCTTGGCGTACACTGTACAATATTTTAAATCATGTACTCAGCTCCAGCTCAAACTACGACTAAATCGCAGGGAGAGTCGGCTCGTGGAGCTGCTTCAACAGTGCGATACTCTCACGAGGAGCGATTTGAATTTCAAACATGTTTGATATTCTTGCGACGCTGCGATTTCTGATCGGGAGTTGGTCGTGAGGTGTGAATCGCTCCTCGTTTACCTGTGTAAACTATACGATGCACGATTGAGCCGAAACTCGGCCCGATCGCAAAAATAGTCGCACGAGTGAAAAATCGGCAGAAAATGGGCCAAAAATCGCAGTGTACGCCCAGCTTAACCTAGCTAGATATTGTTAACTAAAGCTGTCAGTATCATTTGTAATATTATAATATATATCATAATATAGACTGTTTTACCACTCCGTAGGATGACTAATGGAACCAGCTATACCTTAAATAATAGTTAGATACCTAGCTAGTGCTAGCTGGTGTTAGCTTACCCTGGTATAAGTGAATAAATTATTCTACAAACAATTTGTAGCCTCTATTTAACTTGGAACCGTTCGTTGTTGAATGTTCTCCAACGATACTGGAAATGTATTTAAAATTCAGTCTCGGCAGCGACGACAGGGATGAAGTAAACACACGCTCCATGCTGAGGTGAATTGACAACAACTATCTTCTGCGAGTACCGGAACTTGTTTTACCCGGCGGTGATGTATTTCCGTTTTGTTGTGAAAAGGGCCTATTTCATCTTGAACGGAGTGGAGCTGCAGTTGGGGTGCTTGCAGGCCACTGTTTTTCCCTACCCAATATTTTTAATTATTTTCTGCATTTTAATAGATTGAGGTTCACGACAAGGTGTTATGAGTATATCTATGAGTATATCTGCTATGCAGAGTATATCTGCTATGAGTATATCTGCTGCCAAACCAGCTATTTTATAGTCTTCTGGGGGTTAAGCCTGTGCTAACTTGCGTAGCGCTACGAGTATATCTGCTGCCAAACCAGCTATCTTATAGTCCGTTGGGGGTTAAGCCTATGCTACTTTACGTAGCGCTACGAGTATATCTGCTACCAACACCGGCTACTGTATAGTCTTTTGGGGGTTAAGCCTGGAGCATAGCAGTAACAGTTGTAAAAGTCCTGCACAGCTCTTTTATGTCCAGTATCTGTTTGGTTATTTTTATTTGTTCGTTATTGGTCAAGGCGTGGGCCACTCCAGCGTCCAGGTTGTGTCCTTTGTGGGGTGTTGTGCCCTTTGTGGGGTGTTTGCTGTGGCAGGGTGGCTTTCTTGGTGAGCACAGTTGGTGCAGCCGCTTAGTGTGGTTACAAGGATTTTGTGTAGTAGAATTAGCGTTTGTGGTCATTTGGGAATGAACACTGTGGGTGGTACATAGCCTTGGCCACGGGGTTTTTAGTCTGTGCAGTACTACTTAGTCTTTGTAATAGCTTAACTAGCTTATCCCCCAATAGTGTCTATTTTTATAACAAAGTTTGTATATTTTTATATTTGAAATAAAAGATATTGTGATCCAATTAGATACCTGTTGTGTTATTGGCTGGTTCTTTTCACTCATTTACTTGAGTGGCCTAGCACGGGGTCACCTTCCCCATCTTATAGGGGTGGCGTAGTCAAAGGTTATCTGCATTGTGGGTGTGCATAAGTGGGTGCGTCGGTATTGTGTGTACTTATAGCCCATTAAAATTAAAGTAAACAGCACACCATTACATTCCTAAGAAAATACATACGTTGCTGACCTTTTTAAAAAATAGTCTCTGTGTTGTCTTCTACTTCGTCATTTTGTCAGTAACGGGATAAAATAATTACTTTTCCTGTCGTTACAACGCCGTTGACATTACTGGTCATTAAAAGCGGTGCGTTAATATATATTGATATACTAACAGTAATGCGAGCAAACCGCTGCCCAGGCTAGTGAGGAGTAACATATCTCGATAGGTCACAGTTCTCGGTGTAACACCTGTTTAACTTAACAAGTCAGTAAGCGATTAGCTAAGGCAGCGTTATGATAGCCAATCAGAGCCAGTGTTTTTACACACGTGCGGAGAAGAGGCAGAAATGGCGAGTCAAGAGAAAGCTGAAGAAAATTTTGCATTTTCAAGGTGGCGATATAAACATTATTTAAGAAAATACTTGAAGTTCCTGAATGTCTACCAGACTGGTTATTTGATTTATTTAATTAAGAATAGAGGTTTTATTGTTAAGTTTACTTCTGTTGTGAACAAACCAGTTGTCTCAGGTTGACAGAATTTAATTTAATTTGATAGATGTAAATGCACTTTATATAGTGTAACTTTACTTTTGCTTTTTTTTTTTTTTTTACTTTTTACAAAGATTTGGGATTTTAAAGGATTTTATACTGCACTGGTCTGTGGATGTACAATAAATATCAAAAGTTAAACACCTTTCTGATCTACTCATTTCAACCTAATTTCAACTTACTGTGAAAACTGCTTTTTCAAAAAATCCTTATTCATTGGCATATAACTTTTTTAAACTGTAATGCAAATAGTTACTTTCCCTGGTAATGAGTTACTTATATTGTAGAGTAATTCAGTTACTAACTCAGTTACTTTTTTGAACAAGTAGTGAGTAACTATAACTAATTACTTTTTTAAAGTAATGTTCCCAACACTGCAGAGAATACAGTGTGTGTTGTGAGAATACAGTGTGTGTTGTGAGAATGCAGTGTGTGTTGTGAGAATACAGTATGTTTTCTAAGAATACAGACACTTTTCAACCAGTTGTATGTTTTTTAAGTGCAAACCATGATGACCAGATCAGGGAGTGTGAGAAGTTCTAGATGCCTGAACGGAACAAGTTCAAAAGCCATAGTTATGTTGGTCGAGAAGGGCTATGAGAAACACGTTGTTACGACCACTGGTGGTCGTTGCGTTGTTTGTGTCTGACGCTACAGGTCCAGATGTGTCTTTCCTCCCACCATGTATGTCAATCTCTTCCTGGTTGTTGCGGATTGGCTGTTCTGTACCCAAGACCCACAGTGCCGCCTTAAAAGACCCACAAAGCAGCAAGACGGGAAGAATCTTTCTCCATATTGGTTTGGTGTAGTTGGTGTGGTTTGGTGTAGTTTGGTGTAGTTGGTTGTGTAGTTGCTGATTTCTATCATCTGATTTCCCGGTTTGTTTAAATTTGAATTATATCGTCCCTGAACTTGAGTCTGGATTTGCCCCTTTTAGTTTGGTAGCTGATGTATATATTGTATGTGTATATGTATATAAATAGAGTGTGTATAAGTGTAAATAATTCTGCTTGTTAATCTGGCCCAGACGGGAAGAAAGGACAATGACTCTTTTGGTTTTCCCAATCTCTTTGTTTTGTATAGGTAGTTAGGGTAGGTTATTGTGATTTACTTTCATTTCTATGAACATGCGTCAGGTAAGGTAGTCGGTATTATTTTGGTTAGAGACGTTTTGTTTATTGTTTTGAGCATTGGGTTATGTCCTGGATTTACATCCCTTGGCCAAACTTTGAATAAAAACATTTATCATTTCATCATATCTATCACAGTCTCTCAATACTCATTCTCTGTTAGGGCTATTGCCTAGAGTAGTCGTAACATAGAAGATATAAAGATTAACACAATCCTATCCACAGTCCATAAACTGAATCTCTCACAGTGGTTCCAGAGGAATGTATGTTTTGTAGAATATTTAGAAGTACTTTGGCTTTGTGCTATTTTCTCTCTTAAGACTGAATGTTTCTTGAATATAGTTGCCATGCTTATCCAGCAGGAATCCCGGCATTCGGCAGCATGTGCCACTTGTGACAGGAGTTGACTGTAGAAGCCCATATGGGCCTACAGCCTTTCTGGGTGACTGCATGATGAGGGACGTCCAGGGAGGGAGCAGAGATGAGAAGATGATGTCAGTGAGGAAGATTACGTCAGTGAGATAAAGGAAGATGGAAGAACTGGGATGAAACCTCCTTGCCCCTTAGATATCCACCCTGGTCTTCTTCAGCGTTTATGGTTCTTTTTGAGTGTTGTATCCAATCCCTTTGTGGCTCTGGTACATTGTTGATTATCTCAAACTTGGTGGTGAAATTATTCCTCTGGCATACAGACAGGGTGCATGGTAACTACACCTGACAGTCAGACAGGGTTGGGGTGGAAAATCTAACATTTTCCTTGATGCTGTGCTTTATTAGTATATGTTATAATAATAATAATAATCTTTATTTGTATAGCACCTTTCATACATACATGTAACTCAAAGTGCTTTACAGTATAAATAAAAGAAACATTAAAAGGAGATAAGACAAAAAGAAAATGTTAAAAGAAATTAAAGATAAAAATATTAAAATAACAAAAAGTAAAAAAGTAAAGTAAATAAGATAATAAAAAGTAAAGTAAATAAGATAAAACTATTAAGATAGAGTTTCTTAACTAAAAGCGGATCTAAACAGTAGGGGTGTATTCAACTAAGGATTTTCATAGTCGAATCTGATTCGTCTGCTTTTCCCTTTAGTCGACTAATAGTCGAATCGGGTTTATTTTATTTATTTATTTTTAGAGCGCCTTAAACGGTCGTTCTCATTCAGGACTTTTTTCCTCTTCAAAGTAAAAACCTAAAACACTTAGATAAATGAATAAACACGGTAGGTTGGCTTTATTCAGCTTTTATTTATTTACTTTTTTTATTAAACGTTAGAGAACATTAACCGTCAAAGCGCATTTCGCATATCGAACTGTCCGTGCAAAATGTCAAAAATATTTTAAATAAAATATGCCTGCCTGAAAATATTTTTAATTGCCACACAACAGCAAAAAAATACAAGGAAAGGTTCAAGTAACGGGGTTTAAAAGCAAACAACAACAAAAAATGTTTATAGACCTACTAGGCGCACCGCGACGACACGACCGAAACGACAAACATTTTTTTTCGCCTTACGCGTTTTAAATGGTATGCCAAGTTGGTTGTTGTCGTGCGAAATGAAAGACGTTGATGACATAAGTTGCACTTTACTTTGTTTGATTCATCTTTATGTTTTTCAAAATACTTTTGAAGTTTTTTAGTAGCCATTATAATCTCGGCAGATGCTGTGTATTCTGTAGCGTGTTCAGCTCCGCTCGTTTGGATTGTGCAACAGCAGGGTGTGATTTATTAATGTGTAGTAAGGAAGATGCCTATTGTTAATGCGCAAACATCATTTTTTAAATATTTATTAACAGAAATTTGGATGATTTTATTTGACAAAAGGCTATATATAACGAAAACAAAGACATTTCATGTAACAACTAATGCTTAGCTGCATCCTTGGGCACCCCCATGCAGTTAGAATGGTACATTCGACTAAGACGTTCATAGTCGACTAGGGGGTATAGTCGACTATAGTCGAATCAGCGACTATTGCAGGTCACCACTACTAAACAGGAATGTTTTGAGACTGCTCTTAAAACTATGCAGGGATGAAATGCCTCTGAGCTCTTCAGGAAGAGAATTCCAGAGCTTTGGGCCATAGTGGCTAAAAGCACCCTCGCCAATCTTTAATCGGCTTTTAGGAATCACCAGTAGATTACTGTTTGAAGACCTGAGAGACCTGACTGGAACATATCTAACCATCATTTCACTCAGGTAAAGAGGGGCAAGACCATGAAGACATTTAAAAACCATGACTAGAACCTTAAAATCTATTCTAAAGCTGACAGGTAACCAGTGCAGTGAGTGGAGTGCAGGTGTAATATGATCTCTCTTTCTCCTGCGGGTCAGAACCCTTGCAGCCACGTTCTGAACACGCTGTAGGTGTGAAATAGAGCTCTTTGGAAGAGCAGATAGAACAGCATTACAATAATCTAGCCTTGATGTGATAAATGCATGGACAAGTTTTTCACTGTCAGCAGGAGAGAGCATATCTCGGACCTTAGCGATGTTTTGAAGGTGAAAATAAGCTGTCTTGCATGTAGTCATGATGTGTGATTTGAAGCTGAGCTCATTATCAAAGGTGACACCCAGGTTCTTAACACATTGTCTGGCATTCAGATTCATTTGATTTAAATAAGTCTGGACATCATTCCTTTGTGAATCACTGCCAATAACAAGAACCTCTGTCTTCTGTTTATTTAACTGCAGAAAATTGTCAGACATCCATGTTTGTATATCATCTATGCAGTCAAACAGTGAGCAAATTGATTTTAGGGCTTTAGGTTCTAGCGAAATATAAAGTTGAGTGTCATCTGCATATTGATGATAACTAATACCATGTTTATTAATGATGTGTGGTAACGGAAGCATATATAGGTTGAATAGTAACGGCCCAAGAATTGATCCTTGGGGGACGCCACAAGTTATTTTTTGACATGTGGAGGAAGAGGTACCTAATGCTACATAGTAATGACGCCCAGTTAGGTACGATCTAAACCAGTCTAAGACTAAGCCACTAAGGCCTACCCAGCTCTGTAGTCGATCAAGAAGTATTTCATGATCAACGGTGTCAAAAGCGGCGCTTAAATCTAGCAGAAAAAGGACTGAGAGTTTGCCTGCATCCTTATTCAATCTCAAGTCATTTACTACCTTAACTAGGGTTGTTTCAGTGCTGTGGAGAGCTCTGAAACCAGATTGAAAAGTGTCATTTATTTGATTTACTTTGACATAGTCATTCAACTGGATTGACACTACTTTTTCAATTATTTTGCTAAGAAAGGAAAGGTTAGATATAGGTCGATAATTATTAAGAATTGTGGGATCAAGATTTCTGTTCTTTAATAGTGGTTTAACCATTGCAGTTTTAAGAATTTTAGGGAATTCACCCAATTGCAGAGACTGATTAACAATCGTTAGAACTTCATTTGCTAATGAGCTCAGAACCTGCTTGAAAAAGTATGTTGGTAAAGGGTCCAGTTCACAAGTAAACACAATAGTCACATGATAGATGTATAAGCTAGAGCTCTTTACGATATATATGTGTTATGTGTTAATCATGTAAGAAGGACACTGAAGTCATTCAGTGCCTGGTGTGGCTCAGTAGGCCTTAGAATTGTACAGTACTGTCTTTCCTCTACCATGTCGGCCCACTCTGGGTGCTGATGTTCCTGCGTGACCTCGCTCTTATCCACACTGGAGACACCAGCTGGTCTCCTAGTCTCAATATGGAAGTGGCCACGTCACCTCTCAGACCATCACAGGACCGCCAAGCGTGGATGGGGCATGAGGGGAGGGGCCAATATACATTTATCCAATCATGTGTTAATTATGCCAAGGTTATCCAATCATATTCATTTAATTATCTTGTGATCACCTCATGTTCACCTCGTGAACACCTTGTGTGCTTATGGATTATGAGTATAAAAGATGAGAGTTCTGAGAGGGGAATTAGCTCTTTTGCAGACGCCTTGTGTGTGTGTAACTGAGATCTCTGGATTAATCCATACTTGCTTAATAAATTCATTTTACTTTATTACCTTACCCAACTGCTTCTGACTTATTGTGCTCACCATTTAAGGTTTACAGAATTTCAACCACAGGGTGCATGGTAACTACACCTGACACTCAGACAGGGTTCCTTGTAACTACACCTGACACTCAGACAGGGTTCATAGTAACTACACCTGACACTCAGACAGGGTTCCTGGTAACTACACCTGACACTCAGACAGGGTTCATAGTAACTACACCTGACACTCAGACAGGGTTCATAGTAACTACACCTGACACTCAGACAGGGTTCCTTGTAACTACACCTGACACTCAGACAGGGTTCATAGTAACTACACCTGACACTCAGACAGGGTTCCTTGTAACTACACCTGACACTCAGACAGGGTTCATAGTAACTACACCTGACACTCAGACAGGGTTCCTTGTAACTACACCTGACACTCAGACAGGGTTCATAGTAACTACACCTGACACTCAGACAGGGTTCCTGGTAACTACACCTGACACTCAGACAGGGTTCCTTGTAACTACACCTGACACTCAGACAGGGTTCATAGTAACTACACCTGACACTCAGACAGGATGCTGTGCTACAGTTTGGAGATTCAGTAGTTTGATAGTATCATTTAAGTGGGATGTAGCAGGACAAAGTAAAACCCCCATAAATGTTCAACATCCATCAGTAACAGAAAGAATACACACATACATATTGACTGATTTTGGATCCAATGTTAAGATTGTAGTGTTTACCCAGCCAGTCGCCATGGATATTCAGCCAATTGCAGTCACCAGGGCACGACAAATGATCCCACAAGGATCTGTACTGGGCCCCATATTATTCTCATTATATATGATACCACTGGGCACCATCATTCGTAGGCATGGTATTAGCTTCCATTGCTACGCAATCAATCAATCAATCAATCAAAGTTTATTTGTATAGCGCTTTTAACAACTCAAGTTGTCGCAAAGCAGCTTTACAGGGTTTACAAGGTTAACAATACTATGGGTCCAGAACCCTAAAAACCTGGTCTTAACCCCCAAGAACTGTCCAACTATAGGCCAATTTCTAATCTGTCATTCATATCCAAAATTTTAGAGAAAGTAGTTTCTTCACAACTCTCTTCCTTCTTACAGACAGAACATGTCTTAGAGTTATTTCAGTCTGGATTTAGAGCTCATCACAGCACTGAAATAGCACTAACTAAAGTACTGAATGATCTCTTAATATCCTCTGATAAAGGACACATTTCGTTTCTCATACGCAGATGATACTCAGTTGTATATCTTCCAATCCAGATGATATCACTACTACTCTCAAGATTGAGAACTGCATCCAGGACATTAAAAACTGGATGGCATCTAATTAATGTATCACAGATCACATGGCGGATCGGCTAGAAAGAGTCTAAAATTGGGAACGGTCTTTCAAGGATCTGACATCTGAGGCTGCAGAAAACACTGTTGGACACTCCGTCCAACAGAGGGCGCCAGGATGATGGTGAAGAGATAAAACAGAAGTGCCTTTAAGAGTATGAGAAAGCAATGAAGAGAGAATAATGTAATACAAATGAAATGGATATAACACAGAGAAGAATCTTGAGGAGAAGCCATAAAAGAAAAAGAAAACACAAAAATGTTGTCATTTTACTTTATTTTCCCATAAGACTTATCTGGCACCAGTGCATACCATAATAACCCCATGAACGCTGGGACATGTATTTTGCTACATTAAGCAGGGTTTGTGGTGCAATTGTACCGCTGTGTAATACATCATTCACTCCCAAACAGCCCTGTCTTCAGGGGGACTCGGAACTTGGGGGTAGTGTAAAATCACATACTCTGCCACAAAGTTCATGTCTCCTAAGCAGACCAAAGGAAAGCTGCTTAAAACACATTTAACACATTCTTCATTACATTATTCCTCAAGAGATGTGATTGTGTCGGTCGTTCCGGTTAACTACGATGTGAACTGACTGCCGGTCTGTGCCTACAACAGAATAAAACACCACACTCGATTACTGAAGTGCCTTCAAGAGGGATTCTAACACCCAAGGCAGAAGATAGCCTTAATTTAAGTGTTTCCAAAATAATAATAATAATAAAAAAAATAAAATACACAGTCATGGTACTAAACCACCAGTGTTCATATTAACAGGGAAACATTTCAGAAATCAAGCATAAAGCACTGCTACATTTAATTCCCAAGATCATTAGTAGTATCTTTAAACTACAAGACTTGTCCCGAGGCCTAGAGAACTATTACTCTCAAAAACCCACTGGAATTTATTTTCACAAAGCCATATGGATCACTGCTCTTCCATTAGTTCTAACAGTAATACAGATTTCATAATAGGCTAAATGGTTGCCAATTGTGAACTTCAAATCCAGGACAGGAGCCTATGCTGCAGCGCCCTCTGGTGTGGTGGAGGAGGCAGGTGCACCAAGAGCCCCAGAGCTAATGCCACTGCTGCCACAGCAGATTCAGAAGAGTGTTTCAGACTCGGATTCAGAAGAGTGTTTCAGACTCGGATTCAGAAGAGTGTTTCAGACTCGGATTCAGAAGAGTGTTTCAGACTCGGATTCAGAAGCATTTCAGATCAGCAGCACATGCAGCCTCAGGCCCTGATTACATATAAAAAAAGAAATAATAGACTAAAAGACAATAAATTAAACATCTCTATGCATGTAAACAAAAATACCATCATCTATTTACACAAAAAAGGAAAAATGTGTAATATATGTAAATACAAGCTGCCTTGACTCCTTCAAGCTGGTTGAGTTGTGGTGCGAGCACACCCACACACATACCTGCACCAACAGGAAATATACATGGAGAACCTCCAGATTCTCACACTGATGAGGGAGGGGGCACAGCCAATCTCTCTGCCCCCACCCACCACCACAGGCAACAACTCCAGAGCAGGTCCTGCTGCTGTTCTGGTGGAAGGTCAGAGCCCTTGGGTCGGTGTCTGGGCTATAATTCTGGGCTTCGCACAGTGTCTAGGTGGCAGAAGGCTGGATCTGGACACGGGTGGTGATGCAGGGTCCTGTGGCTGCCGTACAGAGCTGCTATGTTGAAGTGTTGTCATCATAACATCATGCCCCGCCAACCCTGATTTCCTGTTATTTTTCACAGGAAATTAGGCCATCTGCACTCCTGTGATCCCTGGGGCACGGTGTTTAGCAGACAGAGATCCCAGCACTCAGCATTACAATGAATCCAAACCGTTTCTTCCTCAACAGCTGATAACATGGTAACTGTGTAATATCAATCTAACAAACAGATGAAATGTTACAATATGGTAATTGTGTAATACTGAGCTAAGGAACTGATCCATTGTCAGTACAGAGACAGAACCTTTAACAAGCAAAAGATTATTAGTGTTCAAGGAACTCAGGAGGGCCCAGATCACCACTCAGACTTCAGGCTTCTTTGAAAATGAACGAAAGAGGGTCAATCCGCACCTTGGATAAATTTTCAGGTGCCAATAAAGACTGATTTTATGTGCCACTAAGTGTGCACTTCAGTGAGAAATGTAGTGTGCTACACATTTAATGAACTTAGTGCCCTATTGTTAGCTGTTCTGGGTTTTTAAACTTCTTGGGTGTCCACCAATCAGTGGTGATGATGGTTTGGGTGGTAGCTCTTGGTGTGGGTATGCGTGTTGTGGCTCTAGGGTGTGTGGGGATTGTGCTCTGGTGGCATGTGTGCAGGAGAGGTGGCTCTGATGCAAGTGTGTGTGGGGGGGGGGGGGGGAGACTGGCTCTGATGTCTATACACTGTGATGGATTAGTTTATTGCTGGGTATCAGTTTGTGATGCAGGAAGGAGAATGTTACACATGGTAGTGTTTCAGGAGTGTGCGTGGTCAGTAGTGCGTTACAGGAGTGTGCGTGGTCAGTAGTGCGTTTCAGGAGTGTGCGTGGTCAGTAGTGCGTTACAGGAGTGTGCGTGGTCAGTAGTGCGTTACAGGAGTGTGCGTGGTCAGTAGTGCGTTTCAGGAGTGTGCGTGGTCAGTAGTGCGTTTCAGGAGTGTGCGTGGTCAGTAGTGCGTTTCAGGAGTGTGCGTGGTCAGTAGTGCGTTACAGGAGTGTGCGTGGTCAGTAGTGCGTTTCAGGAGTGTGCGTGGTCAGTAGTGCGTTTCAGGAGTGTGCGTGGTCAGTAGTGCGTTTCAGGAGTGTGCGTGGTCAGTAGTGTGTTTCAGGAGTGTGCGTGGTCAGTAGTGTGTTTCAGGAGTGTGCGTGGTCAGTAGTGTGTGTGGTCAGTAGTGTGGACACCAGTGTGAAGAGCAAGAGAGGAGTGCACTTCATGTGTGCACAGCCATTATGTGTACACTTCAGTGAGAAATTTAGTGTGCCTCACAACTAATGACCTTAGTGCCCTATTGTTAGCTGTTCTGGGTTTTTAAACTTCTTAACTCACAGGTAGAACCACTCTGCAAATGACAGATGAGCCACTGCATGAACCAGTGCGCACGTGTGCAGCTGGAGGGTCCGGAGGGGAGGTTGGTTGGGTTCTGTTGTCTGAGGAATGGAGGGACTGAGTGGAGGAGGAAGAGGATGAGGAAGAGGGGTCCTGTGCTCTACGGCTGTTCCTCCTTCTTCTTTAGAGAGATGCGTTTCTTCCTTGCAGCCAGCATCTCGTAGAAAGGGTCCACACTCACAGCTGACCTGGAGGGAGCAGACAGGAACTGAGCAGGGCAGGCCTACCCCTACCCCTACACCACACCTGGGCAAACTACGGCCCGCGGGCCACATCTGGCCCGCTGTGCGCCCCTGTCCAGCCCGCGAGGCCAATCATAAATGAAACAAATATCTATGTCGTGCGTGCAATACAAATGTGACGCTTTTATTTTGAAAGCGCTACGTTTGTGTGGACGTACGTGCGTGTGTGAGCTGTGCGTGAAGTAGAAACACTGTAGGTGATCAGCCACAAGTAAATTGTCACATTCTGTGTAGTGTTCTCCGTAACTGTATAAAGAAACACCCCTCAAAAACGGGAAGGGACATTTACCTGACGAATTTTAATGTTGCATTGTGTTTCAGGTTTGAAAAGTGCTGGAATTTAGGCTAAAGTACTCGAAAATGCTTGAAATTGTAACTATTTCAATTCACAACAAATAGCTGACTGAACAGGGGGTATTCCAGAAAGCTGATTCAGTGACGAAACCGGATACGGAAACTCAGAGTTAACGAAAACTCAGGGTTTTCCGTTCCAGAAACCGAGCTTAGAGAGAACCTGAGTCAGCTGGGAAATATTGAAATGGACTTTGAAAGTGCCATAGAAGTGCATTAAAGCTAGGTTTAAGCCTGGTTTATACTTGACGCGTCGCGAGCAGCGCGAGGGTCCGTGCGGCGAAAATGACATCATCACGGTGGCTCAGCCTGTACGCGAGGTCGTGCACCTTTTGAATTTTATAACTTGCGCCGTACTTCAGCGCAATAAACAAAGTCATGTTTGCCGGGTTCATACACCTTTACAAGGTGGAATTAAAGCATTTGTACGTCACTTTCAAGGTCCATTTCAATATTTCCCAGCACGTTAAACTTAATTAAATTAAATGTTTATACATATACTCGAAATGATTCAAACTAATTCGCTTTTTTATCATATTATTTAATGGTTGTTTATTTTCAAAACGCCCAACAAGAGGCTCGTATTTGTTAACGTAATACAAGAGAACTGTTCAGTCAGACAGATATTTGTTGTGAAACAAAGTAATTTGTAACAATTTTAAGCATTTTCAAGTACTTTAGCTTAAATTCCAGCACTTTTCAAATCTGAAACAAAAAGCAACATTAAAATTCGCCAGGTAAATGTTCCTTCCCGTTTTTAAGGGGTTTTTGTTTGTTGTATTCCTATAAACTTGTTCAGCTGTTTGTTGTATTTCCATTGTTTGTGGAGATGAAGGAGTTAAAAATAATTTGCACTGATTTAATGATTGTTTGTGTTTTCTTCTCTACACCACAATTTCACCACTAATTATACATATTTTCAGAATAGTTTTACCAGTACCAGCTATTCAAAATATATAATTATTCCATTGTAAAATGCACCAAAAGTTGAGTAGAATTAAGTTCAAGTTATCATTTGTGTGGCCCTCTGACACAATTCAGGTTTCTCATGTGGCCCCTTGTAAAAATTAATTGCCCACCCCTGCCCTACGCCTACCCCTAAACCTAAATCTACCCCTACACCTACCCCTAACCCTACCTCTACCCTTACCACTACGCCTAAACCGAAACATACTAACCTCAACCACTCTGACCCCAAACACCTCAACCACCCTGACCCCAAACACCCCAGTAACCCCAACCACCTCAACCACTCTGACCCCAAACACCAACCACCCTAACCCCAAACACCCCAGTAACCCCAACCACCTCAACCACTCTGACCCCAAACACCAACCGCCCTAACCCCAAACACCTCAGTAACCCCAACCACCCTGACCCCAAACACCCCAGTAACCAACCACCCTAACCCCAAACACCCCGGTAACCAACCACCTCAACCAACCTAACCCCAAACACCCCAGTAACCCCAACCACCCTGACCCCAAACACCCCAACCACCTTAACCCCAAACACCCCAGTAACACCAACCACCTCAACCACCCTGACCCCAAACACCCCAACCACCTCAACCCCAAACACACCAGTCACCCCAGTAACCCCAAACCACCTCATCCACCCTAACCCCAAACACCCCAATAACCAGAATAAACCCAACCACCCTGATAATTCTCACTTGATGCTGTGAATCCACTCATCCTTCTCTTCAGGCGTGGGGGCGGAGATTCGGTAGACCATGTGATTGCCTTCAACAACTCGGCCATCTGCCTCAGTCTTGCAGGCTTTGATGAGCTGTCCTCTATTGTTGGGGATGTACAGCTCAAAACAGTTCTACATGACAGAGAGGGAGAGGTTCATACCCAACACTTCTACATGACACAGAGGGAGAGGTTCATACCCAACACTTCTACATGACACAGAGGGAGATGTTCATACCCAACACTTCTACATGACACAGAGGGAGAGGTTCATACCCAACACTTCTACATGACACAGAGGGAGAGGTTCATACCCAACACTTTTACATGACACAGAGGGAGAGGTTCATACCCAACACTTCTACATGACAGAGGGAGAGGTTCATACCCAACATTTCTACATGACACAGAAGGAGAGGTTCATACCCAACACTTCTACGTGACACAGAGGGAGAGGTTCATACCCAACACTTCTACGTGACAGAGGGAGAGGCTCATACCCAACACTTAAACATGAAAGAGGGAGAGGCTCATACCCAACACTTCTACGTGACAGAGAGGTTCATACCCAACACTTCTACGTGACAGAGAGGTTCATACCCAACACTTCTACGTGACAGAGGGAGAGGTTCATACCCAACACTTCTACGTGACAGAGGGAGAGGTTCATACCCAACACTTCTACATGACAGAGGGAGAGGCTCATACCCAACACTTCTACATGACTCAGAGGGAGATGTTCATACCAAACATTATGAATACATGTAATAAAATGATGCAGAGATCTGCATTTAACTGGTTCCCAGAAAAGCCACAGACTTACAGGTTTTCTGGGATCTTCCACCTCCCGAATACTCAGATTCTCCAAAGGAATAATACCTCTAGGTTCCTTATCCTACACACACACACACACACACACACACACACACACACACACACACACACACACACACACACACACACACACACACACACACACACACACACACACACACACACACACACACACACACAGTCAATGGCCACCTATGATATAAACATCAAAGCCAAAGCCCACTGAGCAGTATTGTCTGAGCATGTGAGTATGTTGTCCAAACTTACTGTAGTGAACTCAAAGTAATACAGACAGTTGTCAGTCAGGATAAACCACCTCCTCTTCCAGGTTTTTACTCGGCCTCCTGAGAGAGTGAGTTAATATGAAAAAAGATTAGGCGATAACATTTTGGATCAGCAGTGCTGACTTTTTAATTATCATAAATAATAATTAGAGGACTGTGGGTAGAGGTCTGTGGGTAGAGGTCTAGTGAGGGTAGATCAGAGCGTTTGGGATGGGGCGACCTGGCAGCACCTACCTCCTGTGGAGCAGCAGAGCGGAAACCACACACCAAGCAGAGCAGCACGAACAGAGAGAGGAGAGAGAGAGAGAGAGAGAGAGAGAGAGAGAGAGAGGAGGAACACAGGAGAAGAGTGAGATGGGATTAGTGAGAGATCACAGACCCCGCCATGCAAAAAGAGAGCAGACTAGACAAGCACGCACATATTCAATACCAAAAGCAATGCGTAGCAATGAAATAATACTGTGCAGTATCAGCAGAGACAGAGAGAGAGAGACAGAAAGACAGAGAGAGACAGAGAGACAGAGAGAGAGAGACAGAAAGACAGAGAGAGACAGAGAGAGAGAGAGAGAGAGACAGAGAAAAAGAGAGAGAAGCTCAGGCACTGCTTTCATTCACATGCTGTTTTCTAACTGGAGGAGAAAGGTTAGGCAGGAAGCTGCTCTGGTCAGGCAGAAAGTGTCTCTGTGCTGTACCATTCACCACACACTCAGGACTCACCCAATTTGAGCAGCCAACCCTCTCTGTCAGGGTTAAAGAAGGTGTGTGTCAGGTCGTTCCCATCATCCTCTGGGATCTTAAAGGGCTCGTTCTTAATGCTATCATATAGATTCTGAACAGAGAAAGACAACAAGAAAGAGAGAGAGGGAGGGAGTGAGAGGGCAAGGAAGGACAGAGGGAGTGAGAGGAAGAGGAAGTGTGAGAGAGGGAGAGAGAGAAGCAAACAGTTATGAAGGAAGGGTTAACAGAAGCGTGTGCAGACACACATTTGCAGGAGCAGATATGGTTAGCTGTTTGTTTCTAATAACCCAACATTGTAACTTCCTGCTGATTACATGTGTAGCAGATTAGGAAGTCTAAACAATGACTCAGCACTGAGAGTCTAAACAATGACTCAGTGCTCACCCATCTCGGACAAAAGAGAACAAACACGCAGGAATGCAGGGTACAAGTAGCACACACACACACACAATGGATGACTGGCGGTTGTAATCATCTAACGTTATACCAATCTAAGCACTCACTTATGCCAGATTAAGGACTCAGTTATACCAGACAGAGACACACACACACACACACACGCACAGAGTATATACACACAGAACAAAGAGAATTTAAATAAATATCCTTACGTCAGACTCACAGACAGACAGGCAGGCACAGACAGAGAGACAGGAAGGCACAGACACACAGACAGAGGCAGGCACAGACACACAGACAGGCACATACACAGGCAGGCACACAGACATGGATAGAGATGCACAGACAGACAGACATGGATACAGACAGACAGACAGACAGACATGGATACAGACAGACAGACAGACGTCTGAGCCTCACTCTGAGCAGCTCCTCTGGCAGGTCTCCACCCTCGTTGATGCCCCTGTTCATGCTGATGAAACGCTCCTCTGTGGGCTTGTCTCGCACGTTGGGGTTATGAAGACTCGTGTTTAACATGATGATAGCAAATGACAGAACGTAACACGTGTCTGTAAGGACACACACAAACACAGTCACAGAGTGATAGACCTATTGTGGTGAGTAGAGGTGTATTCAACTAAGAGGTGTATTCAACTAAGGATTTAT
This sequence comes from Brachyhypopomus gauderio, assembly GCF_052324685.1. Classification (NCBI taxonomy): domain Eukaryota; kingdom Metazoa; phylum Chordata; class Actinopteri; order Gymnotiformes; family Hypopomidae; genus Brachyhypopomus; species Brachyhypopomus gauderio. Next base: position 7,624,636 of record NC_135223.1, read on the forward strand.
TTACTTGTTTATTTTTTAATTAAATGTTAGAGAACATTAACCGTCAGTGCGCATATCGAACTTAGAACTCAGGCACTGGGCAAAATGTCAAAAATATTTTACATAAAATATGCCTGCCTGAAAAAAAAAATTGCCACACAACAGCAAAAAAATTATAAGGAAAGGTTCAAGTAACGGAGTTTAAAAACAACAAAAAATGTTTATAGGCCTACTTGCCGAGACGACACGACCGAAACAAACGGCTGAACTGTTTTTTTTCTGCCTTACGTGTTTTAAATGGTATGCCATGTTGGTTGTTGTCGTGTGAAATGAAAGACGTTGATGAGATGACATAACATGTACTTTACTTTGTTTGATTCATCTTTATGTTTTTCAAAATACTTTTGAAGTTTTTTAGTAGACATTATAATCTCAGCAGATGTAGCGTGTTCAGCTCCGCTCATTTGGATTGTGCAACTGCAGGGTGTGATTTATTAATGTGTAGTAAGGAAGATGCCTGTTAATGCGCACACATCATTTAAAATTATTTATTAACAGAAATTAGGATGATTTTATTTGACAAAAGGCTATATATAATGAAAACAAAGACATTTCATGTAACAACTAATTCTTAGCAGCATCCTTGGGCACCCCCATGCAGTTAGAATGGTACATTCGACTAGGGGTATATCAGCGACTATATCAGGTCACCCCTAGTGGTGTGTGTCTAACCTGTGCTCTGAAACACTCCAGGGTTGCAGTAACAATGTGTGTATGTGTGTGTGTGTTTAACCTGTGCTCTGAAACACTCCAGGGTTGCAGTAACAAGTGTGTGTGTGTGTGTATGTGTGTGTGTGTGTGTGTGTGTGTGTGTCTAACCTGTGCTCTGAAACACTCCAGGGTTGTAGTAACAGTGTGTGTGTGTGTGTGTGTGTGTTTAACCTGTGCTCTGAAACACTCCAGGGTTGCAGTAACAAGTGTGTGTGTGTGTGTGTGTGTGTGTGTCTAACCTGTGCTCTGAAACACTCCAGGGTTGTAGTAACAGTGTGTGTGTGTGTGTGTGTGTGTGTGTGTGTGTGTGTGTGTGTGTCTAACCTGTACTCTGAAACACTCCAGGGTTGCAGTAACAATATCTCTGAGCGAATGCTTCCATCATTCTGTCTATCTTCTGGGCTTCACCAGGCAGGCGGAAACTCCACAGAAACTGCCTGTATAACACAAACACAGGCACGTGCGTGTGTGTTAGCGACGGCACCTTCTCCTTAAATACAGTACGTTACAAATGCAGATGAACAGGAGGCTGCAGTTACCTAAGAGCCTGAACCAGGTTCAGATCCGTGAACTCATGCAGATCCACAAACACCTGCAGCACCCGGATATTGAACTCATCTCTAAGGCGGAAGTGGAGGTGAATTAGAATGATAGAAAGCTTAGATATCTGCAGACACAAAGGTGCAGTGGTGCTGGCCAGCATGTGTGGAGCAGGGCGTGTGTGTGTGAGGTGTGAGGTACCTCTCCCCCAGGTAGTCCCCGATGGCAGTTTTGTTCAGGCCCTCTCCTTTGTACAGGAACTGGGCGATGTCCTCTGGCGTGTGCCTCAGGAGTTCGTTCTCCACCAGGAATGCAATTCCCTGCAAAAGACCAGCCCCACAGGCAGAGGTTCAGCCGGGGGGGTTGGGGGTGTGCCCAGCTCCACCTAATGGGGTGCAGCAGGGTGGGGTTCACCACTACGAGTCCCAGACAGCGTTCGGAGGCGGAGCTTGTTACCTTTTTGGGGTCCATGTTGAATTTTTTCCTGCCCATGGCCACGTGTCGGTTCTTCTGGAGTGTTTTACTGTGGAGCCAATCAAAGAAGCCCATTTAACAACCAATTTTAAGAACCTACTAAATGTGCAGCTAGTCAATTGTGACCAATTCTCTGCCCTCGCTCATACTGACGGGGTGGGTCGTCTCTGTGATTTTACATAGCTCCTTCAGTGAGATTTCAGCATAGGTGTTTTTATCATCCAGAAGAATTGTTTAGTGTGTGTGTGTGTGTGTGTATATACAACTAATGAAAGACATCTCTCGCACATCTACTGTAGATCGGTTGCAGGCTACAGTATCATAGTTGGAATCTGAATGGTTAATTAGGTCATTCTTGATGAGCACATCTTTAGAGTTCTTGCCTTCTTCTAGAAATTAGACGCTTTCAAAATGTTCACGCATTTCAGTACTTTTCTGGAGGAAGCCTTCATTGTCATTACAAGTGGGCTTAAGTCTGAGTAGTTAAGAGTGAGGATTGAGTTTCTGCAGGCTTTGGAATGGAAAGAATTGTGTTGTAGATAGGAATGAAGGTTTATAATGGATGGTGGTATTCAAACAGGAATTATTAATATTCACTGAAACATCCAAAGAGGTTGTCTTCATGGCAGGATGGGCTGTATTCCATGTGTATTCAAGAGCTGGTGGAACTTAGAGAATGAAGAAATGAGCAGTTGGAGCTCTTCTAATGTGCAGGTAGCAACACCTACAATGTCATCAATGCATCTCAAAAGCTCAAAGGGTACAAGTCCAGTGTATTGTTAAAAAATGTTTACAACAAAGAGGTTGTCATAAGATGATCCCATTTTAGTATACATACTGACTTCTCTTATTTGTGAGTAGTACTTGGGAGTCAGCAGTTCAGAAATCCCCCCCGTTCCAGGGGTAAGTTCAGAAAATACCCCCGTTCCAGGGGTAAGGTAAGGTGAAGTAAGGTCCCTGTTCCAGGGGTAAGGTAAGGTGAAGTAAGGTCTCCGCTCCTGGGGTAAGGTAAGGTGAAGTAAGGTCTCCGCTCCTGGGTTAAGGTAAGGTGAAGTAAGGTCTCCGCTCCTGGGGTAAGGTAAGGTGAAGTGGGCAGTCATGGCCTGGTGGTTAGGGAACTGGTCTTGTGACCGGAGGGTCGTGGGTTCGATTCCCAGACCTGAGGCCATGACTGAGGTGCCCCTGAGCAAGACCCTTAACCCTCAATTGCTCACTTGTATAAAAATGAGATAAAAATCTAAGTCGCTCTGGATAAGGGCATCTGTCAAATGCCATAAATGTAAATGTAAGTAAGGTATCCGCTCCAGGGGTAAGGTAAGGTGAAGTAAGGTATCCGCTCCAGGGGTATGGCAAGGTAAAGTAAGGTGCCTTCACTTTCAAAGCGTCAAGGCCTGTCTAAGGTTTGCTCATGATCACTTGGAGACTCTGAGGCAGACTGGTTCTAAGTGTTCTGGTCAGATGAGACCAAGATTGAGCTCTCTGGTGCCAAACACATCGGGGGGGGCGTTTGGCAAGAGGATGGCACTGTGAAGAATACCATCCCTATAGACAAGCATGGTAGTGGCAGAATCATGCTGTGGGCCCAGCCATATGGTCCACATCCACAGGAAGATAACTAGCACATGCTACCTGGAGATTATGGCCAAGAAGGTCCGCTCCTCCATTAAGGATCTTAAGATGAGTTGTTATTTCATCTTCCAAAAGGACAACAACCCCCCAAGCACATGGCCCGGTATAAGAGGGAAATGATGGAGTTTTTCCAGTGGGCTACTGGGTCTCCTGACCTCAACTCAAATGAGAACTTGTGGGAGGAGCTCAAGATCAAAGCCCACAAGATATGTCCCACCTAGACAACCTGGAGAAGATGTGTATGGAGGAGTGGGCCAAGATTACTCCAAAGTCATAATACGGTCTTGTAAAATATATTAATAGCTGTAATTGCTAGGGACATTCCACAAAATATTAAACCTAAGGGTTGAATATTAATTGACCCTCTGGAAAACTTTGAAAATAAAAAAATACTACTTGTAAAATTGTAACGAAGTACACAAAGTCTCCAGAGAAACAGGACGTTTAGGAGAGACGTCCCTCATCAGCTGTGCAAGCAAAGTGTGTGTATGTGTGTGTGAATGTGTGCGTGTGTGTGTATGTGTGCGTGCGTGTGTATGTGCGTGTGTGTGCATGTGTGTGTGCATGTGTGTGTGTGTGCATGCGTGCGTCTGTGTATGTGTGCGTATGCGTGTACATGTATGTGCGTGTATGTGCGCGTGCGTGTGTGTGTGTATATGTGTGCGTTCGTGTCAGACCTGCCCTCGGTGCTGGTCTATGTGTGTGTATGTGTGTGTGTCAGACCTGCCCTCGGTGCTGGTCTATGTGTGTGTATGTGTGTGTGTCAGACCTGCCCTCGGTGCTGGTCTATGTGTGTGTATGTGTGTGTGTCAGACCTGCCCTCGGTGCTGGTCTATGTGTGTGTATGTGTGTGTGTCAGACCTGCCCTCGGTGCTGGTCTATGTGTGTGTATGTGTATATGTGTATGTGTGTGTGTCAGACCTGCCCTCGGTGCTGGTCTATGTGTGTGTATGTGTATATGTGTATGTGTGTGTGTCAGACCTGCCCTCGGTGCTGGTCTATGTGTGTGTGTATGTGTATATGTGTGTGTCAGACCTGCCCTCGGTGCTGGTCTATGTGTGTGTATGTGTATGTGTATGTGTCAGACCTGCCCTCGGTGCTGGTCTATGTGTGTGTATGTGTGTGTGTCAGACCTGCCCTCGGTGCTGGTCTATGTGTGTGTATGTGTATATGTGTGTGTGTCAGACCTGCCCTCGGTGCTGGTCTATGTGTGTGTATGTGTATATGTGTGTGTGTCAGACCTGCCCTCGGTGCTGGTCTATGTGTGTGTATGTGTATATGTGTGTGTGTCAGACCTGCCCTCGGTGCTGGTCTATGTGTGTGTACGTGTATATGTGTATGTGTGTGTGTGTCAGACCTGCCCTCGGTGCTGGTCTATGTGTGTGTATGTGTGTGTGTGTCAGACCTGCCCTCGGTGCTGGTCTATGTGTGTGTGTGTATGTGTGTGTGTCAGACCTGCCCTCGGTGCTGGTCTATGTGTGTGTATGTGTATATGTGTATGTGTGTGTCAGACCTGCCCTCGGTGCTGGTCTATGTGTGTGTATGTGTGTGTGTGTGTCAGACCTGCCCTCGGTGCTGGTCTATGTGTGTGTATGTGTATGTGTGTGTGTCAGACCTGCCCTCGGTGCTGGTCTATGTGTGTGTATGTGTATGTGTGTGTGTGTCAGATCTGCCCTCGGTGCTGGTCTATGTGTGTGTATGTGTGTGTGTGTGTGTCAGACCTGCCCTCGGTGCTGGTCTATGTGTGTGTGTGTGTGTGTGTCAGACCTGCCCTCGGTGCTGGTCTATGTGTGTGTATGTGTATGTGTGTGTGTGTCAGACCTGCCCTCGGTGCTGGTCTATGTGTGTGTATGTGTATGTGTGTGTGTGTCAGATCTGCCCTCGGTGCTGGTCTATGTGTGTGTATGTGTGTGTGTGTGTGTCAGACCTGCCCTCGGTGCTGGTCTATGTGTGTGTATGTGTGTGTGTCAGACCTGCCCTCGGTGCTGGTCTATGTGTGTGTATGTGTGTGTGTCAGACCTGCCCTCGGTGCTGGTCTATGTGTGTGTATGTGTGTGTGTCAGACCTGCCCTCGGTGCTGGTCTATGTGTGTGTATGTGTATATGTGTATGTGTGTGTGTCAGACCTGCCCTCGGTGCTGGTCTATGTGTGTGTATGTGTATATGTGTATGTGTGTGTGTCAGACCTGCCCTCGGTGCTGGTCTATGTGTGTGTGTATGTGTATATGTGTGTGTCAGACCTGCCCTCGGTGCTGGTCTATGTGTGTGTATGTGTATGTGTATGTGTCAGACCTGCCCTCGGTGCTGGTCTATGTGTGTGTATGTGTGTGTGTCAGACCTGCCCTCGGTGCTGGTCTATGTGTGTGTATGTGTATATGTGTGTGTGTCAGACCTGCCCTCGGTGCTGGTCTATGTGTGTGTATGTGTATATGTGTGTGTGTCAGACCTGCCCTCGGTGCTGGTCTATGTGTGTGTATGTGTATATGTGTGTGTGTCAGACCTGCCCTCGGTGCTGGTCTATGTGTGTGTACGTGTATATGTGTATGTGTGTGTGTGTCAGACCTGCCCTCGGTGCTGGTCTATGTGTGTGTATGTGTGTGTGTGTCAGACCTGCCCTCGGTGCTGGTCTATGTGTGTGTGTGTATGTGTGTGTGTCAGACCTGCCCTCGGTGCTGGTCTATGTGTGTGTATGTGTATATGTGTATGTGTGTGTGTCAGACCTGCCCTCGGTGCTGGTCTATGTGTGTGTATGTGTGTGTGTGTGTCAGACCTGCCCTCGGTGCTGGTCTATGTGTGTGTATGTGTATGTGTGTGTGTGTCAGATCTGCCCTCGGTGCTGGTCTATGTGTGTGTATGTGTGTGTGTGTGTGTGTCAGACCTGCCCTCGGTGCTGGTCTATGTGTGTGTGTGTGTGTGTGTCAGACCTGCCCTCGGTGCTGGTCTATGTGTGTGTATGTGTATGTGTGTGTGTGTCAGACCTGCCCTCGGTGCTGGTCTATGTGTGTGTATGTGTGTGTGTGTGTGTCAGACCTGCCCTCGGTGCTGGTCTATGTGTGTGTATGTGTGTATGTGTGTCAGACCTGCCCTCTGTGCTGGTCTATGTGTGTGTATGTGTGTATGTGTGTGTGTGTCAGACCTGCCCTCTGTGCTGCTCTCCAAGCCCTCCACCTCTATGATGGCCTCCCGCAGCTCCTCACGAAGTCTCTGGATCTCCTGCAGCAGGGCTCCCTTCCTGCGCCGAATCTCCTCCAGCTCCGAGCGCTCCTCTGGGCTCAAGTCAGCCGGGACTACACAGCACGGGCGTGACACACAAGACAGGAAACACCGCTGTGACAGAGTTGGACATGTCAGGAGCTCCGTGTCCTGGTCACACGCCCGTGCAGAGACATCTGATCCATCGTCTCATCTCACACACGTCCCACACTGGACTACCCAGGACCAAAGACTGGCCTGGACTCCAGCTCACTTTGGTCATTTTTCCTCACCCATCCAAAGTTTGCATGCTTGTTATGAACACAAAAGCTGTGTCCACTTCTGGGAAGTGTGGGAACAAAGAGCGCTTAAAAAAAGATTAAAAAGTCAAACCCTCAACCACTAGCAAACATGAAGGGAGAGCAGCTTCCTGGTGTAGCTACACATCTTCACTAAATGTGAGCCAACTAGCATATTGTTCTGAGTTCTTATGAGCCACAGCTAGTCAAATAAATAATGGACAAATACTTCAGCAGGTCAGAGCAGTTGTTAGCTAGTCTAAGTTTTAAAAGACATTAATTAAACCATTAAAATGTACGTATACAATTCAGACATGGCTATTTAATCTTACATGAAAGTATGTATTCGAAGACATACTTTTACCAATAATTGTCCATTTAAGTCCCATCAGCTTGCGCATGGTTTTGTTTGCCAAAACTCACTGGCAGCGGGAATCCCTTCAAATAACATTTGGATTTACTTAAACACATTAAGTTTATCAGACTCAGCATGTACCAACCACTTTCTCCCCATGCAACTCTATTAGCTCATTATCATTTAATTACCCCCTTACCACTCTATTAATCCATTATCATTCTATTACCCCCTTTAGCACTCCATTGCATTTTTTATCATTCTATTACCCCCCCTTACCACTCTATTAATCCATTATCATTCTATTACCCCCCCTTACCACTCTATTAATCCATTATCATTCTATTACCCCCCCTTACCACTCTATTAATCCATTATCATTCTATTACCCCCCCTTACCACTCTATTAATCCATTATCATTCTATTACCCCCCCTTACCACTCTATTAATCCATTATCATTCTATTACCCCCCCTTACCACTCTATTAATCCATTATCATTCTATTACCCCCCCTTACCACTCTATTAATCCATTATCATTCTATTACCCCCCCTTACCACTCTATTAGCGCCACCAACTCTGCAGCTTTCACCGATCTGTTTTCAACACCCATTATGTTCAGGAGCTTGAATGGAAATGCAGACAGTGCACTGGGTATGTGCAGTGAACTGGGAATGCAGACAGTGCACTGGGTATGTGCAGTGAACTGGGAATGCAGACAGTGCACTGGGTATGTGCAGTGAACTGGGAATGCAGACAGTGCACTGGGTATGTGCAGTGAACTGGGAATGCAGACAGTGCACTGGGTATGTGCAGTGAACTGGGAATGCAGACAGTGCACTGGGTATGTGCAGTGAACTGGGAATGCAGACAGTGCACTGGGTATGTGGAAAGTGTACAAGCAGTGAAAGGTAACGTCCATTTTGTTCGACCCAATGTATAAAAATTAACTATTTCTGATTGCCATTTACAATGTAACTTGTTCAACTCGTTCAACCAGATATAAAAAAAGTAATACCTCAGGCCTGTCTGCATAGAAGATGGTGAATGAAAACAAATTCGTAGTAAACACAAAACTGGAATCATCTGAAAATGAGGGGCTGGTGATTCACCACATGACTGTAGACTCACTAGCTACATGACAGTACATATAAACTTACATTTAAGGCATTTGGCAGACGCTCTTATCCAGAGTAATTTACAAAGTGCTTTGCATCTGTTCACAGAATACATCCTAGAAAGTAGCGTAGATAGGTCATATAGGAGTGTAGACTCACTACATTACTGTAGACTACATGACTGTACTCACTACATGACTGTAGATTCCACGAATGTAGACTCACTACATGACTGTAGCCATGAGCCATGCAGACTACCCAGCAAGCCTCGGAAAGCGGTAGGAAAATAGGAAAGGTTGGAATGGGTTATCATCTAAATGGCTCCATGAGTTGAAGTGTCCATTTACAGCTGATTAACTGTTACGTACAACAGTAGTAGGCCAAAATGTGGGCCAGAATTATGCGAACCCAAATATTAAATAACTTTATTCAGAAAATGATGGTATTTCCTGCACTTTTAGCGTTGTCCAGCTCTGCACAATGTTCAAAATTATGACAGTCAATAAAACAAGAAAATATTGCTTCATGTGTTTTAGCAAAAAGCATTTATTTTGGCCCAAGCGATGCAGGGAGCGTCGCATGAATAAACTAGAAATATATCTTGAAATCGCTATACGAATTTGATTAAAGTAAAAAACTTTGTTCTGGGTTTGTTTTTGTTAAAAATTTAACGTCAGTTTTGTGAATGTCTAAAGTTTAAAAAGCAGCCTGTGGTTGGCAAGTCCAGTGCACAAAGTTATTGAATATAGAATTATCTGTATAGCGTGTTTTACGTTAAACTGTGACATATCAGGTCCAGAGAGTTCGGAAAGAGCAGAAGACAAAGAACCGGGCCCAAAATGTCCAGAAGACAAAGAACCGGGCCCAAAATGTCCAGAAGACAAAGAACCGGGTCCAAAATGTCCAGAAGACAAAGAACCGGGACCAAAATGTCCAGAAGACAAAGAACCGGGCCCAAAATGTCCAGCTAACACACGCTGGAGAGACAGCAGTGTGTCTCTGGACCACTAGTCGGTCTGTCTAGAGACTGATATAAAGGCGCCGACTAGAGAACAACGAGCGTCATTCATGTCAAACAGCTGAAGGAGTTTCATCAAGTGAAAACTCACCACAGTTCACCACGAACATCAGATCGAGTTATGATCAATAACTGATTGATCTCTAACCCAACCTACTTGGGTAGCTAGCACGCTAACCTAACCAGACTCTACAACGTTATTTAACAGCGTAGAAATATCTTACGGTAACACGAGTAAAACCATTAAAGAGTATAACAACACTTAATGGTGATATTAAATGTGCACATGGTAATATTGTTAGCTAGTGTGCTAACTGCGTCTGTTCAGGCGTCCAGCTAGTTTCATTAGCCCCAACAACACAAGACACATAATGACTTACTGTAGTCTAGGTCATCCATTTTGGGGGCTTTGCTTTTAGGCATATATGTATCAGACTGGAATGTCATTCAATTAAGGAACAATATGGATATATAAAATATACCCCCAAAATAAAAAGGAAATAAATAAATAACCAGGCGGAGTAGCAAAGCCTGGGATTTCTAGACAAAGGAGGGGTTGAGGTGATACCGGATGCCACGTCAGTATGACGACAACGTCCACCCAGTCCGCCATCTTTGTAAGGACATCAGTTTAAGGGCGCCATTTTGGAAAAGACCATATATGGGTTAAAATGGATGAAATATAATTGGGTCTGTTTCGCTGGTGGAATCCACTTTCGGCTTTCAAAATCGAATTCCGTCCCATGGGTCATATAATTTCCTAAAACATATATAGCAGTGTATTGTACACTTTGAGCATTTGTAACAATGAAAATATTAACCTTTAAACTCTAGCAGCTTATTCATACATATTGCTTCGTAATTCTTACAATATCCTGATGTAGTTTTGATTTTACAAAGGAGTAAGCCTAATCGAATTACTTAAATTGGGTTAGCCCAGGGGTGCCCATTACGTCGATCGCGACCGGTCGATCGCGAAGGAATGTGCGTAGATCGCGTGACGGTTGTATTTTGATTGACATTCATGGTAGCCAATCTGACGTCTAGGGTTTGACACACGCAAATCCCCCCCCAACAAATAAATTACGTTAGCCACCCCCCCCCCCCCCACACACAAATTTCGTTCGCCACCTCACAACCACCCACCCCCCGATAGCATCGGCGCAGATGGAAATTCTGAAGTGAGGGGGACCAAGCTGTACAATATATACGTTTATGCTTGTAGATGCTAGATTTCGGATGGGGTCAATATAAATCTGGAGGGGACATGTCCCCCCGTCCCCAGTGCCATCTGCGCCCCTGCCCGATAGATCTTTCTGACTTGGTCATCTTATAAGTAGTTCGCAAGCTGAAAACTTGTGGGCACCCCTGGGTTAGCCTATGCTGTGAATATGAAATAGTACACATGTAATATTGGACTTCTATGGCATATTAATGACATTGAGGAAGCGAAACAGACTGTTTGGCAGGTCTGTGTGAATGTGGAAGGGCCTATTAAATGCAGGATATCAGTCCACCAAGATAACAGTCCTAACTAGATACAGTCCTAACTAGATACAGTCCCACCAAGATAACAGTCCCACCAAGATAACAGTTCTAACTAGATACAGTCCCACCAAGATAACAGTCCTAACTAGATACAGTCCCACCAAGATAACAGTCCTAACTAGATACAGTCTTACCAAGATAACAGTTCTAACTAGATACAGTCAATCAATCAATCAATCAAATTTTATTTGTATAGCGCTTTTAACAACTCAAGTTGTCGCAAAGCAGCTTTACAGGGTTTACAAGGTTAACAATACTATGGGTCCAGAACCCTAATGAGCAAGCCAAAGGCGACAATGGCGAGGAAAAACTCCCTATGATGGTGGGGAATAGGAAGAAACCTCAGGAGAACCAAGACTCAAAAGGGAACCCATCCTCCATTGGGCGGCCCGTTAACACACAAATACACAAGTCACACACAATCAGACTAGGTAAAAGGTAGAATTGAAAGTTCTGGGTTTTGATATTGTCACTGTAAATGTCTGTTGATGAATGCCAGGCTTTCATTCCGTGTCGGAGCAGTGATGCTGGTATTGTAGGCTCCGACTGCAGTGTTACTCCCCAGGTGAACCCCGGTATCAGCACATCCACCGGCAGCCAGACCATCCCCCAGGTGCCTGCAGGTGCCTGTATCCAATCGTCTTGGGTAGAGCCATGCAAGAAGATAGATAATACAGACTGAGTGGACATGAATTTAAACCACCATTGATTTAAATGTACGTAGCTCACGTGCCAGTGATCAGCATGTGGCTCCGGCAGACTAATCTATAGCAGCATAACTAAAGGGAGGGGTTCAGAGGTGACTACAGGCATGAGGGCTCACTGAGACATTGCTTTCCAGTCAAGTCATTGTCACAAATAGAGTGATGCTAAGACACAGCTGGATGACAGCATCAACATCTCAGATCACCAGAAATCTCAATGTCTGGGGGCCCCCAAGCCCCTACACCTTACAAGGGGAATTTTATCTGAAGGCTTGACTAAACAGGTGAGTCTTAAGTCTAGATTTAAAGATTGGAACTGTGTCAGAATCTTGGATTGGAGCTGGAAGGCTATTCCATAATTGAGGGGCTTTAAAAGAGAAAGCTCTGCCTCCGGCTGTAGTTTTACTAATTTTTGGAACTAGGAGAAATCCAGCATTTTGGGAGCGCAAAGGGCGAGATGGGTTGTAGTAATCAATGAGTTCACTCAGATATTGTGGGGCAAGACCATTTAACGCCTTATAGGTTAACAGGAGAACTTTAAATTCAATGCGATATTTAATCGGCAGCCAGTGTAGTGCGGCGAGAGTGGGACTAATATGATCGAATTTCCTAGCCTTGGTTAGGACTCTAGCTGCGGCATTTTGTACAAGTTGTAGCTTCTTTATGGACTGTTTAGAGCATCCAATTAGAAGACTATTACAGTAGTCCAATCTCGACGAGACAAAAGCATGAACTAGCTTCTCTGCATCAGCTAATGAAAGTAAGTGTCTCAGCTTGGCAATATTACGTAAATGGAAAAAGGCAGCCTTAGTGACATTGCATACATGTGTGTCAAATGAAAGATCAGAATGAATAGTGACACCTAAACTTTTTGCAGTAGATTTTGGTGTTACTGAAAAACCATCTAGGGTAAGGGGAATATCAGCCCAATTGCTTCTAACAGCTTTAGGCCCAAGAATCAGTACCTCAGTCTTGTCAGAATTTAGTTTAAGAAAATTAGACGCCATCCAGTTTTTAATATCCTGGACGCAGTTCTCAATCTTGAGAGTTGTGGTGGTATCATCTGGATTAGAAGATATATACAACTGAGTATCATCTGCGTAGCAATGGAAGCTAATACCATGCCTACGAATGATAGTGCCCAGTGGTAGCATATATAATGAGAATAATATGGGGCCCAGTACAGATCCTTGGGGGACACCATACTTTACTTTAGAATGCTCAGAGCATTCGTTATTTACTAGCACAAATTGGTAACGATCTGTCAGGTAGGACCTGAACCAGGAGAGTGCTTGACCTCTTATGCCAATGAGTGTCTCCAGTCTATTAAGTAGAATATTATGATCAATGGTGTCAAAAGCAGCACTGAGGTCTAGCAGTATGAGAAACGAAATGTGTCCTTTATCAGAGGATATTAAGAGATCATTCAGTACTTTAGTTAGTGCTGTTTAAGTGCTGTGATGAGCTCTAAATCCAGACTGAAATAACTCTAAGACATGTTCTGTCTGTAAGAAGGAAGAGAGTTGTGAAGAAACTACTTTCTCAAAAATTTTGGATACGAATGACAGATTAGAAATTGGCCTATAGTTGGACAGTTCTTGGGGGTTAAGACCAGGTTTTTAAATTAGCGGCTTGATGACTGCAAGTTTAAATGAACTGGGAACGTAGCCCAGGCTCAGAGAATAATTTATTATAGTAAGCAACGGTTCTACATTGCTGTGCAGTAATTCTTTAAGTAGATGGGTTGGTACAGCATCTAGTATGCATGTGGAGGGTTTAGCAGATTTCACCAGTGAAATAAGCTCCTCATGACCATTTGAGGAGAAGGACTCTAACAGGGCATCAGAGCTGACCAGACAGCTGTCAAGGTGCATTGGCATGTTGACAGGCTCTGAGATAGCACTACTAATGTTTTCCCTAATTTTATCAATCTTATCATTAAAGAATTTCATAAAATTGTTACTGCTAAACTACACTCTAGTGGAATAAGAGAATTGTTTTGTTCATGACTCCTCGTAAGGCTGGCAGTCCCACCAAGATAACAGTTCTAACTAGATACAGTCCCACCAAGATAACAGTCCTAACTAGATACAGTCTTACCAAGATAACAGTTCTAACTAGATACAGTCTTACCAAGATAACAGTTCTAACTAGATACAGTCTTACCAAGATAACAGTCCTTCAAAGCCACAGCAGACACTGTCTAGTGTGATTAGAACAGATGCCGTGAAGAAGCAGAGGACGGTGGAGAGGAAGAACGTGGGACGTCGACTTCCTTGTTTACTGGGTCACCATGCACCTCACCACCGCTGGCAATATACTACACACACACACACACACACACACACTACACACCTCACCACCGCTGGCAATATACTACACACACACACACACACTACACACACACACACCTCACCACCGCTGGCAATATACTGCACAAAAACACACCTCACTGCCCCTGGATACACACTACACACACACACACACACACACTTCACCACCGCTGGCAATATACTACACAAAAACACACCTCACTGCCCCTGGATACACACTACACACACACACACACACACACACCTCACCACCACTGGCAATATACTACACAAAAATACACCTCACTGCCCCTGGATACACACTACACACACACACACCTCACCACCGCTGGCAATATACTACACAAAAACACACCTCACTGCCCTAGTCAAGGACATTATATATATATATATATATATATATATATATATATATATATATATATATATATATACACACTACACACACACACCTCACTGCCCCTGGATACACACTACACACACACCTCACCACCGCTGGCAATATACTGCACAAAAACACACCTCACTGCCCCTGGATACACACTACACACACACCTCACTGCCCCTGGATACACACCACACACACACACACACACAAAAACACACCTGGCTGCCCCTGGATACACACTACACACCTCACTGCCCCTGGATACACACTACACACACACCTCACTGCCCCTGGATACACACTACACACACACCTCACTGCCCCTGGATACACACTACACACCTCACTGCCACTGGATACACACTACACACACTACACCCAGGTTACATACTGTCCCTTTACTTGTCCTCCCCACTCCTGTGCCCCTCCCCCGCTTTGTTACACTCCTCCCTGCATGTTGTTACAGGAAAGACTGTTGATACACAGCAGCGTTTAATGTCACTTCCCTTCTCTGATAATTATTCCACATTCTTGCAGAGTTCAATAAAAGATTTTCCAGACTTCCAAGACCTTGTGTCCTGTGGCAGGGGAGTGCAGGTCTTACAGGACCAACAGGAAGTCTTGGCTGCAGCTGCTATAGCAGTGAAACCCAAACACACTGACGGGTGGACCACACGACCACATGCACACACACGCACACACACACACACACACACACACACACACACACGACCACACGACCACATGCACACACACAGCTGAAACTCAGGTGGACTTTCATGGTTAAGATTTAATCATGAGAATAAACAAAACATTTTAAACTATACAGAACTATGAAAATGTACATTCTCTCTATTTTTCTTTAATATTGTATTTTAGTAATAATTACAATTTTATTACAAGCATCATATAATAATCTATCAAGACATCTTAAATGGCATTATCATCTTGCACAGCAGTTCAGGACTGTAGTATTGGCTGCTGTAAGCACAGCTAGCCAAAGGAAAACAGCTAAGAACGATTAACAGCACCTATGCTTTTCCACAAGGGGCCACATCCGCACGGATGGGGCAGTGCTGACTGGACTTCAGGGGAAGTGTTGGTCAGTCATTCAGGACGGTTCTCCTGCTCTCTGTGATCTCCAACCAGCCCACGCCATTTGTCACACTCTTCAGTCACCTCAGCCAGGTGATGTTTGACAGGGCAGAGATGAGTGCTCGGTTGTGCAAGTGTGTTAACAAAAGCAACCTGAGCAAACCGTGGACCTGCAGGTCCTCTAAGGGCAAGAGCTAAACACTCCAGGTTGAACACCAGAGCATGTGGAACGGCACAGCAGGCAAAGACACACCCGTGCTTTATATGGACTCTCCAGGCCTTGGAAAGGGCTTTCCAAACACCCAATCTCAGGAGACTAAGCCACTCTGAAGAGACACACAAACAGGCTCTGCTCAGATGCAATAACTTAAAGGTAAATATAAACCTTTCGGCCATTTTCATATAATCATTGTGAGATTTTGAAAGCTTATTTCTAAGAAAGGTTTAATATTTCCTAACATTTCATAACAAACAAAACAAACAAAAAAAGAAAATCCAGGCAACCATCTTGTGTAAAATGCAACAGACCTAGCATGGTCATCCCACAGCATGCTTAATCAGGCAAACACTTTATACACCAGAATATAATCCACCATTAACTGTTTGGCTCATCTACGGTTTCTGTAGTTTCTCTACTGTTTCTGTACTGTTTCCTGTAGCTACAAAAATGTTCCCACCACTATTGTTCTAGATCCTGTGGTTGTAGTTGTAGGCAGTTTGTCATAAAACCAAACCCTAAGTCAGTGTGTCTCTATATGGTCCCACAGTAAAGCACATGGAGTTTTCCTAAGACTACAGTCTGTAAAATAAACTGATCTTTACATGAGGTCTTATGGTTAATTGTAATCATTAAGGACAAGGGGAAGGTACAAGGGAGAATTGCACATAGTTGAAAGCTCTGCTGGTTCAGGGGTGGAGATTGTGGATCATGTTAGCATGAGGGTGTAGCTAGCCCATTGGTTGTTCCATGAGGGTGTAGCTAGCCCATTGGTTGTTCCATGAGGGTGTAGCTAGCCCACATGGTGTTCCAAATCAGATGTTAGTATTTTACCCTACCCCACCCCTACACTTTCTGTAATAAGGCAAAAACACTATGGCGTCGGTACTCGAGCCGCTCATGAAGTGGGTGCGTAGAGCTGGACTCAGTGTGCACATTCCAGTGGTCTTGCAGAACCTTCAGTGGTCGTGCTGCAGTCTTTGATCAGCTATAGAAACACACGCAGCATGGAGCAGACTGCAGAGTCCCACCCCTTCATTACAATGACTGGCCCGCATGGCTCAATTAGGTGATCCCTTCAAAGAACTTCCAGTAAACGCTCTTATTGCAATAGCTGGCAATCCCACTCCAGCTCCTCCCTCCCAGGACAGTGGGTAGTGCATGTAGTGCGGATGGTTTGCAGCGGCCCCTCGTTTAAACACCCCGAGGTCAGAACCTTGTGACTTTCACCCCCGAGTCTCCCACAATGAGACGCGCCATCGAGGGATGTATCTGTGGAGAGAAGACGAAGACACACACACACACACACACACACACACACACACACACACACAATGAAGACTGTATAGACAGAGTGATGCATACTTGAGACGTTACCAGGTGACATCGTTGTTGTGGTGGTGTGCCCCGTGGTGGTTACCTGGGCCTGCAGGGGTCCGTAGGGGACCAGTTCCCCGTCCACGGTGAGGGTCCCCCGGGGCGAGAGAGGCTGCAGGCGGAAGGCGCGTGCAGACACGTGGCTGACGTAGGGCGAGCTGAGGCCCAAGTGACCGCCCCTCTCCATGGCCAGGAAGAGGCGCAGCAGCGTGGCCCGAGAGATGCCCGCCCGCACAAAGGTCAGGTGGATTAGGCCGTCATCGAAACGCGCCTGTGGAGCGGCCAATAGGTCAGCGCCCAGGTGGGACTGGTAGATGGCCAGCACCAGGACGAAGTCGCCCTCGACAGTCACCCAGTCCCGTGAGGGCAAGGGCTGGTCCAGGGGGGGCAGTAGATCATCGTGGGGGGGGTGGCTGAAGGAGGAGGTGAGAGGCCCAGCAGGTTCAGCCAGATCGAAGGAGAAGGAGGAGGAGAGGGAGGGGGAGGGAGAGGGGGAGGCGGGGCCAGGTGTGTTGGGCTGTGGAACCAGGTAGGCGGAGTTGGGGGGGGAGGTGCAGGATGGGGGTGTGGGTGACTGTGACAGAGAGAGTGGGGGGAATTTGGGTGGGAGAGAGTTGGTGTGGGCGTGCTGGAGGAGGGAGACTGGGCGGGGCCTAGAAGGGCTCTGGTTCTGATTCTGGTCCAGTTTGGGTTTGTATGAGAAGGGAGACTGGCGGAAGGGGGAGGAGATGGTGAGTGAACGTTCACGGCCTGGATCAAGAAGATAAGTCTGCTGTTGGAAACAGCTGCCGTTCTCCTGCCCATCCACCTCCGTCACCAGGTCCATGCTCATTGGCTGGCTGAAAAATGCATCGACTATCTGAGTGGAGGGGGCAGAGTTTTTACGGAGCGTCCATCTTGGGTCTGGAGGCGTGTCTGCTGAACTCCCTTCACACTCCTCCGCCTCTTTCCCCTCATCTACACTGTATTCCTCCCTCACATCCCTTTCTTCGTCCATCTGTCTTTCCTTCTCTCTCCTCCCCCCTCTCTCCTCCTCGGCCCCCCCATGTGTATGCTCACTCACGTTCCTGTCACACTCTTGTCTTTCGTTTGACTGCGAGCTGAACCCTGACTGTTCCTCTATTCTCTCCTCTGCCTCCATCTCCCTCTCTCGATCCTCAGCGAGGCTGCTGGCCCTGACCACGCCGGTCCCTCGTGCCCTCTCTCTCCTCCTCTCCCTCTCCTGCTCCCTCTCCTCCCTCTCCCGCTCCCTCTCCCCTTTACGGAGGCTTCTCTGCTCGCTGATGCCCATGTCGGAGCAGGTGCGGTGGATGGGTGTGCGGCAGACGCCCTCCAGGCCCTCCGTGATGCTGCGGGAGAGGGGGCGGCGTGGAGGCTGGGGGGCGGAGTCAGGGGCGGGTGCCACCACGGCGGGGGGCAGATAGGACAGGCGGCCCTGGTATGAGCGCAGAGAGGCCAGTCGCACCAGCGTCCCCAGGGTGAAGCGGGCGGAGCCGAGTCCTCGGTAGCGCTCGCTCTCGATGTCCACGTCGGACACAAAGCCCCACGCCACCGACAGGAAGGAGAAGAGCCTCGTGGATGTGGATGGACGGCCATTCTGATTGGATGAGGAGGCTGGTAAAGGGCTCGTTGTCACAGAGACCAGGTCCATGGGTCTGACTCCACCCCGACAAAGCAAAAAGCAACAGTTGAGGAGGAGCGGCTCCCGAAGGCACATGTCATATCTGACGCACACAGGGGACAAGACATTCGTCAGGTGTGATGTGTGATGGGAGACAGGTTGGTTCAGGTGCATGTGATGGAGCACAGGTGAGGTCAGACATGAGGTGTCCTACCCTGCGTAGTGGTTGATGGAGCCGGCCAGAGCGTTGCCTGAGCCACAGGGCAGGACCCCCACTGGTGTTTTGATTGCTTGTTCCCAGTCAGGCCTGTCCATGAGGCCATTAACTACCTGTGTAGAGAGAGGAACACTCATTCTGCCAAGCACATAACTACGTGTAACACCGTCCAGGACCACTCGCACTAAATACGCTTTAATGCTTTATTGACCCTTTAAAGAAAAACAATATATATTTTTAGTTGTGTCTTATAAATACAGTACAACCTGCACATGCTTTCAACATCAAATTTAAATAACTCCAAGATGTCATCTGTTTGGTTATGTGTAAAGAACCGGAGTAGGTTGGTTTGAACAAAACTGGGTCTAGTCTAACTGCTACTATAACAGACGATTTGCACTTACACTGTGTTCCAAATTATTATGCAAGTAATATTTTCTCAGATTTTCCAAATTACCTATATGAATTAGTCATTTACAGTAATCAACTATTAAGAGAACAATTGAAAGGTTTTTGAGCAAACTGCCAATGACATCGGTATATATTTTTAAAAATAAAACACTCAAACCTTCAACTGAATTCTGACAAGACTGAGGTGCTGATTCTTGGGCCTAAAGCTGTTAGAAGCAATTGGGCTGATATTCCCCTTACCCTAGATGGTTTTGCAGTAACACCTAAATCTACTGCAAAAAGTTTAGGTGTCACTATTGATTCTGATCTTTCATTTGACGGACATGTATGCAATGTCACTAAGGCTGCCTTTTTCCATTTACGTAATATTGCCAAGCTGAGACACTTACTTTCATTAGCTGATACAGAGAAGCTGGTCCATGCTTTTGTCTCGTCGAGATTGGACTACTGTAATAGTCTTCTAATTAGATGCTCTAAACAGTCCATAAAGAAGCTACAACTTGTACAAAATCCTGCAGCTAGAGTCCTAACTAAGGCAAGGAAATTCGATCATATTAGTCCCACTCTCGCCGCACTACACTGGCTTCCGATTAAATATCGCATTGAATTTAAAGTTCTTCTGTTAACCTATAAGGCGTTAAAATGGTCTCGCCCCACAATATCTGAGTGAACTCATTGCTTACTACAACTCATCTCGCCCTTTGAGCTCCCAAAATGCTGGATTTCTCCTAGTTCCAAAAATGTGTAAGACTACAGCCGGAGGCAGAGCTTTCTCCTTTAAAGCCCCTCAATTATGGAATAGCCTTCCAGCTCCAATCCAAGATTCTGACACAGTTCCAATCTTTAAATCTAGAATTAAGACTCACCTATTTAATCAAGCCTTCAGTTAATATTCCCCTTTTAAGGTGTAGGGGCTTGGGGGCCCCCGGACGTTAAGATTTCTGGTGATCTGAGATGTTCATGCTGTCATCCAGCTGTGTCATGGCATCACTCTATTTGTGACAATGACTTGACTGGAAAGCAATGTCTCAGTGAGCCCTCATGCCTGTAGTCACCTCTGAACCCCTCCCTTTAGTTATGCTGCTATAGATTAGCCTGCCGGAGCCACATGCTCATCACTGGCACATGAGCTACGTACATTTAAATCAATGGTGGTTTAAATCCATGTCCACTCAGTCTGTATTTCTATCTTCTTGCATGCCTCCACCCAAGACGATTGGATACAGGCACCTGCAGGCACCTGGGGGATGGTCTGGCTTGCCGGTGGATGTGCTGATGCCGGGGTTGGATGAGCTGTTGCCACGAGGGATGCTGGCCCGCCTGAGGCCCACCGCCTGCACCGAGGGGATTGTGGCTGCTTGGCCGGGGAACAGGAGACTTGACTGTTGCTGTGGAACTGTGGAACCACCCTGCGACCACGGACTTGTGTTAACGGGCCGCCCAATGGAGGACGGGTTCCCTTTTGAGTCTTGGTCCTCCCGAGGTTTCTTCCTAATCCCCACCCTATAGGGAGTTTTTCCTCGCCACTGTCGCCTTTGGCTTGCTCATTAGGGATCTGGACCCATATGATTGTAAAGCTGCTTTGTGACAACGTGTGTTGTGAAAAGCGCTATATAAATAAATTTGACTTTGACTTCAAAGGTTTTCAACCTTTTCATTTTTATAAAGAACAAAATAAAAATGGTCATTTATGAAATTATAAGCATTAGCTGGTTATTACCAACTGAAATCAAACAGTTTTCAAGTCAAAACTTTATCCTAGGCGGTGTTATATTTGCACATAGGACCCCTTGTTCTAAAGGAGCTTCTGAACTCTCTCGTCCATTGAATTAGTCAGGGTTTGGATGGTATCTGCTTCTGTTGTTTTACATGAGGACAGAATTCCCTCCCAGAGATGTTGCTTAGATGTGACCTGCCTCCCGCCATCGCAGACACCCCCGCCATCGCAGACACCCCGCCATCGCAGACACCCCCGCCATCGCAGACACCCCCGCCATCGCAGACACCCCCGCCATCGCAGACACTCCCGCCATCGCAGACACTCCCGCCATCGCAGACACTCCCGCCATCGCAGACACTCCCGCCATCGTAGACACTCCCGCCATCGCAGACACTCCTTCTGATGATGCTCCAGAGGTTCTCAATGGGGTTGAGGTCAGGGGAGCATGGGGTCCACACCATAAGTTTGTCCCCTTTTACGCCCATAGCATTCAGAGGTAAAAATGTGTTCATTGCAGCATGAGACGGTGCATTAACATGCAAGAAAATGATCTTGCTGCAGATTACATGGTTCTTCTTCTTGAACCATGGCAGGAAGTGCTGTTTGAGAAACTCCACATACATTATGGAGGTCATCTTTACCCCTTCAGGGATCCTAAAGGGGCCGTAGCCTTATTTGCATGGGGTCCATCAACCAGCCATCATCCACTCTATCTATCCATCCTCCACTCCAGCCATCCTCCACTCTATCTACCCATCCTCCACTCCATCCATCTGGACCATCAACCATTGCATGGCACTCATCGGTGAACAGTTCTGAAGTCAGTCTTCAGGTGTTGTTTGGCCCACTGGAGCCGTTTCTGCTTGTGTGCAGTGGATAGAGGAGGTCGACAGGCTCACGCACAGCTGCAAACCTCTGAAGGACCTGCATCTTGTTGTTCGGGGGACGTTGGAGGCACCAGCAGCTTCAAAAACTTCTGCTGCTATGACAAGGCGTTTTTGCAGCTGCTTTTTTAACCTGATGTAATTGCCTGTTGGAAAGAGTCCTCAATTTTCCCTTATTAGCATGCACACGTGTGTGCTCTGAATCAGCTACATACTTCTTGATTGTGTGATCACGATTAAGTGTCTTGGCAGTGTTGACTGTAGTCATGCCTTGACCTAAACACTCCACAATTTGTTGCTTCTCAGCAGCCGACACATCCTTCTTCTTTCCCATTTTGGCTGAAAATGTAGGCTGCTTAATAATGTGGGACAGCCTTCTTAAGTAGCCTTGCCTTTAATTGGACACACCTGCCAAACTAATTAGCTCAGGTGTCTGCAATTGCTTTCAGTGATATAAAGAGCCCTGACACACATCACCATCAATGTGTTTAACTGACAAACATAAAATTCTTATCAATCCTAAACACTTTTTGCATAATAATTTAGAACACAGTGTATGTATTACAGAGTTGTACTGTAGATCAGAGGTATACCATATTACAGAGTTGTACTGTAGATCAGAGGTATACCATATTACAGAGTTGTACTGTAGATCAGAGGTATACCATATTACAGAGGTGGTCAATATAAACATTGCCCATCTCCACAAATGGACCCTGTCTCTGTATTACAGAATATCAAACATCAGATGGTGGGTGATCTCAGCGCTCTCTCTCATACACACACACACACACACACACACACACACACACACACACACACACACACACAATATTACCAAATGTATTGGCTCACCTTCCTTGACTCACATATGAGCTTAAGTGACATCCCATTCCTAATCGATTCATCCAGTTAATCTCTAATTCATCCCAAAAGTGTTCTATTGGGTTGAGGTCAGGGCTCTGTGCAGGCCAGTTCATGTCTTTATGGACCTTGCTTTGTGCACTGGTGCACACGGTCATGTTGGAAGAGGAAGGGGCCAGCTCCAAACTGTTCCCACAAAGTTGGGAGCATGGAATTGTCTAATATGTCTTGGTATGCTGAAGCATTCAGAGTTCCTTTCACTGGAACTAAGGGGCCAAGCCCAGCTCCTGAAAAACAACCCCACACCTTAATCCCCCCTCCACCAAACTTTACACTTGGCACAATGCAGTCAGACAAGTACCGTTCTCCTGGCAACCGCCAAATCTAGACTCGTCCATCAGATGGCCAGATGGAAAAGCGCGATTTGTCACTCCAGACAACACACCTCCACTGCTCTAAAGTCCAGTGGCGGTGTGGTTTACACCACTGCATCCGACTCTTTGCATTGCACTTGGTGATGTATGGCTTGGATGCAGCTGCTCAACCATGGAAACCCATTCCATGAAGCTCTCTGTGCACTGTTCTTGAGCTCATCTGAAGGTCACATGAAGTTTGGATGTCTGTAGTAATTGACTCTGCAGAAAGTTGGTGACCTCTTCACACTATGCGCTTCAGCATCCACTGACTCCGCTCCATCAGTTTACGTGTCCTACCACTTCATGGCTGCATGGCTGTCGTTCCCAAACACTTCCATTTAGTTATAATACAGCTGACAGTTGACTGTGGTATATTAAGGAGCGAGGAAGATTCACGACTGGATTTGTTGCACAGGTAACGTCCTATCACAGGTCCACGCTGGAATTCAATGAGCTCCTGAGAGACCCATTTTTTCTCTTTATACACCTGTGGCCGTGGAAGTGACTGGAACACCTGATTCCGATAATTTGGTTGGGTGAGTGAATACTTTTGGCAATATAGTGTGTGTGATAATTTGGATGGGTGAGTGAATACTTTTGGCAATATAGTGTGTGTGTATGTCTTTTGGTTTTGTTCCTGTTTGTGCCATTACCTGATTGTGCTTCCCTGGCTAGTGTACAGATCTGAACTGTGTGACAGAACCCTAGCCCACAGAACAGATTAGAACTCTGCTATAGGACAGCTGCACTGTAGGACAGGTCTGCATAGGACAGGTCTGCATAGGACAGTCCCTTACTTCATGCAGTAGTCCATCTCCAGAGGCGATGATGATGCCATCCCACTCACGCAGTGTGATCTCCCTCATCAACTCGCGGGCATGGCTTGGGTACTCTACAGAGCAGCAGAAAAACAACCTCAGTGTGTGTACCCTCCGGGGGAGCTCTGACCCTCCGGGGGAGCTCTGACCCTCCGGGGGGGGCTCTGACCCTCTGGAGGGAAAGGCTCTGACCCTCTGGAGGCAAAGGCTCTGACCCTCTGGAGGGAAAGGCTCTGACCCTCTGGAGGGAAAGGCTCTGACCCTCTGGAGGGAAAGGCTCTGACTTCTGTGTTAGCTAGCAGTCAGCATCTATCTATCTAAATTATGATTCATTGAATCACTGAAAAATCACTGAAATTTAAAAGAACTAAGACAACATTATAGACATAAAAAGCATTTGATCCGTCAATGTTTGAGTAATGACTTTTCCGAAATCCTTAAAAAATGTTCAATCCTTCAAAAACAAGACACTGTTGCACACCTACAGCTCCCAGAAGAGCAGTGGCATACATGTGTTCCAGAGGTGGCTTACCTCCACTGATCACCTCCACTGATCAAAATGTATTTTTGTTTTTTTATTTGTTTGAATAGATCACTCAATGAAAGGTTAGATTTCACTAATGTTTTCACTGGGCTCCAGGACAGAGTGTGTTTGCTAAAAAACTGGCACCACTGAAGCAGACAGCCATACTTGTGGGGATGAGGTTGTAGCTGATGTTGGCTTCTCTGATCATTGGAAGTATATGCGTCTGACACCAGTCCATGGCCTGACCCCGCCCACTGAAGGGATTGACCAATAGCAGCAGGCGCCGAGGGCGGGGCAGCATGCTTTTGCTAAATTCTAACAGAGGAGAGAAATAAAATATATAAATCATCATAAAAAGTGACATATACAAACTAAGTTGACTAGATACAAAATCAGACTCTGAGCAGTTTGAACACCACAGCTCTTACTAAATTACAAGATTATTACTGAACCAAAAAGTGTTTATAGTGTTTGTCGCAAAAACAAGGGTAAGGGTGAGACAGTGAGACAGCATGGGTGAGACAGAGCGGGTGAGACAGCACGGGCGAGACAGGGCGGTATGCTGAACTGTCCGTCCTTCCCAGAGAGGTATATGGTGAACAGACCCTCCCCCTCCCACTGTGAGTGACAGTGTGTGTGCGCAAGACAGATAAAACGTACAAGCACACAGTACGAAGGACACAGTTACCCTGATAATGTCATGCTGGACATGCACACAACACAACCCCATGTGTGATAGATCATAGTGCAGCCAGCGCTAAGATTCAAAGTTTCATCTTAGGCAGTCCAACGGGATTGAGTGTGGGTATGGGCTGTAACAGGGCTGAGTAGGGTTGCAGCGGTAACCGGTTTCACGGTATACCACGGTATTAAAATGCACGGTTATCATACCGTGTGCGTTTGCTTATTACCGGTAAAAAGCAAGCCAGCGGAGAAACTGACCCGCGCATGCGCAACTCCGCTCCGGTTCAGCTACTCAGCACAGCGGTGAGAATGGCAGAACGTGTATCAGACTTAACAAATTTTTTAACAAAAAAAAAAGCTAAACTAATGTCAGCGGCAAAAATAACGTAATCGCGGTGGCTCCGCCCGTGCGCGAGGGTCTCACGCGCTGTCGATTAGCGAGGTCGTGCACCTCTCGAATTTTGTAACTTTGCGTGCGCCGCGCCTCAGCGCAATGAACAAAGTCATATTTGCAGGGTTCATACACCTTTATAAGGTGGAATTAAAGCACCTGTACGTCATTTTAAAGGTCCGTTTCAATATTTCCCAGCACCTTAAACTTAATAAAGTTACATATTTATACATATACTCGAAATAATTCGCTTTTTCATCACATTATTTAATGGTTGTTTATTTTCAAAACGCCCAATCTTAACGTCTTCACGTTCTCTCCACGTTTCTCTTCACGTTTAGTCCTGGAATTACAAGAGGCTCGTATTTGTTAACGTAATACAAAAGAACTGTGCGGAGTCGCGCGCTACGGTCACTAGTGAAAGTATAATTCTAGCTTTTTAAGGTCCTTGCTTTCATTGGATGTGAAAGACGCCATTAATTGACATGCGTTCATTTTCAAATTCTAACGTGCCTGTTTTTCATATGTTAAAACCAGACTCGGTGTGAAAGCCTTAAAATAGAAATCTCTATTGTGATGATGTCAGAAATAAATCCTCTCTTTCTGCAGTATCTGGTTATATTCCAACTTGGCAGTAAAACGGACGTTTACAACAGTTGTTGATCAGACACTGACCCAGGCTGAGTTTGTCAGATATTAAATAATTTAAACTTAAATAATTGTAATGAAATCCATGATTTAGGTTTCTCTAATTTTGCAGTATTTATATAAACATGTTTACAGCTTATTTTTTTAAAGGAGACATTTTGTATACAATAGTTGCAGGTTTCTACAATAAATAGTTAATTGAACAAAAAAAACTTGTTGTAATTTCTTTAAGGGTCAGTGTATCTTTTAATAATATACAAACTAACTGTGATACCGTGATAACCGTGATACCGCGGTATTTTCTGAGACGGTTATCATACCGTGAAAATCTCATACCGTTGCAACCCTAGGGCTGAGTATGGGTGTGGGCTGTAACAGGGCTGAGTGTGTGTGTGGGCTGTAACAGGGCTGAGTGTGGGTGTGGGCTGTAACAGGGCTGAGTGTGGGTGTGGGCTGTAACAGGGCTGAGTGTGGGTGTGGGCTGTAACAGGGCTGAGTGTGGGTGTGGGCTGTAACAGGGCTGAGTGTGGGTGTGGGCTGTAACAGGGCTGAGTGTGGGTGTGGGCTGTAACAGGGCTGAGTGTGGGTGTGGGCTGTAACAGGGCTGAGTGTGGGTGTGGGCTGTAACAGGGCTGAGTGTGAGTGTGGGCTGTAACAGGGCTGAGTGTGGGTGTGTGCTGCATCTGTATGTAAGCCTGGCCTCAATCATCTCAACAGCTCAGTCTACCAGAGCACCAGCCCTACAAAACCAGAGATGACGACCAAACTCAGCCAAACACCTCAACACCACATGGAGTTTTCGAAAGGTTTTATTAAGGCACTAGCAAATATTACTGTGATGTGAAATTTAAACATGAACAATTCTCCCTCTCTCGCGTGCACATGCACACACACCCACAGCTGAGCTCAGTGCACTCTATTGTTTGAGAGTCATGTAGTGTTTCTGAGGCTGAACACACTAAGGCACTGTATGAGAGTCATGTAGCTCTTTCTGAACAAACGTCATGATATACGGATAAGAACAGCCGTTCTAACAGACGCTGTCTGAAAATCCTGCAGACATGTACGGATCACGCTTGGTTAGTCCTGATGAAGACAAATATTTACAAGCAATCCTCAGCGCATGCACACACACACACACAGAGTCGGAGTGGCTAATCGGGAGATTCGGGAGGATTCCCGATGGGCCGGCTCATGTCAATCTCTAGTTTGGCCCGATTGGGAGGGGAAAATAATTTTGGGCCGGATTTGGACATGAAACTCCCGGGCTGAAAAAGGGGCCCACTCCGGGCCTGTACACACACACACACACACACACATATGCATTCACACACACACATATACACCCACACATATACACCCACACATATACACACACACATATACACACACGCACCTGTAGTAGCAGTGATGTCCAGGCCTCTCAACAGACACTGCACAGCGGTGTTCCATCGCTCCGCCTCTGGGCGGCTCTCAGCCTGGTAGGCATGCACATGCCTGCGACGGGACACGCCCCTTCTGCGGCGCCTGGGCGGGTACCAGTATAACACCAGCAGTGGAGGGGCAGGAGCACGAGGGCAGCTACTCCCTGTCAGCTCCGCCAACGGTAGCAGCAACCGAGAATCCTTTCCCGGACGTGGCGTCAGCCTCTGGACGTGGATGTGGGTGGGGGTGAGGGTGAGGGCGTAGCTACAGGAGGCGGGGCTGAGGGGCAGGGACACCCCTGTAGGTGTGCTGGGACAGCTGCTGCTGCTGGAGCCACTCCCTCCACCTGCTCCACCTCCACTTCCTCCAGTGCTCCAGCCTGTGAACTGCCCATGCAGTAAGGCTTCCTGGGCCATGCCTGGGGGAGGGACTGGGGGTGGGGAGGGGGAGGGGCCCTGGGGCCCTGGGGAGCGCATATTCACAGCAGGGTTTTCGAAGGGAGAGAAAGGAGCAGACAGCTCAGGAGGGTCATGCAGAGACTTCTGAGTAAGTCATCAGGTGAGGTCAGGGTCATAGGTCAGCCTGCTTCATGAGATTATCAGCTTTTAAAACTACTGTTCAGGTTCACAAGTGGACTCACTTCAAACAAGTAAAAAATAACACAAACAATTTAAAAATTTGAAACAAATAATACCCATAAAAAGGCAGCAAATGTATCTGACAGGATACCCTTCGTCTGTGTACGTTTACACCAGTAACACTCTGTCTCTTCCAAACACCTGTCAGCCATTATATGTGATGTGCATATCTTATCACCCTGCAGTCCTGGAGCTGCCCAGCCCACTCAAGCCCAGTCCAGCTCGGTCCAGACCAGTCCAGCTCGGTCCAGCTCGGTCCAGCCCAGTCCAGGAGCTCAAACAGTGAGCAAATAAAGCTACAAAATTTTCTACTGGCCCTGCCAAACGTCAGCTAATGTTGTTCCATCAGTGTGGGACACTAATGCAACCCCGTGACAGGCTTCCCAAAGTCTGACAAAAGTTGTCAAATGTGACAATGAAAAAGTGACTATTGTGAATGTTACAAATACTTGAACATGTATTTCTTATATCATCTTGGTCAAATATTCTTGTTAGTGTTGCTTGTAATTGGTGTCTAAACACAGTGCAGACACTAGGCAGCTGCCCAACAAAGCCAGCTGTCTTGAGGTCAGAAAACGTAAGAGCAAGTTAAAGTAAAACACCACTTAAGACGTAAATGATCTAACCTATAAAAAACAATTCAAGGCTATCCAATGGGAACATGAGGAATGTTTCCCTAAGGGTAGTGGGGAGCAGTGCAAGGTGAAGACCCTTCAATGAAACTTCAATGTCAACGCTGACGGTTCTTGTCTAATCCAGTATGAATGCCTTTTAAATCACCAGTTAGGGGCAATGAAACACGTCTCCCGTGTTTGTAGGTGCAGCAATTAGAGGTTACATTCTATATTAGTCATCCAACTGACATGTGCCACAAAATCCAAAATGTGTAATCCATTAAAGCTCCAGAGTTCTTCAATAGCTGAGAACACACAGCAGCATCCAGAAGAGGGCAGAGCCGTTACCGGTGAAAGAGCATCGCCATGACAACTCTTCTCTGAAATCCCTCCTACTGACTTCAGGGATGCCCCCAAAACATGTGTCCTAAAGAAAGAAAGAAAGAAAGCATAAAATATTTATTTGTGAGTGTCAAGTTGACCCTTGACCAGTTTGCGTAAAAGGTTATGACGTATGTAAAGAAGTGAGTCAGCAGTTTGACAGATACAAGGCAGACGGACCATTTTTTCCAAGACTGCAATACTGCAGTGTGGCAACAACGGACTGTGGGGCAGAAAACTGAGGTTATAGTCTAAATACAAAGTTCAGCACATATATGTAAGCAGAAGTGAAGACAGCGGTGAAGTGGTCTGGGCAGAGTCATGATGGTTCCACACTGGAACAAAGGCTAATGAGTAATGTAGAACATCACTAGCTCAGCACGTGCCCACTCACGACTGACACACGCATCCCACTGTGTGGGCACAGCTGAACCGATGGTGTCCAGATATTTGATGTTGCACGGTGTGTGTGCTGCAGTCTGCTTCACAAAAAGTTATCAGATTTAAGCCTGAAATCCTAAAAAACACACAAGGTTTCTGAATGACTCCATATCAAGCTACTGAACATTTTGATGAAGGCTTCAGTTTTTCTATTTTTTTGTTTGTTTGCTTGTTTTTTTTAGGGGGGGTGTGTGTGATTTTTTTGCATTAACTTTTAACCGGTTGATATAACTAAATGGTAAAATATCGCTCCGGCTGGTGTTGTTCTTGCCAATCTGCTAGAAGCAGACTAAATCAATATCTGGCAGTCATCCACGCTTCTGGGTTTAAACCAGCGCTCAGGGGCTCCTGCCCATTGTTGCCCCTCATGTGTGTGAAGCTCTGGGTGGGACACCGTGTGGAAACAGCCCCAGCTCTCACAAAGCCTGCCAAACACCAGGGAAAATGAACTTACTCTCTTCTGCCTCAGAAATAAATAAATAAATCAATCAATACAATTATATATTTTTCTTTAATAATACCATGAAAAAGCAAAAAAAAACTTTGACCGACACAGAATGGTTCCACTCACACATACGGCAATGAATCCCTAGATAAAATATTAGACACTTGCCCTGTAGGACAACTATCTATAATAAAAGAGATAAAGAAGAAACAAAGTTCAACGGGTTATGGCCATAAAAGAGAAGAGTGATAACTGGCTCAGAGATAAATCCACTGCACCCCAGAATACCAACCACACTGTACATCATATATTATTCAGTTTACAATAACTCCACGAATGTGAAAAAGAGAGTTAACAGATCATTTCATCAAGCAAAGTGACAGGTGGATATGGTTAGCAAACAAGCCCCCAGTTAGAGTACATGTGAAGATCATTTAACATTAGGTCACGAACCAGACACAACCAGACTGACTACAGCAGAGTGGCCCGTTATGAGGCGCTGGTGTATCTAGATAGATAGCTGGCCCCCCACAGAGAAAAACGCAATCATCTAGCCAGCTACACCGCACAACATTAACTGTACAAAGTAAAGTTGTAAAGCTACATCGTTCTCTGTTCTAGCTAACTAACGCCAGAGCGATAACTGTCTGTCCAACTAGCGCACTAATACAAACTTGCCCAGTTGTAGCGAGATGCTAGGAGTTAGCTAGCGGGACCGGCCGGTCACACCATCACACACTACTGCTAGCTGAGTTCGGCAATAACACACTAGCTAGTGATGTGATAGTGATGTGATAGTAGTGAACATAACACACTAACTATTGATGTGATAGTAGTGAACATAACACACTAACTATTGATGTGATAGTAGTGAACATAACACACTATTGATGTGATGGTGATAGAAGTGAACACAACACACTAACTAGTGATGTGATAGTGATAGTAGTGAACATAACCCACATAACACCCTAACTAGTGATGTGATGGTGATAGTAGTGAACACTACACCCTCATCTCCACCAGCGCACTACGGGCTGACAGCAGCCGCTCAGGTGAGGAGCCCAGCGGCATGACAGCACACTGACGCCGCCACTAAACAATGAGCGGTTATAACTCCAACATATTACTCATTATAACTCGTTCGTTGAAAACGAAGTATCCGATACATCTACGTCAGGTTTTCTCAGGTAATGTTAGAAATACAAAACACGGTAACCTGGTCAACAGCAAATAACTTGCCTGACAACTGTTTCCCCACGACGAGTCTTCTTTGGGTGGCACGAGCGCTGCGCTCGAGGACGTCTTCGCGAATAGGGGGCGAATCATGTGAGTGACAGACGAACAGACCAATGGGAAAGGCACAGAGCCCACCGATTAACTTATCAACGTCTCTGACCTACCACAAGATTTTCCGAACTGCGTTCAACAAAAAGGTAAACATACTTATATATGTACATAAACAAATATATATAGTGTGTGAAAAGAAACAACGATTACAGTAAATACAGAGATATATATATATATATATATATATATATATATATATATATATATATATATATATATATATATATACACACACACTACTATATATGTATACACACAATATACAATATACTATTATCTGTATTTACTTTACAATTGCTAACTCAGCGAGTCTTTTTTCCGTAAATATTACCTTTCACCTAATGTATGGGCCAATGACGTAAAAGAAATGAGTGACGGCAAACACTATCCAACCGCAAAGCGGAACATAATTAGAGGCGGAAGTCACAAATAGGATCACACTGGTGCTGGGACGCTGTAGTCATTCAATTTCAGGCTTTTATAACAACTCACCACTTTAGGTAATTTGTGCTTTGATATGGATTTCCGAATTAAAGACTGAATCCACAATTTACGACGTGTGTCATTTTCGTTTTCTACCAAAGGTCTAGCTTGTACGTGGAATGTTTTGCCAATTCTGCCGCAATCTGCAACTAAAAACTACACGTCCCATAAATATGCGCTCGCCTGGCTTGCCCGTAGTTGATCTTCGCTATATTGCAAAGCGGGTGCTGTTGCTCTGCAGCATTCCTTAAAAACGTTGTCTGTTTTTTAGAATAAAGTAAAAATGGCTTTGATTAGACACCAAGATACCCAGAAACTGTTGTCATTAAAGCTCAACAGCTCTGTGACTGAGCGGCGTAGACAGCCTGAAAGCCCGGATGAGACTTCGGTTCCTGATTTGTCAAGGCGACTGCCAGATTGCGCTAATGGATATGTAGTTCGCGAGAATGGACTACAAAATGAACATTTTGAAAATTTCAAAAAAAATTTCTTGATCCTTTCAATACGCAGACAAATCCAAGATTGTCACGATTCCTGTGTCGAATCTGAATCCTCGTAATGATAGACGAGGATTGTAATGATAGACACGCTAGACTGAACGAGATAGTCTCGTTCGTTCCTCCACTGGGGATTTGACTTCCGGGTCCGCGGGGACGCGCGCGCGCGACCTGGAGGCGGGCTCTGGCGGCCATCTTTAATGTACCGAGGAGATTGACGGGAAGAAAACTGAACACTGAAGTAAAGAGTTCTCCAAGATTTTGATTGTGGCTTTCAAACGATATAAAAGAGTATCACATACATTTGAAAAAAAGGTAGAGGACGAATGTGCATCTAAAATGTAATGGAGTTTAAAAGGTTGTGTATTAAAACGTAGCTCTCTCCTGCAGGCGAGCTAGCTAGCATAGCTAATTGAGCTAGTAAATGAGAGGCGGTGCAGCGTTAGCTAGCCGTGCTGCAGCATTAGCGGCTAACGCGTTAGCTGGTCACCACCAGCTCCGTCGGTCACCACCGGCTGCCCCGCCGGACTCCCTCACCTCGTCTGGGTTCACACGTTGTCGAGTCCACCCTCGTTACATGACGGACCGCACGGAGACGCAGTGATGTGTTCGTCCAGCGCGTCTCGGCTAGCGTAGCAGCTACCTGACACCGTACACACGCTAGGATAACGTGTATAACCTAGCCTGCTAATGCTAACGTTATGCTTTGAGTATCTTACGATGCTGCCGTGGAGATATCGCTGTTCACGATTCATATAACCATTTATCTTTAGTGATTTATATTTATATTGCAGAATGACTTAACCTGTGTCCAGCTAGCTTGTTTACTGAGCAAGTTACGAATGAGCTAGTTAGCTATGCCAGCTAGGTGACTACATCAATATTTATGTAGGTAAGATTAGTGTAGGTTGCCAAGCTAGTAATCATGTCGTATACTTTTGAAACTTTTTAATTTCTTTTTTGAGTATTTTTTATTATAAGATTCTATTTGTAAGTAGCTGTTGACTCCAACCTTCTCCATGAACCTAATATGGACTGTAAAAACAGGTTAACACACTGATACATAAGCTGCACTAAACGTTTATTATTATTCTCCTTCAATAGTGACAGAAGGTATGAAGACAGTATCGTAGCGAAGCCATGGCCGACAAGAGAAAACTCCAAGGTGAAAACATTACATGCATAATAGCTGTTATGTATCTTGATGTTTACACGCATGCTGACTGGCATGACATTTTTAAACGGATATAGCAGTCTGTGTCTGAACCGAGTCTTCTGATATCCCTAATAAACAGGTGAAATAGATCGATGTCTGAAAAAAGTCGCAGAAGGTGTGGAGCAGTTTGAAGACATTTGGCAGAAGGTGGGATTTCTCTACATAGACCACTTTGGTCAGAAGGAAGAACAGGTTGCATTTTTGCATGTGTGGGAACCTACAGGTGATATAATCTGCATGTTAATGCACTTCCCAGCTTCACAATGCAGCAAATGCCAACCAGAAGGAGAAATATGAGGCAGATCTCAAGAAAGAGATTAAAAAGCTCCAGGTGAGAAACATTTAAATACAGCTGTCTGTCTCTGAGGTTCAGATGTTCTGTGTTAACTTCAGATGGTGTTTCTTCTGCAGTCATTTGGTCAACATTCATGGTCTATGCTCATTTATTAGCGTCTCTTGAACTGAGCAGATGAAAGACGCCCTCGTCTGCTGGTCTGGGCAGACCAGTGCAGGCCAAATACGTGTGTGTGGGATCCCCACGTTGGTATTGGTGCTATTTGTGTAATCAGTGGATTAAATGTGCCTCTTTCAGCGACTGCGTGACCAGATTAAGACGTGGGTTGCATCCAACGAGATCAAAGACAAACGGCAGCTAGTGGAAAACCGCAAACTGATTGAGACGGTAAAAACACAGAAGATTCACACAGCAGGCTGGTCTAACTTTGAGCTAAATTATATGGACTAAAGTATTATGTTCTGATAAGTAACCAGTATGCTTTGCATATTGTGAAGGCCAATAGTATGACAGCAACTAAGGAGTATATTGTAAAGGCCTAGTCTGATTGGCCTGGATCATGTGACCATCTTCACCGCTCTGACTAAAGCAGTGTTTGAAGCCACCGCTGCCTGCTAAGACTGAAACATTTAATACAGTGGCCAGATGGGTCATAGAGCCAGTGTCAGTGCACATCAAACTGTTTTTTCTCAGCAAATGGAGCGTTTCAAGGTGGTGGAAAGGGAGACCAAGACGAAGGCGTACTCTAAGGAGGGACTGGGCTTGGCTCAGAAGGTGGACCCCGCCCAGAAGGAGAAGGAGGAGGCGGAGCAGTGGTTGACGGTGAGCTGCGTTCTGAGCCTCTACAGGGGGTGTGTCCAGGGGGCATGTCCAGGTGAGCCCTGTCTGTACTCGTGTTCTCTCTGTCGCTCGCAGAATACAATCGACACACTAAACATGCAGGTGGACCAGTTTGAGAGCGAGGTGGAGTCTCTCTCCGTCCAGACGAGGAAGAAGAAGGGAGATAAAGAGGTGAGTTGCCGCGTTGTGCCTACCCTCCCCCGTGCCACCATGTTTGCCTCTGCCGTCGTACTCGCGCCCCCTCCTTCACCTTCCCACACTCTCACGTCACTTCAGGTCACCTGGGAAACGTGTGAAATGGTTGTAAAGCGTTAATACAGTCCTGATATGTGTGCCATCACTCCGGCTTCACCAGCAGAATGTTAACATCCTGTTAAGGGCAGTTCTGATGATCTTGGGTGTTGCACTGAGCAGTGTGTGTTGTGTGTTCATGTGCACACGTGTGTGTGTCTATTTAGAAACAGGACCGTATCGAGGAGCTGAAGAGGTTGATAGACAGACACCGGTATCACATACGCATGCTGGAGACCATCCTGAGGATGCTGGACAACGACTCAGTGCAGGTGGAGGCCATCCACAAGATCAAAGATGACGTGGAGTACTACATCGACTCTTCACAGGACCCCGACTTCGAGGAGAACGAGTTCCTCTACGACGACCTGGACCTGGAGGACATCCGTAAGTGTGAAGCCGGGAGAGAGTGTGTGTGTGTGTGTGTGTGTGTGTGTGTGTGTGTGTGTGTGTGTGCGCACATGCAGAGTGTGTGTACCACAGCCTGAGCTGAGAAAGGCTTCTGGCTTCTGTTTTGTTCAAGTTATAGCATCTGTAGTGGGCCATGGCTGATCGGAACTGTTTACTTCATCTTCACCCTCTGCCCCTCTCTACCCCCCTCTCTCCCTCGCCAATGCCCTCTGCCCTCCCCCAATGCCCTCTCTATCCCCCATGGCCTGCCCCCCCCCCCCCCCTCTCTCTCCAGCCCCGTCGCTGATGGCCACCTCTCCGCAGGGACACAATGATGAGGACCTGTTCCTCCAGTCCAGCAGCACGCCCACCTCCACCACCTCGTCCTCACCCATACCCCCGTCTCCAGCTGCAGGCACCACCGTAAGTCCCTCTGCCTCTCTCTCTCTTCACATCTCCTTCCAGAACTTTCCTTCAGCGTCTTCTGTCCTGTGTGTGTTAGGAGAACTCTGAGGAGGAGAAGAAAAGGGGGCGGTGCACAGACAGTGAGGTCTCTCAGGTCAGGAAGGAGGCTGTGTGCTGCGTTTATGTCAATATTGGATGGTGTGATTTTCATCATGGACTCACCACCTTCTCTTCTTCCTCCTGTCGTAGTCTCCAGTCAAGAACGGCAATCCCTCTCTCTCCTCCTTCTCCTCCTCCGCATCCTCAGGGTTCTCCTCCTCCTCTTCCCTCGTGTCCATGGCGACTGTTGTTGGGGGCACGGTGGCAGTCACTGGGGGCAACAGCCTGCTGGGTAGCTTTAGCAGTGCGGTGCAGCAGCAGCCCCCGCAGGCGCAGACCAAGCTGTCTTCCTCCTCCTCCTCCTCCTCCTCATCCTCCTCCTCCTCCTCAGGGGGGTCCAACAATGCCCCCAGCCCGCCCAGCCACGCCCCCCTCCCTGCCTCCTCCACACCTTCCCTTCCGAGCTGCAGCGTGTTGGCTCTGACCGCCTCCGGCTCCCAGATCCAGACGGTACCGGGTGCGACGGGCCCGGCCGTGGTCAAAGCCGGAATGACGGTCAGCAGTAGTGGCGGGACGGCGCCGATGCCTGGGCTGGGCCAGGCGGGGTCGGCGCTGATATCCGGGCTGGGCCAGGTGGGCGTGGCCGGCTCACACAGTACCGTGGCCAGCCTCCTGTCGGGCTCCACGCCCGCCCCGTACGCTCAGGCGGCAGCCGTGGGCACGGCCAGCAGCGCCCCCAGTGGACCCATGGGGAGTAGCGGCGGGAGCGCGGTGGGGTCCAGCACAGGCTCGGCCAGTAACAGTGCGGCTGCAGGGCTCAGCCTGTTGAGATCTGGCCCTGGACACGGGGGCATGCTGGGTCTGGTGCCTGGTCAGAGCCCACTCCAGACCCCCACGCAGGTACCCATGAGCCCCGTGGGCACAGTGCCGGGGGGTGGTGCTGCCGTGGGCGTGTCAGGAGGGAACGGAGGCAACGCGGCACCAGTGGGAGGTGTGGTGGGGGGCGTGGCTCCTGCCAGACCGCCCAGTGTGGTCAAACAGAACGGCGGGACAAGTGAGTTCTGACAACCTTCTGATTTGTTTCAGCCTCTATAACCGAGCTCTGTAATACAAGTCTGTTTAAAGCAGGTCTCTGTAATGGAGGTGTGTTTGCAGGTCTCTCACTCATCACTGATGTACATTTCTGGGGACTTTTTGCAGACCCTCTTGCGTACAGTGCAGTGGTGGCTGATAGCAACCCAGAGTCCACCCTCAGCAATGCCAGCCAATCACAGAACAGCCAGCCCTCCTCCAGCAGCTCATCCACCAATCAGTATTTAAAAAATATTGTTTTTAATAATATATATAAATATATGTATTTTTCAATATCATTTTTTTTCATCATGGTTCTGTGGTTCTTACAGCAGATCCTCTGTGTCTCTCTCTGCTCTGTAGTCTGGATAATGGTGCCAGTTTGTTGAGTTCCCTCACCCTGCCCCCCTCCTCTCAGTCACCACCGTTTTCAGACAACGCCCCCAGTGGTGGGAGTCTGCTCAATGGGCCACACTCCTACACACCCAGCACCGAAGCCATCAAGGTTTGCCCTTTAACCCTGTTGTGGTGTTGCTGATAATATCAGTACTGTTCTTTCTGGGGTTGTGGTTCTTGCTTGGGCTTGTTTTTTTCTGTACCGTGTACGCTCATTGTTTGTGGCTCTATGGCTCCCCCTGCAGGGCCCGGAGCCCCTCAGCTCTCTGAAGGCCATGGCCGAGAGGGCAGCTCTGGGATCTGGCCTGGACGCACAGCTCCCATCTCTTCATCTGACCGAGCGAGGTATTTTTCAGTTTCCTGTGACATGTCACCTGCCTTGTACCTTAACCAGCAGGTGTGTCTACAGGAAGGTGCAGGAGTCTCCCTGCTGTGTTTGTTCCACATGGAAGATGAATTGAGCTTTATTGTCATACACATTGTACAAGTACAAGGCGATGAAACAGCGTTCCTTCTGAAATCTCGGTGTAAAGCACCAGGATCCCAGAGCAGCTGCTGCATCAGGGGATGTGCCGCAGTTTCACAGAATGGGGGAGAAACAGAGAGAGGTAGACAGAGGAGGTAGGTAGAGGAGGAGACAAAACATATGACCACAGATTATTCTCACAACAGGACAACAGTCTGTGTGCATGTAAAAAATCCCCAGAGCACATACAGCATTGATAACACAGACAGTATGCAGTGAGAGGCGTGATTTATTCAGTGAGGGAGGGGGAGCCAGAGGCCTGGCACAGAGTTTTTGTGTCAAGGTTCATGGTGGAAGGCGAGAGCCATCTCTGACAGTCTCTGTGTGGGGGAAAGAGCCGGTAACCAAGACGACGACCTTTTTTGTTTGGGCGCCAATGTAGCGAAATGAAGAATTTATCAAGGAGCCTGTCTTTGAAACTCCTAAGTCAGTGGTCTCCCAACTGATTCAACTTCACACATGAGACCCTCCATGATTAAATCCAAGCTTTCACTAACTGTTACAATCTGTGTTCCGACAGCTCTACCCATCACATCAATCAAACTGGGTAATTTCCATGGGCGTTCGAGAACTGACCCCCACCCTTATAATTTCCTGATACACAAAGGCAACGCGTAATCCAATCAGCAGAAACCCAGTGATCAAAGTTCCAAATAAGTACACATCCTCAACATTTTCTAGGGAAAGAGGCGCTAGACACAAACCACACCATGAGTCAAACGCATATCCAGCTGAGAACGTTCCATCTGAACATGTCAAAGTCAAATTTATTTATATAGCGCTTTTTACAACACATGTTGTCACAAAGCAGCTCTACAATCGTATGGGTCCAGATCCCTAATGAGCAAGCCAAAGGCGACAGTGGCAAGGAAAAACTCCCTATAGGGTGGGGATTAGGAAGAAACCTCGGGAGGACCAAGACTCAAAAGGGAACCCGTCCTCCATTGGGCGGCCCGTTAGCACAAGTCCGTGGTCGCAGGGTGGTTCCACAGTTCCACAGCAACAGTCAAGGCTCCTGTTCCCCGGCCAAGCAGCCTCAGTCCCCTTGGTGCAGGCGGTGGGCCTCAGGCAGGAACCTGCACGACCCCCCGTTAAACCTACATAGCTCACGTGCCAGTGATTAGCATGTGGCTCCGGCAGGCTAATCTATAGCAGCATAACTAAGGGGAGGGGTTCAGAGGTGATCACAGTCATGAGGGCTCACTGAGACATTTCTTTCCAGTCAAGTCATTGTCACAACTAGAGTGATGCCATGACACAGCTGGATGACAGCATCAACATCTCAGATTACCAGAAATCTCAACGTCTGGGGGTCCCCGAGCCCCACACCTTACATGGGGGAATATTAACTGAAGGCTTGATTAAATAGGTGAGTTAAGTCTAGATTTAAAGATTGGAACTGTGTCAGAATCTTGGATTGGAGCTGGAAGGCTATTCCATAACTGAGGGGCTTTAAAGGAGAAAGCTCTGCCTCCGGCTGTAGTCTTACACATTTTTGGAACTAGGAAAAATCCAGCATTTTGGGAGCGCAAAGGGCGAGATGGGTTATAGTATGCAATGAGTTCACTCAGATATTGTGGGTCAAGACCATTTAACGCCTTATAGGTTAACAGTAGAATTTTAAATTCAATTTGATATTTAATCGGAAGCCAGTGTACTTCCAAGAGAGTAGGACTAATATGATCAAATTTTCTAGCCTTAGTTAGGACTGTAGCTTCTTTATGGACTGTTTAGAGTATCCAATTAGAAGACCGTTACAGTAGTCCAATCTTGACTAGACAAAAGCATGGACCAGCTTCTCTGCATCAGCTAATGAAAGTGTCTCAGCTTGGCGATATTACTGTGACATGCAAGACATGTGGAGTCAGGATAAGAGATGGAGATGCAGCCACTTTAAACTTTGTTCGACATTTGAGGCTGCACAAACAAAAGTAAGTCTCTGCTATGTATATTTCACATAATGCTATAACGATTAGCTAGCTAGCTGGGATGTGATAACTCTGGGTCGGAAATTAACTTTTACAAGGGTCCACATGAGCAACTTGACTTGTGTGAGCGGTCCGCACCAACGATAATTCAAAAGCGCATACCGAAGGGGGGGGACGACTACACATGAACGAACGAAAGTCACTGAGGCGGGGGGGGGGGGGGGGGTGACGACAATTGCGACATCTCACTCAAGCGAACCAAAACGCCTAACGTTAGTTAGTCTGACTAACTTAATATACTACTAATCAACTGCATCAATTGTGTTAAATACTGAAATTACATCTGGTGACTTGAAGTTTAAGACTTGGGACTTGACTCGAGACTCGCTTGTATTGACTTGGGACTTGACTCGAGACTTGATTGTATTGACTTGGGACTTGACTCGAGACTTGATTGTATTGACTTGGGACTTGACTCGAGACTTGATTGTAT
Organism: Brachyhypopomus gauderio; assembly: GCF_052324685.1. Lineage (NCBI taxonomy): Eukaryota > Metazoa > Chordata > Actinopteri > Gymnotiformes > Hypopomidae > Brachyhypopomus > Brachyhypopomus gauderio. The sequence continues at coordinate 7,665,098 of NC_135223.1, forward strand.
TGACTTGGGACTTGTTAGTTGCATCTTAGTGACTTGTTCACGTGTCTGTCGATCTGTCAGGTAGGACCTGAACCAGGAGAGTGCTTGACCTCTTATGCCAATGAGTGTCTCCAGTCTATTAAGTAGAATATTATGATCAATGGTGTCAAAAGCGGCACTGAGGTCTAGCAGTATGAGAAACGAAATGTGTCCTTTATCAGAGGATATTAAAAGATTGTTCAGTCAGTGCTGTGATGGGGTCTAAATCCAGATTGAAATAACTGTTCTGTCTGTAAGAAGGAAGAGAGTGGTGAAGAAACTACTTTATTTAAAATTTTGGATATGAATAACAAATTTTTTCCCTAATTTTAATCAATCTTATCATTAAAGATTTTCATAAAATTGTTACTGCTACACTCTACTGGGATTAGTGAATTAATTTGTTCATGACTCCTTGTTAGGCTAGAAACAGTTTTAAATAGGAGTCCTGAATTGTTTTTGTTTTTCTATTAAAGCCGATAAGTATGAGGATTTTGCAGTATGGAGTGCATGCTTATATTCAATAAGGCTGCTTTTCCATGATATACCAGTCCCACCAGGATTTCGCGGGCCTTTTTTGTGATTGTTGCGGGCTAAAATGTTTGATGTTGCGGGTGTTTTTCAAAAAAATTGCGATGGAAGTTGCGGTGTGCTTTTGCTTTTTTGTGAGTACATTACAATAGGGAGTAAATGTTGTATGGTTTCCTCTATTTAGTAGTCCATTTTAATTACCTATTTACCTATTTATTCAGGGTTGCCAACTTTTCAAGATCGCTTGGAGTGAGATTTGAACCTGGAGGGGGTGGCGAACATTAATTGTTGTTACCGGGCGGCCTGTAAAATGGACACAAATTAAGTATTATATCGAGATCGATCGCCAGTGGTTGGCGCCAGAGCGAACTAGTAACTCATACATATGGATCAGAGATAAATAAACTTTACCTCTGACTTTAAACTTTATCTCAGTTTAAAGTTTAAACTTATAAACTTTATCTCAGACCCTCGCCGCTTGTGTGCACTGCAGTGACTTCGCGGGCTACCGTTGCATTGTGGGGAATGTAGAGTTTGTGCGTGCAATCGGGCGGCTGTGGCCTGCGGGCCGGTTCTAATAGTAATTAAATATCATCCAGGGGGCCATAGATAATCAATTCGCGGGTCGGATCTGGACAGTTTATCCCCGCTTTCATGTAGTGTACCGGGATACTGCTTTTCCCGATCTTTTTGCCGTTATTTTCGTCGCTCATGCTGCTTTCAGTCTGCTCCTCTTGAACGTATATACAGAAGTAAGGCGGGAGTTTGTCGACGTCACATCAAGACGACATCAGTGATTGGTCAAATTTGCGTGAAAGTTGCGGTGATTGGCTGAAGTTGCAACACCGCCCTGAATTCGCGGGGTTTGCTTGAAGTTGCGTTGAAGTTGCAAATCGCAACATCGCAACTTTCTGGAGGGTCTGATATACCAGTAGCAAACCGTGACCATTAAACCCACCCACTAAGAGGGAAGATATGATTGGTCAATTTTACTGTCATTTGAAACTGGTATTGCACCGAATTATAACTGCCAGGCCCTCTGTAAACGAACAGCGGGCATCACAGTCTTCCACTTAACTGGAGGGGGGGGAGGGGGGGGGCGCAAAAATATTCTCATCTACTAAAGGGGGGCACAGCAGAAAAAGTTTGGGAACCACTGACTTAACCCCTCACCTTCCAACACAGATTGACTGGACACAGTTGCTTTATTTGTTTATATTTATTTGCTTATATTTTTGTAATTGTTTAGATGTCGATTGTCAAACTGTAAGTAGATAAAATAAAATTGGATAATTATAAATATATATATATTTATGTTTTAAGAATATTTTAGGCCCTGACAGTTCCTCACTGCTCTATACACTTCTACACATTTGCGCTCCAGGATCTGCGTGGCTCGTTTGAGACTACGTGTGTGCTCGTTGTACCGGGGGCCTATTCTTCCCTCAACTACTCGCCTATATTGTAATGGCGCAACCTTGTCTAAAGCTGTACGAAGGGAAGTCTCGACGTGCTCGGTGAAACGCTCTAGTCCTTCCGGAGCTACAAGTGGATCAGTGTTTGTCAGACCCGGTAAAATATCAGTGAGTGCGTCTATGGTGCTGGGTGTTATAGCTCGTTTAACTTGGTAGCGGGGCGGTTGAATACTGTCGTTCAAACGCAACTTGTACGTTATGAGTCTGTGGTGAGAAATGGCCTCGCTCTGAGGAAGTACTGCTAAACTGGATATGTTAATACTAAACGATAAGACCAAGTCTAAAGCATGACTACAATTATGTGTAGGACCCACCACATTCTGAGTGATAACCATTGAATCAAGAATTGCTTGAAAATTTATGCTAAAAGAGTCACATATATTTTCAAAATGGATGTTAAAATCACCAACTACACTGCTCAAAAAAATAAAGGGAACACTTAAACAACACAATATAACTCCGTCAACCACACTTCTGTGAAACCAACCTGTTCAGTTAGGAAGCAACACTGTGAATCAATTTCACCTGCTGTTGTGCAAATGGAATAGACAACAGGTAGAAATGAGAGGCAATTAGCAAGACCCCCCCTATAAAGGAGTGGTTCTGCAGGTGGTGACCACAGACCACTTCTCAGTACCTATGCTTTCTGGCTGATGTTTTGGTCACTTTTGAATGTTGGTGGTCCTTTCACACTCGTGGTAGCATGAGACGGACTCTACAACCCACACAAGTGGCTCAGGTAGTGCAGCTCATCCAGGATGGCATATCAATGTGAGCAGTGGCAAGAAGGTTTGCTGTGTCTGTCAGCGTAGTGTCCAGAGGCTGGAGCCACTACCAGGAGACAGGCCAGTACACCAGGAGACGTGGAGGAGGCCGTAGGAGGGCAACAACCCAGCAGCAGGACCGCTACCTCCGCCTTTGTGCAAGAAGGAACAGGAGGAGCACTGCCAGAGCCCTGCAAAATGACCTCCAGCAGGCCAAAAATGTGCATGTGTCTGCACAAACGGTTAGAAACTGACTCTATGAGGATGGTATAAGGGCCCGACGTCCACAGATGGGGGTTGTGCTCACAGCCCAACACCGTGCAGGATGCTTGGCATTTGCCAGAGAACACCAGGATTGGCAAATTCGCCACTGGCGCCTTGTGCTCTTCACAGATGAAAGCAGGTTCACACTGAACACATGTGACAGACGTCTGGAGATGCCGTGGAGAGCGATCTGCTGCCTGCCACATCCTTCAGCATGACCGGTTTGGCAGTGGGTCAGTAATGGTGTGGAGTGGCATTTCTTTGGAGGGCCGCACAGCCCTCCATGTGCTCACCAGAGGTAGCCTGACTGCCATTAGGTACCGAGATGAGATCCTCAGACCCCTTGTGAGACCATATGCTGGTGCGGTTGGCCCTGGGTTCCTCCTAATGAAGGACAATGCTAGACCTCATGTGGCTGGAGTGTGTCAGCAGGTCCTGCAAGATGAAGGCATTGAAGCTATGGACTGGCCCGCCCATTCCCCAGACCTGAATCCGATTGAACACATCTGGGACATCGTGTCTCGCTCCATCCACCAACGTCACGTTGCACCACAGACTGTCCAGGAGTTGGCGTGCTTTAGTCCAGGTCTGGGAGGAGATCCCTCAGGAGACCCACCACCACCTCATCAGGAGCATGCCCAGGCGTTGTAGGGAGGTCATACAGGCACGTGGAGGCCACACACAATACTGAGCCTCATTTTGACTTGTTTTAAGGACATTACATTAAAGTTGGATCAGCATGTAGTGTGTTTTTCCACTTTAATTTTGTGTGTGGCTCCAAATCCAGGCCTCCATTGGTTAAGAAATTTGATTTCCATTGATGATTTTTGTGTGATTTTGTTGTCAGCACATTCAACTTTGTACAGAACAAAGTATTCAATGAGAATATTTCATTCATTCAGATATAGGATGTGTTATTTGAGTGTTCCCTTTATTTTTTTGAGCAGTGTATAATCACCTTATCGGCTGATAGCACTACATGAGACAGGAAGTCTGAAAACTCCTGCAAGAACTCCTGCAAGAGTATGAACCAGGGGGGCGGTAAATAGTCATTAACATAAACGACTGTGGCGCTTTGTTGGTTGTTAAATTTGAAACATTTGATACAGTGAGGATGAGATGCTCAAAATAATTTAACTTGAAGCCAAATTTTTGAGAAATGCCTATATCAGAGTCATATATTGTGGCGACCCCACCTCCTCGACCATTTGGACGGGGGTTATGGACATATCTATAGCCAGAGGGAGAAGCTTCATTTAGGGCCATATAGTCGTCTGGTCGGGTCCAGGTTTCTGTCAAGCAAAGCATGCATAGATTATGATCGGTAATCATTTCATTAACAAGCAATGCTTTAGATGACAGGGATCTAATATTTAGTAGTCCTAGTTTCAGATTTAAATTATTCTCAGAGGGAGCGTAATTGAATTTAACATTGATTAAATTTTGTCTACTAACTTTGTGAGAATTATTTTTTGGTACTCGAGGAACAGACACAGTTTCAATCTGGTGTGACCTAAGTGACGTCTCTTTGCAGCTCGCAGACAGTCGGTTTAGTCTGTGTGTCTGCTGCCTGGCCTCGGCTCTGGTTTGTCAATCCCCATTAACTACTCCTACACTACCACTATTAATCCTAGCAGATATGCTACGGGAAATGAGAGCAGCACCCTCCCAAGAGGGGTGAATGCCGTCTTGCTTCAAAAGGCCAGGCCTGCCCTCAAAACGTGTCCAGTTATCTATATAACCCACTTTGTTTTCTAGAGTTGTATAATCCAGGTTCAGAAAGTAAAAGTCCTCACCAGGATTTTGCTCAAGCTTGCTAGGTTTCTAATTAGTGCAATCCAGGTAAAATGAGTGGAATCAACACAATACAGGAAGCCTGAGCAAAATCCTGGTGAGGACTTTTACTTTCTGAACCTGGATTATACAACTCTGTTGTTTTCTGAGCACCATTTAGAACATGTAGGTTCTCCCACACCATGATTCCTTATGGGAAAAAAATTGTGTTGAGAGACCGCCTAATCACTTCCATTGTCTTTGTTCAAATTCGAAGAGCAGCGTCAGGGTACTAAGATGAGACAGAGAAGCTAAGCTAAGATACGCACAGACCAGGGAAGGGAGTGTAGGAGCAAGAGATAAGTGTGACCGCCTCTCATAAAAGCCGGAAGAAGAAGTGAAGAAGATCATCAGCCAACATGGAGCTGTTTCCAGGGACATATTAATATGTACTTAGTAAAACTGTTGACCGTTGTTGTTAATAGTCGTTTGCTTTAAATATAAACGCCAGAAAGCCCTTAAGCGTCTCGACTACAGGTTTATGTACTGCCTCTTCCTCCTAGACTTGTTTTCAGGGACATCGGCGCCTCCAGGGCCGCCCCCTGCCCCACAGCCTGCTGTGAGCGAGGTCAACCTCCCACCCTCTCTGGGGGCGTGTCCTCTAGGCCCCACCCCTCTCTCCAAAGAGCAGCTGTACCAGCAGGCGATGCAGGAGGCGGCCTGGACACACATGCCCCACCCATCTGACTCCGAGAGGATCAGGTACCTACACGCACACAGGAGTAGAGATGGCTATAGTGTGAGGTTGCTGACCTGTGTGGGTGCCTGACTCCTCCCCTACAGGCAATACTTGATGAGGAACCCCTGCCCCACGCTCACCTTCCACCACCAGGTGCCCCCACACCACTCTGATTCCATAGAGTTCTACCAGAGGCTGTCCACCGAGACACTCTTCTTCATCTTCTACTACCTTGAGGTCAGTGTGAGGGCACATGTGATCAGTGCATGTGTGTGTGGTCAGTATTAATGCATGTGTGGGTGTGTTCCATGTGTATTTGGTCAGTGTATAAGTGTGTTATCTGTACCATCAAATTTCATTATTCAGATTACATTCAATTACATTATTTATAATTTGCCAGGTTAAAAAATACAGACCTTCTGCAGTAACTCTCTATTGGCGCATTTCCACACGGGCCTGCTTGGCGCGGTACGGTTCGATTCGCGACGGTTTGTGAGTGTTTCCATTAGTACCAGGTACAAGTTTGCCGATACCTTCAAGTACTTTTTTCATACCGCTCGAGGTTCTAACCGTTCCAAAGCGGTACAGTTCTGTGACGTGGAGGAACAGCATGACACTGATTGGCCAGGGAGTGTCGTCACAGGTTGCGTCACAGGAGAGCGACTCCTCCGCTATCGCCATCTCGTCCATTGTTGTACGGTGTTGTGGACGCATACAAACGATGTCACGACACTACAACCCGCGCGCCAACAGCGACTCCACCCACATTGTGGTGGTCCACCATTGTAATGGAAATACAACGCGACCGTACCGCTCCGTTGCGAATCGATCCGTATCGAACCGTACCGCGCCATGCAGGCCCGTGTGGAAATGCGCCATATGTGAAACAATACAGACCTCCTTCTGGAACAGAACTGGCTAACACTCCCTCATTAGGAGCCTGTTCCCCTGAGGAGTAAATACTTGTGTGTGTCTCTCTCTCTCTCTCTCTCAGGGCACAAAGGCGCAGTACCTGTCCGCTAAAGCCTTGAAGAAGCAGTCGTGGCGGTTCCACACCAAGTATATGATGTGGTTCCAAAGGCACGAGGAACCCAAAACCATCACTGATGAGTTTGAGCAGGTGAGTCTCCAGCCTAATCCTCATAGCCACCTGGGGTGTGTTCAAGGTTTTGGTTGTTGTTTGCTTGTGCAGCACATTTAAATATGAACCATTGAATGATGCTGTGGTTAACAGGTTGGCAGTGTCATTTAGACCTAATAAACATGTACAAAACATAAACAGAAGATAAAAATGTATAAAACACAAAATATGAGAGGCTGCCCATGTTCTAAAGGGGTCAGAGAGACACCCAGTCAGCTGGGTGGTCTCGTGCCTTACGGGGTGTCGTTTGTGGCACTGTCTTCACTCAGCATGTTTTGGCTGTTCCTGCAGGGCACGTATATTTACTTCGACTATGAAAAGTGGGGTCAGCGGAAGAAAGAGGGCTTCACGTTTGAGTACAGATACCTGGAAGACCGCGACCTGCAGTGACCCCAGCCACGCCGGACAAGCCAGCGAGCAAACGAGAGATTGCTATGACAACTGCTGCTGTTGACATTCCAAGGTTGAACTCTATGTTGTGGTTAGAGTTGGATGTAACGTAGGCCTTTTTCTTTCAGAGAGAGCGCAGGTGTGAGAAGGGGTCGAGTGCCTGTTTACATTCAAGCGTTTTAATCTCCTCTTCTGTTCACCCCCCACCCGCCCCAATGTTTTTACTGAACTACCCTTTTATCAACTAAACAAGCAGGAAGGAGGAGGAGAGAGACTCTGAGAGACAAGATCCAGTCAGTACATCTTCCCTGTAGATGCGTGTGTGGAGATGTCCAGTAGGTGGTGTGGGTGAGCCCGGGCCATGGGGTTGTGTGCGCTCTCGTCTGGTGTGTTCGGGGTTAGTGTAGTGTCCCTGGGCCCCTGGCAGTGTGGGCTCTCGTCTGGTGTGTTCGGGGTTAGTGTAGTGTCCCTGGGCCCCTGGCAGTGTGGGCTCTCGTCTGGTGTGTTCGGGGTTAGTGTAGTGTCTCTGGGCCCCTGGCAGTGTGGGCTCTGGGCCTTGCGAGATAAGGAGTCGACAATTAAATTGCTATGCAATTGCACTCTTCTCGGCCTCCCTCCTCGTGCTGCCACCTACAGGTGGTTAAATTAGACCGCGGCAGCGTTGATATTAAAGGTATCGTTTTGTAGCATCTATCTCGAGTGTCCACAGGCAGAAGGGCTCAAAGCCACCAGCCAGATGACTTACGTGTGATTTGTGTCTGTTTAATATGGCATGAGCAATTTACTTAAAAAATATCTAATAAAAGAGAAATATTTCAAATATGTAAAGTTCAAAGCTTTATATTTTGTTTCTCTGTCTTTTTAGGTTGTTTGTGGCTTCTGGTTTCTGTTTGGTTTTGGGTTGGCGTGTGACAGTACTATTGGTTTTGGGTCGGCGTGTGACAGCACTAGAGCACTGAAATCCTGCTTGTGTTTTTGTTTTTGTCTTAAGCCATCTTGCTTTGCTGGTTCCTGCTCCTTGGTGTAGAATCACTGTCCCCAGTTCAACCATGTTTAGGTGATGCTCCTCTCACCACACCCCTGATCCAGTGTCCCACATCAGTTTACTGTTTCATTTTGTTTGTTTTTTTTTTTTTTTTTCGTTTTAGGGGGGGGGGGGGGGGGGGACTAGGCGTGTGTAGATGATGACTATGGCTACAATAACAATGACCAGAACATGAACATTTTTGTTTTCAGCACAAGGACTGAAAAGGTGCAGCTGATTTGTGAAGTTTTCTCCAAAAAAATGATGTACAGAGTAATTTCTTGTCCTCGCCTTTGGGACAGCGCCTGGCCAGTGTGGCGGGTGTCCTTACGTGAGGACAGAGGACTGTAAAACTTTCAATAAACGACTTTTGTGAACCTGACTCGCCCCATGTCCTGTCCTCCAGATTGAAGCTTGCTGGTCTTCAGGGGTTGGTTTGGTTGTATGGGGATTACTCCACCTCTAGCACCAGAGCGAGTAACACCGTTCTGGGGAGGGTGGTGGTACGCTCCCTACCTAATGTCAAAGTCAAATTTATTTATATAGCGCATTTCACAACACATGTTGTCACAAAGCAGCTTTACAATCGTATGGGTCCAGATCCCTAATGAGCAAGCCAAAGGCAACTGTGGCGAGGAAAAACTCCCTATGATGGTGGGGATTAGGAAGAAACCTTGGGAGGACCAGGATGGTTCTACAGATAAAGTTAAGGTCCTTGTTCCCTGGCAAAGTAGTCACAGTCACTTCGGTGTAGATGGTGAGCCTCAGGTAGATGGTGAGCTAGCATCAGCACGTCCTCTTGCTGCAATGGCACATCCAACCCCGGCATCAGTACATCCGTCTTGGGTGGAAGCATGCAAAAAAATAGACAATAAAGACTGAGCATGTGGACATCAATTTAAAAAAGGCATGGTTAGGGTTAGTCTCCAGCCTATTAAGTAGAATATTATGATCAATGGTGTCAAAAGCAGCACTGAGGTCACATATGCCATGTTTCCAGTTAGATTTGAGGGCTAAGATGATTCTTTAGCCAGGCCAAAACCAGGTTCCTCATACATATGGGAACTAGTTATGTATGATACAATTGAGTTTTGCCTGGCACAAGACATTACAGGCATACAGCAGGCCTCTGAACTTGCCCCTGTGAACCATTTCACCTGTGCGCTTTACTCAATATGCCATGTTTCCCGTTAGATTTGAGACATAAAATGATTCTGGGCCAGGCCAAAATCAGGTTTCTCATACATATAGGAACTAGTTATGAATTATGCAATTGAGTTTTGCCTGGCCCAAGACATTACAGGCATACAGCAGGCCTCTGAACTTGGCCCTCTGACCCATTTCACCTGTGTGCTCACTCAATGTCATGTTTCCAGTTAGATTTGAGGCTTAAAATGATTCTGGGCCAGGCTAAAGTCAGGTTTCTCATACATATAGGAACTAGTTATGTATGATACATTTGAGTTTTGTCTAGCCCAAGACATTACAGGCATACAGCAGGCCTCTGAACTTGCCCCTGTGAACCATTTCACCTGTGCACTTTACTCAATATGCCATGTTTCCAGTTAGATTTGAGGCATAAAATTATTCTGGGCCAGGCTAAAAACAGGTTCCTCATACATATAGGAAGTAGATGTGTATGATTCAACTGAGTTTTGCCTGGCCCAAGACCTTACAGGCATACAGCAGGCCTCTGAACTTGCCCCTCTGAACCATTTCACCTGTGCGCTTAACTACCCAATATGCCATGTTTGCAGTTAGATTTGACACATAAAATGATTCTGGGCCAGGCCAAAATCAGGTTCGTCATACATATAGGAACTAGTTATGAATGATGCAATTGAGTTTTGCCTGGCCCAAGACATTACAGGCATACAGCAGGCCTCTGAACTTGAACCTGTGAACCATTTCACCTGTGCTTAACTACTCAATATGTCATGTTTCCAGTTAGATTTGAGGCATAAAATGATTCTGGGCCAGGCCAAAAACAGGTTCCTCATACATATATGAACTAGTTGTGTATGATACAATTGAGTGTTGTTTGGCCCAAGACATTACAGGCATACAGCAGGCCTCTGAAATTGCCCCTCTGAACTATTTCACCTGTGCGCTTTACTCAATATGCTGTGTTTCCAGTTAGATTTGAGGTATAAAATGATTCTGGGCCAGGCCAAAATCAGGTTGCTCATACATATAGGAACTAGTTATGTATGATGCATGTGTTATTTGTCTGGCCCGACGCCTTATAGGCATACAGCACACCTCTGAAATTGCCCCTCTGAACCATTTCAGTGCACTCTCTGTGCACTTAACTATACTCAATATGCCATGTTTCCAGTTAGATTTAAGGTATAAAATGATGTTGGATCAGGCTAAAATCAGGTTCCTCTCTTAGGGAGTGACCTGTTCTTCATGATGCATTTGTTATTTCTCTGGCCCACCATCAATAAGGCTTTCAATAAGCCTCTGAAACTGCCCCTTTAAAATGCGTTCACCTATCTGCCCACTGTTCAATATGCCATGTTGTGTGCTGGTATTTCTTCTTCCGATTATTTGTGTTCTAGAACAGCATTTCTGTGTTTTTTGTTTTAAAATATAAGAATATGTATTTCTAAGAATACGTTAGAAATGCTGACGAGTTCAATCATCATGTACAAATTGCATACAATTGAAACGACTTGAAATAGAAACCATTTTACAAATGAAATGCTTTCATTATATTTTAATTTTTTACATTCACAGTATGGGAAACAATAACCTCTTAAATGTTTGCTCCTACGCTCGTTTAATGTAACGTTTAATCTATCGCTTTTAAACAAAGTGTGTAGCAAACACGCATCGTGAACACACCCTTTTTGAATAAGTAACCAACTTCAGCCGCCGAATACGAAGCTGCGAATAAGTAACCAAACGAATCTCAAACTGCGAATAAGTAACCAACTTCAGCCTCGTGCTGAAGCAGAAGCTGTAGACTAGCCCAGCCAGGCCCGTTGAACTAGCCCCCCACCCCCACCCCCGCTTACGTCATTTGAATTTCCTCTGTAGCAGTATATAATATAGCCACACATCAAAGCTGTTTCTGACAGCTTACTGGTTTATACTTGACGCGTCGCGAGGGTCCGCGCGGCGAAAATTACGTAATCGCAATGGCACCGCCGTGCGCGAGGGCCTCACGCGCTGTCGATTGGCGAGGTCGTGCACCTCTCGAATTTTGACTTTGTTCATTGCGCTTCGCGCGCGCCGCGCCTCAGCGCAATGAACAAAGTCATGTTTGCAGGATTCATACACCTTTATAAGGTGGAATTAAAGCACTTGTATCTCACTTTAAAGGTCCAGTTCAATATTTCCCAGCACGATAATAATAACCAGAGGTGGGACCAAGTCAGTGTTTTGCAAGTCTCAAGTAAGTCCAAGTCTTTATCCTCAAGTCCCGAGTCAAGTCTCAAGCAAAGACAGTCAACTCAAGTCAAGTCTCGAGTCAAGACAGGCAACCGTCAAGTCAAGTCCCAAGTCTGAAACTTGGAATTTCAAGTCCTTTCGAGTCTTTTTTTTTACAGGCACCAACGCTTTACGAATGCTAACGCTGATGCGTTTCTTTACTCGTTTTGTTGGTGTCCGCCCGCCAAAAGATGACAGATCATTTACATTTTATCTTCTCTTAATTACATAAATGTACTTAAACAAGAATGTTTCGTTACATCATTATACACGAAAATAGCAAGCTTCATCTGTGACGGTGGGTGCGGCGTGAAGGACGAGACACAAATCCTTTGTGGCAGCAAACGTCACTTTACTTATATTATATATGTTGCGCAATAGCACACGATAAACATACACAAACACACAACAACGTGTGGACATTAGACAACGACGAGCACAGGACACTGCGCGAGCGCACATTAAATAGACAAACCACATTAGCCCCATGTAATTACGAGACGATTCACAGGTGATACACATTATCACACGACATAGCCATCACCACGGAGTTCCACTGACGCAGACAAAGCACGTGGACCACGTATACACACGCCCAAAGGGGAGGGGCCGGGGTCCTCAATGTGACATCATCGTAAGCAAGATGCTGTCATTACGAATGGTTATTCTAAACATTTGGATAAAATGTTTAAATATAGACTAATAAAAGGTTAGGGTTATTTTTTCATTGTTTTCTGTTATTGTCACGGTGTAGGCTACTATTGTTACCTGGAGATTCAGTGGGGTCACATATTCTGATGGCTGCCGTCAGAATTGGTGACCCCAGTTAAAAAGTCTCACCTGTACATCCCATTCATGATTTCTTTGTTGGCTGCAATGGTGAGGGGATGGTAAATCTTGTTTAAGTACATTTATGTAATTAAGAGACGATAAATGTAAATATAAACATCTGTCATATTTTGGCTCGTGGACACCAACAAAACGAGTAAAGAAAGTGCATCAGCGTAGTTTACGTAGCATTCGTAAAGCGTTTGTGCCTCTGAACAGAAACTGTGAAATAGCGCCCCCTGTGGTCACAAAACTCGACGGTCACAGAATCTGGTGTAACGCCGGTCTGAGTCAGAAGGACGGAAATGAAATTAATGTGGCGCACTTTATAAATATTAATATGCGTTTTAAATTTTAGATTTGGGGTAAAAAAAATCAAGTCTTTGCAAGTAAACAGGTTCAAGTCCAATTCAAGTCCCAAGTTATTGGTGTAAAAGTCCAAGTCAAGTCTAAGTCTCTGAATATTTTTTCAAGTCAAGTCAAAAGTCTTAATATTAATGACTCGAGTCTGACTCGAGTCCAAGTCATGTGACTCGAGTCCCCACCTCTGATAATAACCCCCCACCGCTCAACAAAATACACTCGCCACCGGCTCCAGGTTAAAATCTCACTCCAAGCGAACGTCAAAAGTTGGCAACCCTGCATTAAGAATCGATTGCGACATAATTTGTATCCGTTTTAAGCCTGGTTTTAGGGTCCGCGCAGCGAAAATGACGTAATCGCGGTGGCTCCGCCCGTGCGCGAGGTGGTGCACCTCTCAAATTTTGTAACTTCGCGCGCGGCGCGTCTCAGCGCAATGAACAAAGTCATGTTTGCAGGATTCATACACCTATACAAGGTGGAATTAAAGCACTTGTATCTCACTTTAAAGGTCCAGTTCAATATTTCCCAGCACGATAAACTTAAATAAGTTAAATATTTATACATATACTCGAAATGATCCGAAATAATTCGCTTTTTTATCACATTAGTCTATGGTTGTTTATTTTCAAAACGCCCAATCTTAACGTCTTCACGTTCTCTCATGTTTCGTCCTGGAATTACAAGAGGCTCGTATTTGTTAACGTAATACAAGATAACTGTTCAGTCAGACAGATATTTGTTGTGAAACGAAGTAGTTACAATTTCAAGCATTCAAGCATCAAGTACTTTAGCCTAAATTCCAGCACTTTCAAACCTTTACAAAAAGTAACATTAAAATTCATCAGGTAAATGAATGTTCATTCCCCTGTTTTCGAGGGGTGTTTCTTTATACTACCACATATCGTTTCGGAGAACACTGCACGCAGAAAGCATAAACGCTTCCACCGTTCGCGCAGGGTCGCGCGAGGCGGGCGGAGTCTAAACTACTCAACCCCCCCCCCCCCCCCCCCCCCCGCACGACAATGTAAGCTCGTGCCCTTCAAGCAGGTTTACATTTATTTTTGGCCCGGCTCCTCCTTCAAGTTGTGCATCCCTGACTTAAGGTATGAAGTGAAACAATCCTACATGGTATTAATGAGGCTGTCTTACACTGCCATGTGCAGAGAGAGCATTGTTGTGGTGCATCCTCTGCCACGATTGAGAGAGAGAGGTACGGCGAGCCAGTGGCCTTCTCAAGGACCGTGACCAGCGTGTGTGTGTGTGTGTGTCAACCTGCAAACCTGTGACCTGGATGCACCCTACTCACATCCCCCTTGGATTACAGATAAGGATTCAGATATATATCACTCACACATTATCCGGGTAGTGATTTTAAAGGCCTTGTTTTTTTTTTATTCTTTTTTGTCCTTTGAACTACGCAAAGTGCGTACGAAGATCTTTTTTTTCCTTCCTACTTTTTTCCTTTCTTTTTGGGGGATTTAAAGAACACTTGAACTGAAGCTTTGATATTGAACCTTGAACTGAAGCTTTGAGTTGAACCTTATTATACTCTGTTGTACATTGAGTAACCGACTGACCATACATTTTACTGACTAAGAGTTTTATACTTTTCAATTGTGGTTCTTGGCATTTCTTTCCTTTATTGTTTGTTACAATAAATGTTACTCTGTTTTCTTTTCTCATTTAAATTCTGGTCGTTGCCAATTCTCTCCTTATAGTCGAACCTAGCTACATGACCCTAGTGATACAGTAAACCTGCATACTAAGTTGAGTTACAATTGTTACATAAATAAGCTATAAAAAGAAAAATTATATATCACAGCCATAACTAAATTAAGTTTTTGCTTATTTTATTTACTAAGCTACATATTAACTCACACATTGAACTTGACAAGCATAGCAAGCATGGAAATGTGACTACTGTATATGGAAAACAATCCATATAGGCCATCCTACCGCCGTAGTTTGAGGCACACTGTTGCTCTGCCACAGTGCTCAATTTGGCAATAACAGTCACATCAGCGCCAGATAAGGCAGATATGTCTGCCACTTGATGGATTAACCCTCCTGTCGTGTTCGGGTCAAATCTGACCGATTTACAACTTAAACCACTCATAAATATTGTGTTTTACATCTGATTGCTGCAAGGCCTTATGCCATCCTCCACACTATGCACTGGAACATATAAAAGTGATGATCATCTTTTTCATTGAATTTTGAGTGTTTTAAACCAACGTTTTACATCTGTGTTGTTGCCGGTCAAACGTGACCGTCACAGGAAATGAATGGGTATTCAGAATATATTCATCTATCAGACAGAAAACATCCCCATACACACTCACACACACACACCTACACACACAGACACACACACACTCACACACACACACACAGACACACACCTACACACACAGACACACACCTACACACACATACACACACACACACACACACACCCACAGACACACACCTACACACACACACACACACACACACACTCGCTCTCTCACACACACACACACACACGCACACCTATACACACACCTAAACACACACACACACACACACACCTACACACACACACACCTAAACACACACAGACACACCTAAACACACACAGACACACACACACACACACACCTATACACACACAGACACTCGCTCGCTCGCTCACTCACTCGCTCACTCACTCACTCGCTCACACACACACCTACACACATACAGACACACACATATACAGACACACCTACACACACACCTACACACACAGACACAGACACACACACACATGTTATGCCTATGTTTGCAAGGCCCCTCTGATCTGAGTGTGACATGCCACTCATGTGCATGAATTCACACACACACACACACACACACCTACACACACAGACACACATACACACACACCTACAAACACAGACACACACACATGTTATGCCTATGTTTGCAAGGCCCCTCTGATCTGAGTGTGACATGCCACTCATGTGCATGAATTCACACACACACACACACACACACCTACACACACAGACACACACACAGACACACATACACACACACACCTACAGACACAGACACACACACGTTATGCCTATGTTTGCAAGGCACACTCTGATCTGAGTGTGATGAATTCACACACACACACACACACACGCGCGCACACACACACACTCACTCACTCACTCACACACCTACACACACACCTAAACACACACAGACACACACACACTCACTCACTCACACACACACACACCTACACACACAGACACACAGACACACCTACACACACACCTACAGACACAGACACACGTTATGCCTATGTTTGCAAGGCACACTCTGATCTGAGTGTGACATGCCACTCATGTGCATGAATTCACATGCGCGCGTGCACACACACACACACACACACACACACACACACACACACACACACACACTCACTCACTCACACACCTACACACACACCTAAACACACACACACACACACACACACACACCTAAACACACACAGACACGCACACACACACACACACTCACTCACACACACACACCTACACACACACCTACACACACAGACACACACACACAGACACACCTACACACACACCTACAGACACACACATGTTATGCCTATGTTTGCAAGGTGGTGAAAAAAATTTTTGTGTGTTAAAACAGACCGGTCTCTAAAGACCGGGAACACTAAAGTAAAAAGCGTGAGGTCAACAAAACCGAAGGGTTAACCCAGTGGTTCCCAAACTTTTTCTGCTGTGCCCCCCTTTAGTAGATGAGAAAATTTTTGCGCCCCCCCCCTACACACACCCCCCCCCCCCCCATATTGACACATGTGCACATGTTTTACTTCCAAGCTCCGCACCCCACCTAGGGGGCGCGCCCCCCACTTTGGGAACCACTGGATTAACCTTTCACATTAATCGAATGTAAATTCACCATAAGGACTCATCTGCTACCCTTTGAATTAATCTAATGAGCGCTTTTGCGGCCATGTTTAAAAAAACTCGTTTGTACTGCTTAGCGTGCTATAGTCCCGTCCTGATTGGCTGCCTGAGGTGGAAAGCTGTGGAACCAGTGTTGGCAGTGTTGGCAGTCTCCAAAAGTCTCTAATAACACCACAAAAAGTCGCTAGATTAGTCGCTAGTCGCTTTTTACTACAAAAAGTCTCTAGAGGGTCTGAAAAGTCGCTAAATATAGTGACAAAGTTGCTAAGTTGGCAACACTGTGTGGAACCCGATTGGCTGAATAAAATGGAGGGCTGTGGAATCTGATTGGAAGGCTGATGAAATTTGACTATAATTTGACTGTAGTGGAAGACCGTTCTGATCGACTGCATTTTCAAACTACATTTTGACAGTTGGTATAGTAATGTTATTGCAAACAGGAGAGGTGTATGGTAGCAAATCAGTGTCTTCAGAATTTGAATTTAAAGCACTGAATTTTTTTGCCCTTGAATTTGAAGCACTGAATTTCTTTGCCCTTGAATTTGAAGCACTGAATTTTTTTTGCACTGAAATTAGGCATCTGAATTTTGTTGCTTTTGAATTTAATGCTTTTATTATTCTGTGACGCGCACATTAAATAGGCAAGACACATTAGCCCCACGTGATCACGAGACGATTCACAGGTGAGACTTATAAATCACACGACAAAACCCCAACCACGTATATCCACTGACGCAGACAAAGCACGTGGACAACGTTTACACACGTCCAAAAGGGAGGGGCCGGGGTCCTCAACGTGACATATTCATGGTTAATAAATTACAATGAAAAAAATTATAAAGATATTTTTTCAGGTTGCTCAAATTAGATTGGCCAAATTTGGCTCACAAAATGCATTCAAAAATTCGGAGGCAAAAATAGGACACAAAGAATGACCTGGATTTTTACTCTGAATTTTTTTTATGCATATATTTGCAGCTTGTTGTTTGCTGGGAAAGCTTATGTTAACAGGGTAAGAGTTCCATCATTCACTGAGAAGGTTTGTAGACTTCACCCTAAACGTGGCAGTCCTGTGTGGAAATGCACTGTGTAGGAGTGTGCCATATCGTCTCGTTTACGATAATACCGGAGGATTTTTTGACACCGGTGAAAATATTTATATCGCGGCATCTTCTGATGACGTCATTTAACTGCGTCTACCTGCACAGCACGGGGCACTGATAAACAAGCAGCAAACATAGCAGAGTTGGACCACAGCAGTGTTGGGGAAATACATCCGGACTTAATTCCTAAAAAAGGAGCCACTTCTGTTGTTTGGAATTACTTTGGTTTTAAAAAAGATGTTAATCAGACCACCATATTTTGCAAGTCATGCAAGCACGTTGTATCAGGTAAGGGAGGAAACACGTCAAATTTATTCAGCCACTTAAAGCACAAACATGCTGTGCACTATGAAGACTGTATGCAGTTGCGAGAAACTTTGGAAGTGGCGGGGACTTCAGGCAAAACGCAAACAAAGCTAGTTCAGCACAGTATTGTTGATGCTTTATTTAGCTGTATGCCTTATGATACATCGAGCCAACGGTGGAAGGACATTACCAATGCTGTAACTTATTGTGTGGCTAAAGACATGATGCCGATACAAACGGTCGAAAGAGAAGGCTTCCGACACCTTGTGCACAAGTTGGACCCCAGGTACCGTTTGCCCTCAAGAAAGTATTTTTCAAAGACTGCCCTCCCTGCAATGTGTGAGATTTTGCGTAGTGAAGTTTCCACCACACTCGGCTCCATCGAGTACTTTTCCTCCACCACAGACCTGTGGACCAGCAGGACATCAGAACCGTACATCAGTCTGACAATCCACTTTATTAACAGCGACTGGAAGCTCTCCAACTTGTGTCTCGAAACTAGTTTTTTTCCTGATGACCATACAGGGGAGAACTTAGCAAATGGACTGAAAGAGTTTCTTCAGTCTTGGGAGCTGAGTGAAGAGAAACAGGTCTGTGTGACGACAGACAGTGGAACTAACGTTGTGAAAGCGCTGAAGCTAAACAACTGGAGGAGACTGTCATGCTTTGGCCATCGTCTTCACATTGCTATTGGTAAGTTTATTTTGCATTAGTTCATCGTATATCAGTTTTGGCATCCATGAACATTAAGTAAATTTATATTTATTGTGGCCAAACAGAACTTCAGTTTGAACTGTCTGTCTGTCTTGTTTTGTATTAATAAAAGCAGAAAATGTAAAATATCGTTTGTGATATCGTTATCGTGATATTTAAAAATATATATCGTGATATAATTTTTTGGCAATATCGCCCACCCCTAGCACTGTGTATGCAAAAGTACTCTGTTGTCGTTACCAGCGACCTGATTCCCATTGGTTAACCTGGTTTTTGTGACTGCTGTCCCTTTGAGATACTGGGGGGGGTTATAAAAGGGAGAGGTTTGTGGGTGCAGGGCTTCCTCTTTTCCTTACTTTTTTCTTCTTCTTCTTCTTTTTCTTCTTCCTTGCACCGTAAAGCAGCCTGCACCAGTCGGTATTTCTGTTTCCATTAGGTATTATCCATGTTCCTTTAATCTAGTATGGTTATCTTATTGTTTTATATTTTTGTTGGATATTGAATCTGATTTATTTTGTAGCCACAGTCTTCCTTGGTTATAGCTATACTGGGCCAGATGAGCTCGTTATTAGTATCAGTTAAAAGGTAAATCAATGCTAATTCCAATTCCCTTTGAAGTATCCATCTACTGTGCATGTTTATGATAAACCTCTGACAAAGCAGCTATTGTTTATAGCAAGGTACTTTATAAAGTTGGTTAGGTATATTCTATAACCTGCACTGATATATTTGAGAAGTGAGTTATTTTAGATTCTTACCAACTATAATTAGGTCAGATATTTTATTAAGTTTTATGCACGTCAATAGATAGATAGATAGATAGGTGCTTTATTGTCACATCGTACAAGTACAAAGTGAGATTGTAACGGTGGCCGGCGGCAGACGGAAGAGACACGGATCCGCTGGTTGACTCACGGTTACTTTTATTCAACATAAAGATTGCGCAATAGCGCACGAGAAACATTCAGCACACACACGACGTGCAGAACATAGACAACGACGAGCACAAGACACTGCGCGAACGCACATTAAATAGACAGACCACATCAACCCCACGTGATGACGAGACGAGCCACATGTGAGACGGATAATGACAAGACGCACCCGCACCCACGGAGATACAGACGCAGACGAATAGACGCAGACAACGTTAACACACGCCCCAAAGGAAGGGTTCGGGGACCGTAGCGTGACAGAGATGACATTCCCCGGGACCAGTGTTGAGGCACTGGGAGCCCTGAGTCAGAGAAGCCGCAATCAGGGCCGGCCCTACATCATCCAATTGCACAGCCGGAGAGCCAACCGCAGTTTTAGACCTGCAGTTCTAGACCTGCAGTTCTAGACGTGCCGTAGTTTTAGATGTATGTAACGTAATATCCAGATAGTGTTTTAGTATGTCGCGGGAGCAGATGGAAGAATGATATTTATAAGCAACAATAATATATGATAGATACATGATAATGTCTGAAGGTCATTTTTGGGTTATCGTAATGTTTATGTCATGAAGGATGAATCTGGAAAGCGTTAGTGTGTCTTGGTTCGTTAGTTCTGGCTACCTTTATGGCTACTTTGTACTTCGACTTTGAGAGAAATGCTAGTCCTGCGAACGTAAATTTTTGCCGGGGGGGTGGTGGCGAACGTAAAATGGACAAAAATTAAGTATTATATTGCGATCGATCGATCGCCAGTGTTTGCGCCAGAGCGAACTGGTAACTCATTGAATCATAGATATGGATCAGAGGTAAATAAACTAGATTTTTTTTTCGGCGTGAGAAATCGGATGTGTGGCGTGTGAGCGAAAAACCCCAAGTATCACATAATATTTGCTAGTTGCATGCCAATGAAGGTATACGAGTAAAATAAATCACTCCTAACATTCTGGAAACTATGCTTACTCACTGAAAGCATCCCTCCTGTCGTGTTCGGGTCAAATCTGACCGATTTACAACTTAAACCACTCATAAATATTGTGTTTTACATCTGATTGCTGCAAGGCCTTATGCCATCCTCCACACTATGCACTGGAACATATAAAAGTGATGATCATCTTTTTCATTGGATTTTGAGTGTTTTAAACCAACGATTTACATCTGTGTTGTTGCCGGTCAAGCGTGACCGTCACAGGAAATAAATGGGTATTCAGAATATATTCATCTATGAGACAGAAAACATCCCCATACACACTCACACACACACACCTACACACACAGACACACACACACTCACACACACTCACACACACACACCTACACACACACCTACACACACAGACACACACACACTCATACACACACCTACACACACCTACACACACAGACACACACACACCCACAGACACACACCTACACACACACACACACACACTCGCTCTCTCACACACACACACACGCACACCTATACAGACACCTAAACACACACACACACCTACACACACACGTAAACAGACACACACACACACCTATACACACAGACACTCACTCGCTCACTCACTCGCTCACACACACACACCTACACACACACACACACAGACACACACATATACACACACACCTACACACACAGACACACACACACATGTTATGCCTATGTTTGCAAGGCCCCTCTGATCTGAGTGTGACATGCCACTCATGTGCATGAATTCACACACACACACACACACACCTACACACACAGACACACACACATACACACACACCTACAGACACAGACACACACACATGTTATGCCTATGTTTGCAAGGCACACTCTGATCTGAGTGTGATGAATTCACACACACACACCTACAGACACAGACACACACACATGTTATGCCTATGTTTGCAAGGCACACTCTGATCTGAGTGTGATGAATTCACACACACACACCTACACACACAGACACACACACAGACACACATACACACACACCTACAGACACAGACACACACACATGTTATGCCTATGTTTGCAAGGCACACTCTAATATGAGTGTGATGAATTCGCTCACACACACGCACACACACACACACTCACTCACTCACTCACTCACTCACACACCTACACACACACCTAAACACACACAGACACACACACACACACCTACACACACAGACACACCTACACACACACCTACAGACACACACACATGTTATGCCTATGTTTGCAAGGCACACTCTGATCTGAGTGTGACATGCCACTCATGTGCATGAATTCACATGCGCGCGTGCACACACACACACACACACAGACACACACACACACTCTCACTCACTCACACACCTAAACACACACACACACACACACACACACAGACACACACACCTAAACACACACAGACTCACACACACACACCTACACACACACCTACACACACAGACACACACACACACACAGACACACCTACACACACACCTACAGACACACACACGTTATGCCTATGTTTGCAAGGTGGTGAAATTTTTTTTTGTGTGTTAAAACAGACCGGTCTCTGAAGACCGGGAACACTAAAGTAAAAAACGTGAGGTCAACAAAACCGAAGGGTTAAGCAATTTTTGCTGATTTTTAATACAAAATACCCTATGCCAGTAATCCAGTAGTTTAATTAAAAATAAAATATCTTCAGGAGACAAGCTGTGTGTGTAAATGACAAAATTAATCAAAACTCCCTAAAAGAACAGGGAAAATGAGGCATACTACTTCTATTTAAATACAAAATGTGGTGTACATTATCGTTTAAAACTTGTCAAATGTTAGGCCTATAGATTTGGCTAAAACAATTGAGAATCAATGGGCATATTTAACAAATAAACTCTTTATACAATGGATTATTACACTATACAAGCCCCTGAGCCTACGGCATGCATTGGAACTGCTGGTCTAGAACTGCAGTTGGCTGTCGTTAGCTACATTCCGAGCCGCTAGGTGGCGCATGTCTAAAACTACAGCACGTCTAGAACTGTAGGTCTAAAACTGCAGGTCTAGAACTGCAGTTGGCTCTCCGGCTGTGCAATTGGATGCATCTCCCTTCCATTAGGTGATATAGGCAAATGCTAGGGGCGCCGGCTGTCCAGGGGGGCGCTCGCGTGTATGCGGTTTTTTTTCACTGCACCGAGCGCATCCACCAGCCGCGCTGCACCGAGCACGTCCGCCCGCCGCGCTGCACCGGGCACGTCCGCCCGCCGCGCTGCACCGGGCACGTCCGCCCGCCGCGTTGTACTGGGCACGTCCGCCAGCCGCACTGCACCCGGAACCCGTTTTTCCCTCTTGTGCCACTATGTGTAAGCGTGCCTGTGTGTGTGTTTGTGAATGTTCCGTTTGGTGTGTCTAACGTCTTTTCCCCCGTCTTCCCAGGGAGGGTGTGCTAGGCGATTCGTGGCGGACGCTTCGCCAAGGGCAGTCACCTCCCAGACGCAGGACTGAACGCGTCGGATACGCCCATCGTCGTGGGTTCGGGGCACTCGGTCCTGTTGGCACCCCGGGACGGGTAGTGCCCTTGGAGGGGGCGTCTGTCACGTTGAGGACCCAGGCCCCTCCCTTTTGGGCGTGTGTCAACGTTGTCTACGTGCTTTGTCTGCATCAGTGGATATCCGTGGTTAGGGTTTTGTCGTGTGATTAATAAGTCTCAACTGTGAATCTTCTCGTGATCACATGGGGATAATGTGGTTTGTCTATTTAATGTGTGCTCGCGCAGTGTCCTGTGCTCGTCGTTGTCTAAATCTGCACGTTGTGTGACTAGTGTGTGTTTCTCGTGCGCTATTGCGCAATACCTGTGTACATTAAAAAGTGACGTCTGTCTACAAAATCGAGGATTCTGTGTCTCGTCCTTGGCGTAGCCCGAACGTCACAGAACGACGAGCCTACAAGAGACACCCAGATGCCAGGCTACAAAAACAAGCCGAAGAAGGGCAAGAAGCCCTGCAAGCGGCACCATCGAGCTTCGTCCTCCCCCCAGCGCCGTGACTCCACGCCAACTCTGGCACAAATGAAGGCAGACCCCGATTGCGCCTACATGTTGTGCGTGGCGCGGGAGACCGCTATTCCCGAGTTGGCGGCAGAGTACCGCAAGGAAGCGGTACGGGTGTGGAGAGAAAGGCACCCCTCGCCTTCCCGGGAACTCTCGCCCATACGGGTAAGCGTCCCTGAGTTCTACGAGCCAGGGACGCCCCCAGAGGGCGGGCTTGCGGAGAGGGAGGACTCCCCTCCGCACGGCGACATCACGCCGACGTCGGAGCAGCTGGAACGGGACCCGCTGTGTGCGGACCTGCTGAGGTTGGCTCGGGAAACCTCCAGTCCCGAGTGGGCGGTGGTCTTCCGCCAGAAGGCAGTGAAGGGCTGGCTAGCCAGACACCCGTCTCCTTCCCGCGCCCTCTCGCCTCTGAGGGTGGGCTCCTGCATCATCGGTGCTACCGAGTCCACCCCAGAGAGCAAGTTCGGGGCGGAGGACTCAGAGGAGGAGGAGCAGTAGGAAGACGACGAGGAGGGTTACCCCCCCTCGATATGCGACTCGTCTACCGTAAACTACGGTGAGGAGGAGCAAGACGATTACCCTCCGTCCGAGTGCGAAGCGTCTACCGTCGACTACGGGGAAGAGGAGGAGGAGTCGGAGGAAGAAGACTACCTCCCTCCGCCCGTAGGTCCCACTCCCTCCATAGAGGAAGGCGGGGAGGAGGAGGAGCGAGATGGCTATCCTCCGTCCGTGGGCTCGGGAGTGTCCGAGTTCGCGGACAGCGACCTCTACACCGAGGAGGAAGGCTCCTACACGGAGGACGAAGAAGAGAGCCTTCCCTCCTCCGTGGGAACCGTGAAGGGGAGGTGGACCACGTCCTCCGATCGCTCCGGAGGAGAGAGGATGGACTGCTCCCGGGGTGGCAGCCCGGAGCAGCCCATGAGTTGGAACCGGGGCAGCGAGGCGACCGAGATGGAGGTGGACGCGCCCGCTGTCAACTCCAGAGGGCGGTCACGGAGCGAGGTGGGCGTGTCAGACGGTCAGCAGGGGGGAGAGTCCAGCCGCGCTGCACCGAGCGCATCCACCAGCCGCGCTGCACCGAGCACGTCCGCCCGCCGTGCTGCACCGGGCACGTCCGCCCGCCGCGCTGCACCGGGCACGTCCGCCCGCCGCGTTGTACTGGGCACGTCCGCCAGCCGCGCTGCACCCGGAACCCGTTTTTCCCTCTTGTGCCACTATGTGTAAGCGTGCCTGTGTGTGTGTTTGTGAATGTTCCGTTTGGTGTGTCTAACGTCTTTTCCCCCGTCTTCCCAGGGAGGGTGTGCTAGGCGATTCGTGGCGGACGCTTCGCCAAGGGCAGTCACCTCCCAGACGCAGGACTGAGCGCGTCGG
Organism: Brachyhypopomus gauderio; assembly: GCF_052324685.1. Lineage (NCBI taxonomy): Eukaryota > Metazoa > Chordata > Actinopteri > Gymnotiformes > Hypopomidae > Brachyhypopomus > Brachyhypopomus gauderio. The sequence goes on from NC_135223.1 coordinate 7,690,241, forward strand.
ATACGCCCATCGTCGTGGGTTCGGGGCACTCGGTCCTGTTGGCACCCCGGGACGGGTAGTGCCCTTGGAGGGGGCGTCTGTCACGTTGAGGACCCAGGCCCCTCCCTTTTGGGCGTGTGTCAACGTTGTCTACGTGCTTTGTCTGCATCAGTGGATATCCGTGGTTAGGGTTTTGTCGTGTGATTAATAAGTCTCAACTGTGAATCTTCTCGTGATCACATGGGGATAATGTGGTTTGTCTATTTAATGTGTGCTCGCGCAGTGTCCTGTGCTCGTCGTTGTCTAAATCTGCACGTTGTGTGACTAGTGTGTGTTTCTCGTGCGCTATTGCGCAATACCTGTGTACATTAAAAAGTGACGTCTGTCTACAAAATCGAGGATTCTGTGTCTCGTCCTTGGCGTAGCCCGAACGTCACATCTAGGTAAAAGAGAGAAAGGCCCTTTTACATTGAGAGCTTTTATTATAGATTGGCAGTTTTATCAACAAATCATATTATCGAATTAGAATCGTGAGGGCGTGCTCCAATGGTCTCTCATTTTTATTTGAAACAAATCCAAAATGTTGCCAATCTGTAGCTGTTGTGTTTTTCTTTGAAACCAGCTCGCTTGACTCACAACTAACACCCAATCGTCATTGTGGCTTTTTCCCCTCTGTATGATCTTAGTGAAAACCACCACTGTCATCATACTGCCCAATCCTAGTAGGTGCTATGATTAGCTTAGCTTAAAATAAATATTTACTAAAACACACATATGCTCCTCTGTTCATTGCGGATGCACTTTTGAAATTCCCCTTGTAAGGTGTAGGGGCTTGGGGGCCCCCAGACGTTGAGATTTCTGGTGATCTGAGATGTTGATGCTGTCATCCAGCTGTGTCTTGGCATCACTCTATTTGTGACTATGACTTGACTGGAAAGCAATGTCTCAGTGAGCCCTCATGCCTGTGGTCACCTCTGAACCCCTCCCTTTAGTTATGCTGCTATAGATTAGTCTGCCGGAGCCACATGCTGATCACTGGCACGTGAGCTACGTACATTTAAATCAACGGTGGTTTAAATTCATGTCCACTCAGTCTGTATTATCTATCTTCTTGCATGGCTCTACCCAAGACGATTGGATACAGGCACCTGCAGGCACCTGGGGGATGGTCTGGCTGCTGGTGGATGTGCTGATACCGGGGTTCACCTGGGGAGTAACACTGCAGTCAGAGCCTACAATACCAGCATCACTGCTCCGACACGGAATGAAAGCCTGGCATTCATCAACAGACATTTACAGTGACAATATCAAAACCCAGAACTTTCAATTCTACCTTTTACCTAGTCTGATTGTGTGAATTATGTGTGACTTGTGTATTTGTGTGTTAACGGGCCGCCCAATGGAGGATGGGTTCCCTTTTGAGTCTTGGTTCTCCCGAGGTTTCTTCCTATTCCCCACCATCATAAGGAGTTTTTCCTCGCCACTGTCGCCTTTGGCTTGCTCATTAGGGTTCTGGACCCATAGTATTGTTAACCTTGTAAACCCTGTAAAGCTGCTTTGCGACAACTTGAGTTGTTAAAAGCGCTATACAAATAAACTTTGATTGATTGATTGATTGATTGAAATAATAATGTTGCAGTAGGCAAATTGCCCTGATTTGCACTGGTGGTGGTTTTTGTTTTTAATTTATTTTATTTATTTATTATTAATATTTAAAAGTTGTTCTCTGCACTACGTTATGTAAAATAGTTGTAAAATATTTTTTGTGCAACACCTTTATATTTATTGCTTGTTATATGGTAATATTTAAGTCATTTGCTTTTTATTTGTTTCTTTAATAGTGACACAATCAACCCGATGATTGATGATACAGGGGGCACCAACCAAAATCTTGCCTAGGGCACCACATTGGTCAGGGCCGGCTCTGGCCGCAATAGCAATTTTGCGCGCAGCCCTACACTCTTACAGGGCAGGGAGAGAAACATAGAGAGATTAGGAGACAAAAAACATGATCACAGATTGTTCTCGTGAACAGGACAACAGTCTGTGTGCATGCAAAAAATCCCCAGAGCACATACAGCATTGATAACACAGACAGTAAGCAGTGAGTGGTGTGATTCATTGATAACACAGACAGTAAGCAGTGAGAGGTGTGATTCATTGATAACACAGACAGTAAGCAGTGAGAGGCGTGATCCATTCAGAGAGGGAGGGGGGGCCAGAGGCCTGGCACAGAGTTTTTGTGACAAAGTTCACGGTGGAAGGCGAGAGCCATCTCTGACGGTCTCTATGTGGGGGTAGGAGCAGGTAACCAAGACGACGACCTTCTGGGAGAAATTTGTTTGGGCGCCAATGCAGATAAGAAGAATGAAGAATTTAACAAGGAGCTCGTCCTTGGGAATTTGAGCACACAAACTCCTCTTTAAGGCAATCCTTCTGCACCTATTTCCATCCTTGGTTTTCCTTCCCATCAAGATCATATGTCATGTTTCCCACCTCATCACAAATGTTGAAGTCATTAATATTTCAAGCTACAGTGGTGTGAAATACGATGCTCGGCTGATTTTCGCATTTAAGTCTATGATAAATCTTATTTATTGGCGTTCCATTAAGGATGTCTTTTATAGTTATGCGTGAACGCGCTTCTGTCTGGGTCAACCTACTCAGAGTTGAGCAAGCCTGATTACTTTAACTCCGATCAGCCGTTTTGGAACCGAAAACTCTTGAGTATGTCAGATCGGGGTAAAACAACTCAGAGTTTGTTAAACCCACTTGTTTTAAGTTTAGAGTTTGTTGAACCCGCTTTCTGGAATACCCCCTGATGTGGTGTGCTGTTGTCATTAGCCTACTGACCTGCGCGTTAGCCCCAACATGTTTTGCGTTGAGGTGGTAACAAAGGGTGGAAGTGCTCCTGTGATAAGCGAACTCCTTCCTACATAAAGTGCAAATAACACTATTTCTTTTCTTATATTTAAATTTCCCATCCATCAGCGTAGCCTCTTCAGTCATCTCCATCATGATCTTATTGTGCGTCCATATAATCTGTATGCCTGGAACTCGTGCACTGAGAAACATTCCACGGTGCAAAAGTGTCTCATGCGTTAAATGCGTTAAAATGCGTAAATTTTTTTAGTGCGTTAATTTTCCTGTAATTAATTAATCGAAATGAACCACCACTAATATATATATATATATATATATATATATATATATATATATATATACCCAGACAGGCGACGTACATCCCAGAGACATCGTATTTGCATCAGTATATCGTAAAAACATCGCGTTCCATTTTTGAACGTCGCATATACATCATCTGCACATCTAACGTATGATTTAAAACGGGAACGTCATATTAATCGCCATTGCATCGCTGCGACATCAAAACAACCTTACTCATCCTGACGACCCTTTGCCCTGTGCATTTTTGCGATTAATTCCGCATTCTACGAGATAATACACAAATGAGATGAGATAATGCACAAAAATCTTTACGTATGTAGTAGTTTGTTTTTGTTGCCTGTGTTAAAGTGGACAATTTTGTTTCTTTAATTGTAAGCGTCTTGGGTTGTTGAAAGGTGCTATATAAAATTATTATTAATAAAAATTTGCTTACTGCCGTCTGATATACTTACATTGCATATCCACAGCTCAATTATTTTGAGTAAATAATTAAACACACCTTCAGTATAATTTTCAAAAGAAAAACAAAAGCTAAAACTTTACTTTAAATTTGAGGTATTCATCTTATGTTGTCTTTGTTTCTGAAATGTAATCTCCTGTTATCTGAAGCAATGTTACATATGACATACATGTGAATACTGTAAGAGATTAATCTTAAAATTACAGAGAAACTAGTAATGAATACACTGGACTTCCAAATTAAAATTTAATTTTATTTGACCCTTTAAGCTATTTCCAGACAGAACAATGTTGCAAAACGTTTTTATATATTTATCCATGTGAAGTTGCATCCTCTATACACTGTAGGTCCCACAGATCCTGCCTGGCTGGAGGTTCACTTCACTTGAAACTGCCACTTTCCAAACATGAGGTCTTCAAACTTGAACTGCAAGAAATAAAAGAAGACAGACAGGGTAGCCAGAAAGATGGCCATGCTAATTGAGCCATTCTTTTATATACAGTTAGTTAATTAAGCATCCTAACAAAATATAACGGTGAGCTGCATGATTCATGGTTGTAGTGACAACAGAAATAAACAGCAAAACAGTGTAAGCTTGATCCAACATTGCGACAGCAACGAGGCTGAAGAATCAAACCACAAAGGGCCAGTTGAGCACAACAGATTCCATGTCTTTAACAAACTGGTTTAAAACAACCAGTCATAAGATCTTCTGTCTTGATGGAATGAAAACCTACAGCCACAACAGCCAGTCAGAAGTGACTAAGGCTAATGTTAAAACGTTAAAATCAAATAAAGCCCCAGGAAGTGACGGATTCCCAGCTGAATGGTATAAAATGTTTAAAAAGGAATTAGAACCAAATGTTATTAGCAGCATTCAATGAAACGTTAAAAAAAGGCAAGATTCCTCCCTCTTGGAGGGAAGCAATAATCACAGTTCTTTCCAAGGAGGGGAAGGATAAATAATTCTGCCAAAATTATAGACCAATATCAATACTAAATTGTGATTATAAAGATATATACGACCATCCTGGATAAGAGAATAGGAAAATTTATGACAGAATTAATTTGTGAAAATCAATGCGGCTTTATTAAGAGGCGTCAAACACAAGATAATATAAGGAGGACTATACATATAATTGAGGAAGTTACGAAAAGGGGAGAAAGTGCACTGCTGCTCAGCTTAGATGCAGAAAAAGTTTTCGATAGCGTCAGTTGGAAATTTTTATATCTTAGCTTAGAAAGATTCGGTTTCAATATAGACTCAGTAAACATAATTAGAACACTTTATCAAGACCCCATAGCGAGACTTTAAATAAATGGCAGTCTCACGGACTGGTTTAAACTGGAAAGATTGACTAGAGAGGGCTGTTGCTTATCACCAACTCTATTTGCAATATTCATAGAGCCTTTGGTCAAAGCAATAAGAGAAGATTAAGGTGTAGCAGGGATAGAAGTAAAGGGTACAGAACACAAAATTGGATTATTCGCAGATGATGTTATGTCTAAAACAACTGGATGTCTGTTTTCCAAGAAAGACTGGACTCATTTTACTACCTGTCAGGTTATAAACTCAATGTGACCAAAACACAGGTGCTAGCTATAGCCTACTCCACCCCAAACCATTCAACAAGCATATAAGTTCAAATGGAAAGCGAAAGCGATAAAATATCTAGGTGTAAATATAAGTAGTGACTTAACATAATTGTGCAAAATTAATTTCGGGACTCTAAATCAAGAAATCCAAAAAAAGATATGGATAGATGGTCAATATTAACATTGGATTTTAGTTCCAGAATAGAAATCATAAAGATGAACATTTTACAAATAATCCTATATTTATTCCAATCCTTACCAATAGACATCCCTGCATCACAATTTAAAGAATGGAATAAAAAATGTTTACGCTTTATTGGGGGGACAAGGATAAAATTTACAACTCTTCAGATTTCCAAAGACAGAGGAGGATTAGCTTTACCGAACCTCTTAGAATATTATGCGGCACAGATTCGACCCTTGGTGTATTGGTGTGATCCTGAATATACTGCGAGGTGGAAAGATATTGAATTGACAGGAGAGGGATACCATATCCAAAGTGTAATTGCTAACAGGGACATGTTTAGAAAATATAAGACCAGGCTCGATTCAGTTACTAAACTCACTTTAGAAGTCTGGTTTCGGGTAGTTCGGAAATACGATTTGGAGAGGGAAATAAAAATTCTGAATTGGCTGACCTGTGATTCTAAATTTAAACCAGGGGAAATGGATAGAAACTACAAACAATGGATGAACAAGGGGATTACAGCAATATGTACAATAATGGAACAGGGCAAAATTAAAAGCTTTGAAAAACTGAAGAGGGAATTTGGATTGGAAGATTGTGATCAGTTCAGATACTACCAAGTTAGAGATTTCTTTGAGAAGGAAATAAGGCCAGATCTTCCCCAGGAGATTAACCAAATTACAATACTAATATGTAATGCATATAGGAACATTGCGGGGAAAGTGGTATCATCATTATACCAGGGACTGCAGAAAAACCTCTACACTGTATATAAGGGACAGATGGGTAAAAGAAAGCAAAATACAGATATATCGGAGGAGGACTGGTTCAATATTTGTGAAATTCAGCAAACCACCACCAACTCCAGGATGTGGAAGGAATTTTGTTGGAAAAACATCAGATTCTTTATCACTCCTAAATCAAAAAGCAATTATTCAAGTACACAACAAACATGCTGGAGAGGGTGTGGAGAGCAGAATGCAGGTCATAGTCATATATTTTGGGAATGTAATAAAATAGCTAAATATTGGAATGATGTATGGTTGGGCATTAGAACTATTTTGGGGTATGAGATACCAAAGACATGTAAGATACTATACCTATGTAACCTGACAGAGGACACCATACAGCACAAGGACACATATTTAGTAAAAATTCTATTGGCTGCAGCCAAGAAGGTTATTACTAGAAAGTGGCAAAAAGAGGACCCTCCCACTCTGAGGATCTGGTTGGACACAGTCGAGGAGATCGTCAGAATGGAACATCTCACACACAGATTGAGACTCCAACAAACAAAATTCAACGGGAAATGTAAGAAATGGGTCAAATGGAAGTTACACAACAGACGCCACAGAAATCTTTGAAAAAGACGATATATGAATATTATTGTTAAGATTATGTATCCCACTGACACTGCTATGTTTTGTATTTTTCTTGCAAATGACAAAAATAAAAAATTGAGTAAAAAAAAAAGTCCAAAATAAGGTCTTAACAAGCCACTTTTTGACGTCTTAAGACATCCAAATTTGACGTGTTAACAAGGACGTCATTCTAGGCGTTTTGACCCAAACGACATTCCATACACACCCTCCCGAGGGTGAATGTGTGCACCATCACACCCTCCCGAGGGCGAACACGCGCGCCATCACACACCCTTCTGAGGGCGAACACGTGCGCCATCACACCCCCTCCATGGCAGCTGATGGAACACAGGCTAGTTGGAGTAGTGTAACTAAGATTAATTCATATTGTTTAAATTGCACACTACGAGCTGTGTGTGTGTGAGCAAGTGTGTGTCTGAGTGTGTGCGGTTGCAGGCACAGCAGTACACACAGAGCTTTGTTCTCAATCTGGGCTTTCAGAAATTAAGAGTCGATGATATCTAAATGATATCTAAAGCAGTAATGATCCGAATATTTTATTTCTAAAAAGTACATATTTTTCATAGCAGTTTGGGCGTTTTAATGTAATATGCAGGAAAAAACCCAATAAATTATCACCATGTTTAAAAAATAAAGACAAGAAAAGTAAACTTGCACAAGAAATTTCAGCGAGGTCTCGCAGCACAATAGGCTGCTGGTGCTCAAAGTGTCGTCTCTGGACACGGAGACGTTTAGTCCTGCTTGGCCTGTGATGGTCCAGGTTTAAACATGGGATGATTTTAACCAAAGTGGGAGTGGTGAGAGGCTGTAAGGGGTGTGGTCTTAAAGTGGGTGTGGCTTTATCCCGAATCCTTCCCCTCCCCTTCTCTCTTGATCTTCAGGAACTCGGCCATGTTGGAGAAGTACTTCTGGTTTGCTTCCGCCACCTTCTTCTCTGCAGCCTGTGGGTTGACGATCTCAAGCCCCTAACAGAGAGCAGGAGTCAGCACCTGAATAACTCTTTTGTGTGTGTGTGTGTGTGTGTGTGTGTGTGTGTGCACGTACACACCTGCAGTGGAGTAAAGGCCACGCTGGAGCTTGTCCCTGACGACCTGTCTCTGACGGTGGATTTCCCTCCATAGGTCATGCTCTGTTTCTGCAGTGTCCGCTACAAACCACATTAACAGTGACAAACAGAGCATTAGCAGGATCGCTATGACAGCACACACACACTACACAGAGACCACACCCACCCCAAGCCCCTCCCCCAGTGTGGTGCAGCACTGGTACCTGCAGAGACTTTGATATACGAGCCTTGGTGGCATCGTTGACCTGGGCCTGCCTGACTCGCCCACTGCCTGCCTTGCCCAGCTGCCCCAGACTGAAGCCCAGGTCCTCCTGGTACGCGTCGTCCTCTATCTGAGACACACACAACGGTCACGGGGAGACAGACACACTGGGACATCGCCTCACACTGGGACATCGCCTCACACTGGGACATCGCCTCACCTCTGCAAACGTCATCCTGTTTGTGTGCTTCCTGATCTCAGTCAGCCCCAACCTCTCCTTCATCTTACGATACCTGAACAAACACAAGTGTGAGCAAAACCAAGTGGACACGCGCGCGCGCACACACACACACACACACACACACACACACACACACACACACACACTACCTCCTGCCTCCTCTCTTCTTCCGCGGCGCATCAAGTGGTGCAGGGAGGGGCTTCACCTGTTTCACAGGTGGTGGTTCCTGCCACTTATCAAACTTGCGCTCAATCTCCTCCTTTAGGTCATAGCCAACCTGTGCCCCCCCAACAAGAGGTCAACGTTACCTCATATTGCCGCTCTCTGCCAAAGGTGTCCATGTGCGTGTGTGTATAAAGTAGGTTTGATATAGGTGATATATAAGGTGTGCGAGTGTCACCTTGCCATCAGCGCTCTCATGAAAGCTGTCCACTCTTGCTGCCAGTGTGCACTTAGCAGAGACAAGACGAGCAGCCTTCCTCCTCAGGTCCTGCAGGAGCAGACAGACACACAGACAGACACACAGGATTTAGGACTTTAGGGTAATATCTAGGTTTGGGCAAAGGCACCATAACAGGTGTGTGAACTCTGACCGGAGGTAGAGACTGCACCACGTCGCAGTGGTAGATGTAGCCGGTGTGGGGCAGCAGAGACGTGCTGCTGAATCCTGCCAGCGTCCTCCTCTGAGCGCCCAGAAGCATCAGGTTGCAGGCAGGCATCTTCGACAGGTTAGTGAGGCCACCAGCCACCCCTGAACCCAACACAGTCACCGTCACCCACGCACCAACACACAGTCAGTCACAGTCACCCACGCACCAACACACAGTCAGTCACCGTCACCCACGCACCAACACACAGTCAGTCACCGTCACCCACGCACCAACACACAGTCACCGTCACCCACGCACCAACACACAGTCACCCACCGTCACTCACGCACCAACACACAGTCACCCACCATCACTCACGCACCAACACACAGTCACCCACCATCACTCACGCACCAACACACAGTCACCCACCATCACTCACGCACCAACACACAGTCACCCACCATCACTCACGCACAGTGTTGGGGAGTAACGAGTTACATGTAACGACGTTATGTAATTTAATTACAAAAAAAGTGTAACTGTAATTCGTTACAGTTACAATGAGAAAATATGTAATTCAGTTACAGTTACTTCTGGAAAAATTAAGAATTACAATTTTAGTTACATTTTAAAAAATATAAACAAAAATAATTTCCCCAAAAAATATTTAATTATATTTTTATTGCTTTGCGCCCTATATTGCTGTTTCCCGCTTGTTTCTGTGCTGGAGCAGCAAGCGCGCGGTTCAGTTTCAGCTCAAGCAGCAATAATGACAGACGCCTTCAAGCACTGGACATTTAAGGAGCATTTGTTTTGTTTTCGTGTTGTCAATAAATGTGAACCATGTGCCACCATCGGCAACTATTTGTGATTATGCCAAGCCTTTGTGTAAATTTCGGAGTTTGGAGGTTTATTTCCGATCAGAAGGCAACCACTATTGAGGTTGTAAGCGAGCTAACAGCAAGGTATGCTGACCGTCACACTGTGGTTTCCACAGTTAGCTACCTGCTAGGCTAGCTACTACCATTCACTTGAATGTGTTTGTTCTTTAGCATGCTAGCTTGATTTACAGGCTAACCAAATTAGCTGTTTAAAGTCCTAAACAGGTATTCGTTGGAATCATACATGACATTATACAATGACAGACGGTATCAAATGAATATTTATGACTGTTTGGTGTTGGAAAACCGTTTGTCGATGTCTATGACACGACCTAGCCTATCGGTATCATTGGACCTATCTTAGACCTACCGTTCAACAAGCAATACACTTAAATTAAACTTGTATGAACTAGTGAAATGCAGTTTGGTATCTAATCAAGTGCAACACGTGCAGATTGTATAGAATGCAGTATTTAGAGATAAAATGCAGTTAGTTACAGCTAGTGTAAGTAAAGATGGTTAATAGATATGTGCAGAGTAGATAAATTACCTAGGGAAATGCATGTGTGTGTAATGTAGTTATGGCAGTACAATGCACAGGGCAAAGAAAAATAGCATGGCATAAATAAATGTGATAAATACAGATGGAATCATACAGATTATCCTATACCACTGTAGATAGGGCTATACAGATGTGAATTGAAGAGGAACACTGTACAGATTTTGTATGGATGGTAAGGTATGGATAGAGGGGAAGGAAAGAATGGTCTTTGGGAAGAGTTCAATAAGGTGACCGCCGTGGGAAATAAGTGGTTTCTGAACCTGCTTGTGTTAGTCTGCAAACTGAAAATGGTAGAGCCTGGAGGAGGAGCAGAAAAGAGTATGGCCCGATGATAGGAGTCGGAGAATCTTACATGCCTGGTGCAGGCATCTCTTCTTGTGGACCTCCTGTGATTGCCTGTCAGCAATTCCCTCTCAGCTTAGTACACTTTTAAGTTTCACACTGTTAGTTCTCAAAAATTAAATGTTGATCATGGGTCAATACGCATTTAAACCTTAAAGTAATCAAAAAGTAATCCAAAAGTAATTAGTTACATTACTTTTCAAAAGTAATCAGAAAAGTTACACTACAATTACATTTTAAACAAGGTAACTTGTAACTGTAACGAATTACTTTTTTAAAGTAACTTACCCAACACTGCTCACGCACCAACACAGTCACCCACCATCACTCACGCACCAACACACAGTCACCCACCATCACTCACGCACCAGTGTTATCGGGGCGGTGTAAAATGGACAAAATTTAAGTATTATTATTATATCGTGATCGATCGATCGCCTGTGGTTGGCGCCAGAGCGAACTAGTAACTTTTTAGTCTAAGACACTCAATGCGTGAGAGTTGGCGACCCTGCAGGTATAGCAACTTGGCTAAAATATGTGCATGAGGGCGTTTGGTAGCGCATATCCAGTGTGTTTAACAAAGCCATGAAGCCGGGCTTGTTCACTATATTAATGGACATCATGTCTTTCACTATGAACTCCGTTACTGCCCGAGTTATTTCAGCGTGCCGCTTCCAATTATATCCATAAGGAGTTACACTTTCAAACGGTTCGGTCAGTGAACCCTGTCGGCTGGACCGGTCAAGCTATCCGCGCTTCTGCGATTCATCCGTGCTTTAAATCTTATTGCACCTATATGTGTGATTTTACGGTATTTCGCTGCTCACCGCATACTAAGGCTGTATAAGCGCAGAGAAACACTTTGGCGTATTTGAAGACGCAGCACTGGTCGTTGGCATTTTAGCCTTACAAATATCATACGAGGCTTTGTGGTGTTTTTTTAATGCTGAAGGAGGTTTGTAGTGTTGCCTCGCGTCGTAGCAACAGTAGCAAGGCACGTTTTACACAGTACCTGACGTTGAGCAGCATCTTTTTAAAAGCCAAAGTAATTTCACACAACTTATGTGCTGCCCCTCTTTGGTATTAGACTTTCAGTTGTGTCAGCTTCTGTCGAGCCTGAAGCCATTGTGCAACAAGTTAAAGTGCGCTGTGTTAACTTCACTTCTCCACCTCCCTGCCTCCTGCTCGGCTTTGCTCCGTTCGTCCTCGGCTCGGCACGCTCCCAAGTCACGTGACCAGTTTAAATCGCAGCCTGTGCGATTAGAGAATCGCGTTTTAAAATATCGCGAGATTACCGCAAATGCAATTAATCGTTCAGCCCTAGTCACCATCACTCACGCACCAACACACACTAAGTCACCATCACTCACGCACCAACAACCACCGCACACACAGGGTCTGCCCCTCCCCCACTCACCCATGATCTTAGCAGCAGTCGACGCGCCAACTATGATGGACAGATTAGGTGCGATGAAGGACATACGGGATTCCACATACTCATAGATCGTGTGTTTTGATTGGTTGAGCTCAAGAGCCATGTCACATGCTTCCTCCAACCGCTGGAGTTCCTCCTCATCTAGTAATGACCTACAAAGAGGACAGGTCCTCAAACCAGTTATTACACCATTTTGAAAATAAAGGCAGCTCTTTTTAATGGCAATTCTCACTTTTTTTGTAAAGCTCATATTTATAACCTTTAGAACTACACTGTGTTGATGAAGGAGAGGGGAGTACCCCCAACACTCCTCACCCCTGCGTGGTGGAGGCAGTCACACTGACCACCATGATGGTGGCGTTGGTCAAGATCTGCTGCAGGGTCTCGTTGTTCTTACACTTGTCCAGGTTGTTCCCCAATTCCTGTACACAGACAAATACAGTCACACAGGGACCCACATGCACAGCGAGTGTCAGCGTGTGCTGTGCGCTCTGCACGCCACAGGCAGGACCCTGTACGTCACCTTCACTGTCCTCATGTAGTCCAGAGCATTCGGCACCAGTGACTCCAGCTCTGGGAACCTCTTGGAGTACTTGTCACGGACAAATTTGTGAATAATATCTTAAAACAAAAAACATAAAAAACAAAGAGAGAAAGTTTAAAATACTTAAGGTCATTCTCATCCTTGTTTACACATACACATCTGAAGACATCATCTTAAGTTGAGAACCATGTAACACTGGTGCACTGGAAGCCAGTCTGAACACAGCAGGACTCACTCAATTCATTATCGATTTCCACAGTCAGGTTGTTTGCTGCAACGATCAGCCTGTACTCGGGGTCGGCCTCAACCGGTCCTGACACTGCAGACAGCGTTTAACACAGTGAGGACATTACCACATCCACCAACAGCCTCGCTGCAGGAGCCCACGCGCTTACCATCAGTGTTCTTGCGTGGATTTCCCACATATTCCGCAATCTTTTCCATGATTTCGGCAAACTGCAAAGTGCACAAACGGAAGACAAGTCATAGACTCCGGCAGGAGTCATTTCAGAAATCTTTCAGAAATCTTCATCTTAAGCAAACACGCACCGATCTGCTGTTCCGCAGTTTGGCTATGGAGGTGACGCTTTCTGTGGCACTGTAGTCCAGCTCCATCTCTTCGGGTATGTCCTCCAGCCCTGCAGCGGCCTGCCTGTCCATGCCCTCCCCGTCGCTGTCGTCTCCTTCCCCGCCGGGGTAAAGTCCATCTTCTGCTTCATTTCCCGCTTCCTCCAAGTCGGCAAGCAGTTCGTCTGCTAGAGACATCTGGTCGAGAGAGAGAGAGAGAGAGAGAGAGAGAGAGAGAGAGAGAGAGAGAGAGAGAGAGAGAGAGAGAGAGAGAGAGAGAGAGAGAGAGAGAGAGAGAGAGAGGGAAAGAGGGAGAGAGAGAGAGAGAGGGAAAGAGGGAGAGAGAGAGAGGGAGAGAGAGAGAGAGGGAAAGAGAGAGAGAGGGAAAGAGAGAGAGAGAGAGAGAGAGAGAGGACACATGACCCAGGAAATCTCACACAAGTTCAGATCCAGCCTTCAATCCACAGACAGTCAGCAAGTCAGCAACTAGATAAAACCCGCTGGGTTTATAAAGGCAGCTAGTCAGCTAGCGGAAGAACACGCGTGTGTTCACCTGAACCAGTAGAACAAGCACAAACCCACCAGACCCAGGACAGGTTAACGGGGCCGGAGCTGTTGTCCCCGCCGGACACCACCGCAGCGGTACCGCAGCGCCCAGTGTCGGAGACGGGGAGACACAACGCTGCTTCTTGGAGAACTAACAGACATGTTCATGTCTCTAATAATTCATCAAGTTGAACTTACCTTATAAAAACCTCCCCAACGTTCACAACACAGCCAATATATACAATAACGACGGAACTAACGCCTTTGAGAACCCAAACAACGCGCCAGTGTCGTTGCAGTCGCACAGTTAATGCGTCACACAATTTATAGTTCAGCCAAACGCAAAGCCTTCTGGGACATGATGTTTTTTATTACCTACAACGTTGAACGCAAAGTCTCGCTGGCCAATGTATATGTTTAGCATTATTAATGCGTGGAGTTTTTATGATCATGAGATTTAAAAATATTTCTCCAAAAATATGTTAAAAATCATACAAATACAAATGGGTATTAGAAGCCAGTACAATTTATTTTCGTCAAACAGTTCATTAAATGTTTCACAGTCGCCATGTTTTGTCCTCGCCAGGTTGCGCAGAACCTGAAGAAACCTCGCAGTGAAACAAGCTGAAAGCCGCTTTACAAATGACCGGAATTACGACACCGACGGGTCATCAAATGAATACGAACCCACGGGGAAATAAACCAGTGAATACGAACCCACAGGAAAATAAACCAGTGAATACGAACTCACAGGGAAATAAACCAGTGAATACGAACCCACAGACAAATAAACCAGTGAATACGAACCCACAGGAAAATAAACCTGTGAATACGAACTCACAGGGAAATAAACAAGTGAATACGAACTCACAGGGAAATAAACAAGTGAATACGAACTCACAGGGAAATAAAGCAGTGAATACGAACTCACAGGGAAATAAAGCAGTGAATACGAACTCACAGGGAAATAAACAAGTGAATACGAACTCACAGGGAAATAAACCAGTGAATACGAACCCACAGGGAAATAAACCAGTGAATACGAACCCACAGGGAAATAAACCAGTGAATACGAACTCACAGGGAAATAAACAAGTGAATACGAACTCACAGGGAAATAAACCAGTGAATACGAACCCACAGGGAAATAAACCAGTGAATACGAACCTACAGGGAAATAAAACAGTGTTTGTTGCCAAGTTTATTTAATTATCTCTTTCCCCCTTTATTCTTAGCAACAGTAACTGTTATGAACATAAGTAATGGAAAGAACATGTAAAATACACAGTTAAAATAACAATTAGAAACAGACACGCTAATGACGAATACAGACTAACATCTAGAATAGGTAAATGATATAGGTCTAAAATATTTTAAAGCGTATTTATGTATGGAAATATTATTTAATGGAACAAATAGAGCAACTGAATAACAGATTATTTTATCACCCAATGCAAAGTAAATGCAAGTTTTGAAATTATACAAAAAATCAAAGAAGTAAATAAAGTATGTATGCAAACAAATGAGTTAATATATAAAACATAAATAAATACACAATGAAGTTAACAACTTAATACAGGAATAAATAACATTCTGCAATAAAAATACTGTACAAAACATAACAGCTGGTAGCAGTTTGATTTTTGTATCATGCATTCTAAGAATACATCTAAAATAAATGGTTCTAAAATGAGTTTGTACACCATGGGAAGTTTCACTACTGATTTATACAAACATTAAAAGGTCACTGCACTGTTAGATACGGAGGGTTGTCTGTTCCTCTTCAGCCTACTGGGATGTCTGACTGCAATGAGAACAAATTTACAATGTCAATATTTCTATTCAAGCTCACAATTAAACATGTACTGGTCAACAAAGTGCTTCCCCTTCCTGTGTAAGGGACCCAGGATACAAATGTACTGTAAGAAGCCATGAAAACAGCAGTGAAGCTGGTACACAATAAGACGTCTATTGCATAGCCGTAAGCTCTCCTGCAGGGCGGCCAGCTCCAGGCTGTGTGGCTGTTGAGGTTTCTGCTTTTTTTTTCTGCACAGCACAGACCAGCTCCTGCAGCAGAGGAAACCTGGAACATCTCCAGCTGTGAAACCAGGAGTCCTTCTTCAGCCTGATTTAAAAAAATAACCTCTGGAAGCCGTCGTAGTTAGCAATGGCAGCAGAGACATGTCTGTGACTCCAGAGCGTTACATCTCTTCCAGGTGTGTGGGAGCAGCGTGTCACACTAAATGGGGGTCGTCGGCAGGACTGACGGTGAAGCGGGACGATGGGACAGTGCTGACACCTGCGGGACATCTCGACTTTGTCAGGTCTTTCGTCTTGCTGGCCTTGTGATTGCTCGCTCCTGACATGAAGAAAGATTTATCTCATGATCTAATACTAGATTTTGTACATTCATAGAATTTGAAATGTGAATATATTTTCAGTGTAAAAACAAAAAATCCAAATTTTTCATGTGAGATAAATTTTATAGTAACTAATTTTAGGAGAATTAGACAGGACTGAATTAAGGTAATCATCCACCAATGTCACGTTGAGGACCCCGGCCCCTCCCCTTTGGGCGTGTGTATTAGGGATGTATATCGTCACCACTAAGCTAGATTCGATACACATCTCGATACACTGCCAACGATGCGATATAACTGCAATACTCTGAAACCCCTTGTCGATGTGATGCGATGCGATACAAATGCGATGCGATGCGACACACTCACGAACGTAAGTTGTTGAGCGGGGGGGTTACGAGGGGGTAGCGGCCGCAGAGATGTCCACACCGTGCCGTCTTTTCATGCGTGTCGCCAGGTTCGTTGTGCTACTAACGTATTTAACCCCACGGCATTGTTTGCAGATTGCGTGACCGCTTCACTGAAGGCGATGCATCGTGAATTCGCCCGCAAATTAAACTCGATGCACGTTGAATCTACCGATGCAGTCGCATCGCAGACATGTGTACCGATTCACCGATGTGAATCGATGAATCTCCACATCCCTAGTGTGTATACGTGGTCCACGTGCTTTGTCTGCGTCAGTGAAATTCCGTGGTGATGGCTATGTCGTGTGAATAATGTGCCTCACCTGTGAATCGTCTCGTAATCACGTGGGGCTTACGTGGTTTGTCTATTTAATGTGCGCTCGCGCAGTGTCCTGTGCTCGTCATTGTCTAAAGTCTACACGTTGTGTCATTTGTTCTCCGTGCGCTATTGCGCAATACTTGTAAAATAAACGTGACGTCTGCAGAAAGAAGGATTTCGTGTCTCGTCCTTCGTCCCTCGCCGAACGTCACAACCAAATCATCTTCTTAACAGATTCCTCATCTCCATTATGTACTCCTAACAGATACCTCATCACCGTTTTATATATATATATATATATATATATATATATATATATATATAGTGGGGAACTGTCAGGGCCCTCTACGCCCTCTCAGAGGGCCTAAAATATTCTTAAAACATAAATATATATAATTTATCCAATTTTATTTTATCTACTTACAGTTTAACAATCGACATCTAAACAATTACAAAAATATAAGCAAATAAATTATTCAACCGTGTCTATTCAATCTGTGTTGGAAGGTGAAGGGTTAAGTGGAAGCCTGTGAGCCTGTGTCTCCCAGGTATAATGGTCACAGCGGGCCCAGGTATAATGGTCACGGTTCGCTACTTATCTATATATATATATATATATATATATATATATATATATATATGCAGCGTTTCTAGAACACCTCTCTGCCTCTCTGTGAGGTATTTCCACCAGGTTATAAAACTGCATAATGAATACAAAGATGTACTTTATCCAGAAATATGTAGTGCAAATATGTTCTTAAGCAAGAGTTGCAGGTGTTGTGTTGGGATGGTGAAGAAGAAACTCACCAAGTCCATCAAAGTGGGCGGGCTTTCCAAGGGGGGAGGGACTTGTAGGGGCAGAGCCAGAACTCAATTCATTAGTTGGAGTTTCCTGCAAAATGAAATTGGCAAGTCACCAGACAATAAATAAAGCAAATAACAGCATGGGATCTAACAGGATCTAACAGGAGCTCAGGGACAGTATGTTTCTACTCTGAGTCTCCTTGTCAGTTTAGACCAGGGATGTCAAAGTCAAATACACCGAGGGCCAAAAAACCAAATTTGCTACAAGCCGAGGGCCGGACTGGTTCAATGTTTATTAAAACATATTGAAATGATTGCACATAGCCTATTGAACCAAGACCTAACACAGTGTATATTATTTAATGCTTAAATGAATAAAGCAATATTTTCTTATGGATCTGTCAGTAATTTCAAGTGAAAACATTTTTCAACAAGCAAACAGATTAAAACAAACTTCCTTCAAAGAAAACATGTTCTGTACATTAAATGAATAAAGTAATAAAGGTTTGAAAAGTGCTGGAATCTAGGCTAAAGTACTTGAAAATGCTTGAAATTGTAACGACTTCGTTTCACAACAAATATCTATCTGACTGAACAGTTCTCTTGTATTACGTTAACAAATACGAGTCTCTTGTAATTCCAGGATGAAACATGAGAGAACGTGAAGACGTTAAGATTGGGCGTTTTTAAAATAAACAACCATTAAATAATGTGATAAAAAGCAAATTATTTCGAATCATTTCGAGTATAGGTATAAATATTTAACTTAATTAAGTTTAACTGGTGCGCAGTTACAAAATTCGAGAGGTGCACGACCTCGCAAATCGATAGCGTGCGACGCCCTCGTGCACGGGCGGAGCCACTGCGATTACGTCATTTTCGCCGCGCAGACCCTCGCCGCTTGTGTGCGCTGCAGTGACTTCGCGGGCTACCGTTGCATTGTGGGGAATGTAGTGTTTGTGCGTGCAAAACACCATCGGGCGGCTGTGGCCTGCGGGCCGGTTCTAATAGTAATTAAATATCATCAAGGGGGCCTTGACTTTGACATATGTGGTTTAGACTGTAAGGCTACGGACACCCCAAAACGACACTGAAGAACTAACAGGTGTGAATGACTGTAGTTCATCTTCCATCAGCTCATTGTCGCCTGTGTGTATTTACACTAGAACACACCAGACACACTACAGACAAACTACAGACACATTACATCTGATCAATGGCATGTCTGTTCTATGCCTGCACAGGAAAATATCTCAAAAGGTTTGGTTCAGTTCCTGACTGTTCGGTTCCTGACTGTTCTGGCTTCTTATACTGAATCCTGAGTGACTCACACCTCTTCTTGAGCTCCTGCCATAAATTATGATAAATGCACCACGCCCAGAATGGGCCACACGGGTCACGTTCCACCTACAACCACACGCACCACACCGCACCCAGAACGGGCCACACAGGTCACGTTCCACCTACAACCCCCTGCTGCCATTGGATGGCCACATATAAGGTAAATGTTTCCCTAGCCTAATGTAGGGTGAATGTGTCGCAGTTATCCTTCCATACCTGATCAAAAAGATAGACTGTGACATCATCAAAAAAGGACACATTGCGTCCGTGGTCCCGGTTGTCTTGGTCTGGACGTTCCTTGGGTGACTTTAGCAGACTCCTCAAGCCCACTCTCTTGTGAACATCTGTTTCTGTAACTATGATCACTCTTCTGGATAACTCGTCATCCTGCTCTTCTTCCTCGTCTTCTTCTGCATCACTTCCTGTTGACATAGTCCTCCTCCGACCCATTCTGTGCTCTCCACCCTCCCAGAACCCTTTGGGACCAGGAGAGAGGGGCAGGGGCAGGGTGAGAGGAGGCAGAGAGAGGGAGAGGCGGGCCAGTTTGGCTGAGGAAGAGGATGGTGAAGATGGACATGGAGGTGCAGAGACAGGTGACCAAGTATAAGAAAGTCATAAGCACAGCATTCCAGCATCATACATTCAAATGGAGCAGATCTAATATTACACATGAAAGAAGGCTTGTTCAGGATCCTCAATATCACTCCTTTATGGATATCACAGATAAAGAGAATTTTAGCGTCCAAAAAAATGGGAAGGTTTCGAACCTCCATCCCATCACACAGCCACAGCCGTACGGAAGAACTCAACACTTCTCCAGTACTGAAGGTACATTATCGCCGTTGGCCCTGATAATGGTTTCCATAACAACGAGCTGAGGAAGGTCCTATGAGTCATGCAAGTCAGAGGTGACGGGCGTTAGCAGTACCTTTCATAGCTTGGTTGGCTGCAGGAGGGGCAGGGCTGACATCGTGCAGCTCCGCCCCACGGGGCGGTGCTCCAGCTCCACACGCCTCTGCACTGCACACAGCTCCTCCCTCTTTACTACACACACAACTCAAATCAGCTCAACTCCATTCATGCAGCGGCCACATATAAACTAAATTCACAGGGTGTTATAGGCAAAGGCATTTCAGCTGTTTGTGAAGACAGGTTTTTAAAAAAGCCACATACATGTCTAAAAAGGGTGAAATATCTTACATGGCTGTTGCAGATAAATGATAGGAATCATGTTCTGAATATCCATGTTGGTAATGTATTCTTATGATGGGGTGTTACAGCACAAAAGCCACGTGCACACACACACACGCACACACACACACACACACACACAGACACACACACACACACACACACACAAGCATGCATACACTTTTACAGACACAGACACAACGTACGTGTCAGATCCCTGGGAGTCCTCTAATAAAGCAGCAGTTTGTGCAGCAGGGTTGGCCACTCCCCAAGGAGGCGGAGCAGGGCTGGCGCCGCCCCAAGGTGGAGTAACACTGTCAGACGCAACAGACCTCCACAACACGTTGGTCTTAACGTTTTCACTGAGAGAGTACTGTAACTTTTCTTCGCAAACCTTCAAGAGAATGTTGAGAGATCACACAAACTGCTAACAAACAAAAAACTAAACATGCTTTACTTTTAACTACTAGAACAAGCATAATGTAGTGAGTAAATGCACAAACACATACCGATACCATAAACTCTAACTCAATTTATTAAACACTAATAACTGATACTAATATAACTGATACCATGTACAAACACTAACTGAATTTATTAAACACTAATATAACTGAAAACTAAGTTTTAGAGTATACAGAGTAAACAGAGTTTGAATCCAATGTTACACATTATGTAGTACAATATTCTGTAATGAATGTAACAGTCACACCATAACAGTGGCAATGTAGTCAGATTATACATTCTGTCAAACTGACATACATTTAAGTTGCTCTGGATAAGATTGCTGAACGTCACAGACATAAATGTAAGATTGTACACCATGCTCAAATGATTCCACACTGACATTTAATGAATTAATGAATTAATTAATGCATCTTAATGAAACTGTTTTGTATTTGTTTATTTTACCTGTATCATTAGTCCATTTCCAGTTGGTTTTTGTGACAGTGACCGCTGGCCTTTAATACTCTCACTTGTTTTGCATGATGAATGAGGTGATGAGACATTAAATTCCTCCTTCTTCTCCAATAAAAGCTGGGCGTCTTCTGGGCTCTTCTCATTCTCTAACCCTTGTGATGTTGCCAGGGAAACACATGAGATTTCATCATGCTTGGATGGCTTGCTGTCATCTGAAGCTCCTGAACGGATCCGGTCAACCTCTGTGTTAGCACACATTGCTAAGGATTCATGATTTTTTTTCAAAGATTCAAGGAGTTCTAAGTTTTCCAAAAATAGATCTCCAAGATCTTCATCTCCAGAAATGCAGCACAACTTTTCGAGCTTCTCAAAATCCTCTAATGGCTCCTCGTCCAGGTGCTTCCAGTCTGAGATCAGCAGCTCAGGGACGGAGTTCACGGAGGTCTGGGAGGCTGGTGGATTTGTGTCATCCTCAGTGATATGGTCTGAGACCAGGCTAGGCTGATCTCCAGTGATAAGTGACATATGTGTTTTTTGTCCGAGATTTGCTGTGATGCCTTTGTTGTGAGTACTGATTAAGCATTCTCCTCCAGACAGATCTAAAGAATTAGCATCATTAGAGAAGACTGCTAGAGTTTCATTGTCTGGGATATCAGGCCAGGGCTGGTCATTTGCTGTCTGTAAATTTGCACTAGACTTGATCTCTATATGGTGCACTGTATTTGGGTAATTGCTTGTGCCTTGGCAATCAGACATCTCTACATGCTGAGAAGCATCACAGTCTACGATCTCCAAAGAAACGAAGGCAGAGGAGTAGCACTGACCATCTCTGCTGTGGAGGGAGCACGTCTCTGTTTCAGTGTTAGCTGTAAGACTGGGACAGGATGGAGAATCTGATCTGTCTTTTTCAAAAAATATAACCTCCCTTGTCTCCCTGTGTGGTGTGTCCTCCTCTTGTCTGCCATGTTCCCTGTCATAACTGTCCTGGCGTAATGATGCCAGATGAAGTTTAACTGTGGGATGAGTTGTGACAGATGGATTTGTCAGCTCTGCTAGGGGGACCGTGACCAAAGTCTCCATATCATATACTGCTGGGATCCATGTGTGATTAATTGCCACACTGTAGT
The DNA here is from genome assembly GCF_052324685.1 of Brachyhypopomus gauderio. NCBI lineage: Eukaryota > Metazoa > Chordata > Actinopteri > Gymnotiformes > Hypopomidae > Brachyhypopomus > Brachyhypopomus gauderio. The sequence goes on from NC_135223.1 coordinate 7,712,480, forward strand.
CATGATTTGTGAAATGGTGAGATTCCGTCTGCTTTTCCATGTTTTCATATCTCGGTGTGTCAGTAAGTGATGGTGTGCTCACTACACCATCTTTTTTGCTGGCTGTATTCTCATAAGGGCATTCCCCAGTCATAATGGCATTCCCCAGTCTATTGAAGTTCTGATTCTCTCCTTCATCGTCTTCCTTATTTTGTATATACACATTGGAACATGGGGCAGTAGAGCCCATGCTGCCAACATTATTCAACTGGGTAAGAATTTTGTGCTCTGACTGCTCCAGATTACCCACTGGCACCTTGTTACACTTCACATCATGGTCTGTCTCTGCTATTTCTACGCCAGGATTCTCCATATTTTCCTCACAATCTGTCTCTGCAATTTCCACGCCAGGATTCTCCTCGTTTTCATCACAGTCTATCTTTGTAGCTTCCACCGCAGGATTCTCCAAGTTCTCCTCCTGATGGGCATCCATCCTCTGCAGTGACACCTGTTGAGTTCCAGGAGCTTCCTGGACACTGCTTGGACACTGTCTGTGCAACATAAAATACTCAACGTGTTCTTGCCTTTCTTCATTGGAGATGTCATGTGTGTCGAGGAGAGTGGGGTGAGGTTCACTCTTCGCTAGTTCATCATTGGCCTCTGCTTCCCAAAATTCACAGCCCATGATCATTTTTTCTTCCTCTGACAGCTTGTTTTGTCCTAAACCTGAGAAAAACTCTGAGCCTAATTCCTCTTTGTGCCTCTGAATCTCAGCTGATGCCCACTGGTCATTTTCAGTGGAGGCCCACTGGTCATTTTCAGTGGAGGCCCACTGGTCATTTTCTGCAGGCCACAAGTGTAGATCTCCTTGCTGGAACTGTCGGCAGCCAAATTCCCCCTTCAGAATACTGACTGCACATTTTTCCTCTTCAACAGCATTCCACAATTCTTTTGCTCTCAGCTCAAATTCCTTTGAATCATTCTTATCAAAGTCAGCAAAACATTGAGGCGGCTCTGTTGAAGGCACCTGCTCTGTCTCAGTGGATGTCTGGGCTGAGAAACAGAGCTCAGCTGCAGCTAACTGTTTCTGGGTGTCTGGTGCTGTCTTTTCCTGCTCTTCCCCACGTTCATCAGAACATGCCAGGTTCCTCAGGCCTAGCTCATTGGCATCTTCCTCGTGTACATCTGGTTTCTGGGTTACTGAAGGAATTTTTGTCTCAGACCAGATGGAGTGGGATAAGCCACACTGTGAATCTTTATTGTTGGATTTATCATTAAATTGAATGTTGCTGATGGATGTTGAATTTTTTAATTGAAAGCTGTAAAACTGAGACAATCTGGATTCACTGTTGTCTGACACTGCCAGTTGCTCCTGAATTTGTCTGTCTGGTGAGGAATCATATTTCTTGCCTTTGTAATAAACATGAGATCCCGCAGTTTCCTCCAGAGTGTTTGATTTATTGGGCTTTTCTGGAGATTCTGTCATTGTTTCAGGAAGCAATGGTAAATTTTTACTTGATTTGTGAAACTCTATTTTTTGACTAGAATCAAGGAGAGAAGATATTTGAAAATTATGCTGTGGCACGTCATGGATTATCAGTGGCTTTTCCTCTATTGTGGAGAACAACCTGTCGATAAGTACTGTGTTGTCTTCAGTATTTGATACAGTAATGCTTTTCTCCACTGCCTCTATGACATCACTACAACTCCATATAACTTCATCTTTTTCTGGAAAAAAATCTTTAACAATCTCATTATTTTTTGTTTTGTCTCTGTCCAAACGTCCATGCCTTATTAGACTGTCATCCTCCACCTCAGTATTCTCCTCAATCCCCATCAATGTAGGTCTCTCTCCAGCTCTGCCACTGGCAGGGCGGGAGGATATCAACCCATCACTTCCCCTTCGGGGTACCCCTTCAACAGCATCCCAGTCACTGTCTGAAAAGTACGCAGAGTCCCGGTGAGGGGTTTCAGGATCAAGGACCCTCCAACCTGTTCCGCCCCCACAACTCCATGAGTCTCCAGGAGTGAGGCAGTCCATTGAGCTGGAGGTAAGAGGTGACATGGCAGAGTCTGTGGGTGTAATTGTGGACAGTGACTGGTCCGAATTTGGTTCTCGGGCCAAGGGCAGTGGGAATGCATGTGTGCCTGTATCATCCAATGACGATCTGGAACCAACTGCATTGACTTTCTCTGTTGAGGTTTCTATCTGTTCACACTCATGTCTGGGGCTTAAATTTATGTTTCTGTCAGTCAAAGTAGGTTGCTCACTGTCTATTTGATGACTCTCCATTGGTAAGATGTGGGGCGTAACCTGAGGGGAGACAGGACCTGCTCTGGAAAACATTCTTGAGCTGCGGTCTGACTCAGGAGTGTTCTCAACATTTGTCAGTTCTGACTTGTTTAGACCAAGAGGCCGTTCTGCGATTTCAGACAAACCACAACCATGAACTGTTGCTTTTGTGATACGCATTACATCTAACATCACTTGGTCAGTAGCATGGCTTTCACCTTCCCTTGGTCGTGACTGTACAGAGCTGCCGTCCACATGTATCTCAGTGTCCTCACTAGTGTCTGTTACATTGCTCGCTGGGTACTGGATGTCTGACTGTGCCAACACCTCTACTCCATCCCCAAACTTCACAGTATGGGGAGATACATCAAAGCCAAACTGTTCTTGTCCATCGCCAGTCACCTCAGCTTCAGGTTCGTCTGTCACAGGAAGAGACAGTTGGACTTTAAGAAGTCCTGCATTGGGTAGGATGCCTGAAGGAACAAAGTCAACAGTGCTTTGAGACACCCAATCTGATGCTGTTTTGGCTGAATGGATGTCAGTATCTATGTTTTGCTCTGTTTTAAGGTTTTGTAATTCTGATGCTATCTGCAGCACCGGAATCTCTGGACGCATTGCAACTTTTATTTCACTCCTTTTTGCTCTCTTGGTAACCTGAGCATAAATTGCCTCTTTCCTGTCACTGTGTGGCTTCCCTGGTGATCTTTCTGATTCGAAGCTGATAGTCTGCAAGGATTCGGCGTCAATACATATCGACTCATACTCAGGGGATACCCGCATAGGTGAAGGACTTGCTTCCTGTTGTCTCGTTATTATTTCAGTGAGAAAGGTCTCAGCCGACTGGATTTCTTTTAGGAATTCCTCTCTGGTCATTTCACTTTTCTGAGGCTCAGATGCCTCAGTCTCAGTGGTTATGTCAGACAACAGGGAGTGAGACCTCTTCATTCCTTGTGAGTATGCTTCCTCAGCATCAGCATACATCGGAAAGTCTTGGGGGTGTGCGAAAGGAAAAGGTGTGGTTCCGAAGCGGGACACTGGGGTTCCCCCCTCACCATCATAGACGTCTTCACAGTCTGACATTGCAGTGTCAATCTCAGTAAGAAACAAATCACTCTTTTTGGTACCATTGTCTGGTCCAGTCAGCAAGCCCCCGTCTGCCCTCCACACCTGTGTGGCTGAGTGAGAGCTATGCATCCCTTGAAGACCTCCCTCTTTCTCATCTTCCTTGCCCCAAGAGGTTTCTCCCATGTTTGAGTCTGAGGGTTCATTGGAGATTTCTGTCAGGAACAGGTGCATCGGGGACTTTCTAGCTGCTGCAACCCGATCACCATGCAGTGCGGCATCTTCCTTCCAGATGGCTGGGAGAATGGTGGCGAGGCGAGACTGGGTTCGCTTCATACCTCTGGAAAAGAGCTCAACCGTAGCAGGGTCTGGATCATCAGGCAGGTCAGTGTGCTCAACGGCAATGCCATTGCTGGAAATGGTGGGAGACATGAAGGGGGAATTATCATATTCCTCCAAGCTTGCTGGACTGGAGGATAACTTTCTTTCAGTGTCTGGAATCGTGGACTGTGAATGAGTCATTCTGGCATAGGGTGACTCTCTGCCTGTTGGGGAGTCCCTGTCCATCAAGTATGAATCTGTGCCATCCCTTGAATTGTGCAAGGACAGCAAATGTGTCATGCTGCTGTCAGCAGTTTGCTTGTCAGTAAAATCACAGCTCAGTGGGTCTCTCTGCAAGTGCACTGTAGGGTTTTTGTTATGTCTGGGAAATGTCTCACCCGAGTAACCATGATAACGACCTCTCTGGAGCCTGTGATGGGGAGGGAGAGGTGGAGGACAGGTCTGAGGGGTAGGAAACATGGAGTGACCCCCAGAAGATTGAGGAATGGAAGGAGAGAGAGAGGGGGATGGAGGCAATGTCTGGTGGGTGCGGCTGAACCCCAAATGGTCCAGGTTGACTTTAGATGTGGAACAGCTGCTCATATATAGTGGATCTGAAGCCTCTGATTTGTTTGTGGGGTAAGAGGACACAGGGTAGTGGTGACCCAGCCCGTATGGCCGGGGGTATATGGATGGAGGAACAGGCAGGGGACGCGAGTGTAGATGCTTCCCTGAAGAAGTGGACATGGATCGGGGTTTTGGAGGGAGTATGGGTGCTTGGGAACACTCTGGGCTTTGATCTGTCTTCACCTCATCCTCTATTCTGTCTCCAACATCAACTATTGCAAAATCTGTCACTCTGGAGCAAACTTCTTTGCTAAACTCAACCAGTCCTGTGTTCGGCACCAGGACCTGCACTTCACTGGCCCGCACAGTCTGAACTGTCTGAGGAGCAGCTTGTGGAAAATTGCTTTTGTAACCAGTAGCAGGTTTATCCTTGCCCAGTGTCCCTCTTCGAAGCTCTATCAACTCCATGTCTCCAGGGCTAACCGACTCTCTGTGTAATGTGGATGCTTTCGCTTTAAGAATAGGGGATTTATCCTGGGGGGTGTGCTCCTCCAGGCGGATGTAATATTCGCTGGCCAATGATGGGCTTCGAGCACTGATGACAGGAACCACTGTGGGCGTGTCCAGAGATTGCCGGTGACTAGAGTTAGGCGCAGGTATTGGCTGAGGGGGGGGAAGAGGTTTGTAACCCCTTCTGCCATGTGCCTTCTCCCAGAGGTATTCAAAGTTTAACCCTTTGCTAGTTTCAGTCACTGTCAGAATGTCATCAAGCTCAGACGATGAAGGAGTGATCACTGGATCCAGCAAAGGGAAGGAGTTACTGTTCCCCCGGAAACATCCATTTTCCCTGCCATATTCTCTCCCTCTATGCCTCTGGCCTGTGGCTGCCTGGAATGCGATGGGGCGGAGGGAATCCCATCGCCTTTCAAATGACTCTTCACTCTCTCCTCTCCTCCCTCTGCAATGTTCTTCCTCATACTCTTCTTCATCCTCATCATCTGTACCACTTCTCTGTTTCCTCCCCTGCTCCACAGCCAGGAGAGAGGAGAGGAGGATGAAGACTTCATTCACTGTTGGACGCTGAGAGGGGGGAAGCCAGCATGACTGCATTACCTCATACCTACACACACACACACACACACACACACACACACACACACACACACACACACACACACACACACAGGGATAATGTCTTGTTTACTAATATGTTTACTAGTTGTTTACTAATTTACTAAGAAAATTATGGATTTATATATTTAGTGTACTGTTCCAATGCAATGTTTGAAAAGGCAGTTTCATAGCACTGAAAAGAGAGAAGATGAACTAACCAGTAGTCTGCATGAGACAGTTTGAGACGAGGTTGGGCCAGTGTAATCTGCCTGTCCTTGATGACGAAGGTAAGGACTTCTTCATCGCTCAGATGTCTGTGTGGCTGAGCACCAAACTCAAACAGCTCCCATATCACCACACCCAAAGACCTATCAATCGAAATTATGGTGGAGTGTGTAAAACAATGAAATTATTATTTTCCAAATTAATTGTCAGTTTATTATAGTGTTGTTACGTATTTTGCACATTACACAATATCAGTTTTTGGAACTAAAGCTGTGTGCTCTTAAATAAAGTGTACAATATGTACTGTATATTCTGTTATAAAACAGTACATAATGGACCTTCTGTTATACTGTTATGCTTTTCTTAAGCTGCTTCATGATCATCACTGATCCACATGACCATCACTGATCTACATGACCATCACTGATTCACATGACCATCACTGATCCACATGACCATCACTGATCCACATGACCATCACTGATCCACATGACCATCACTGATCTACATGATCATCACTGATCCACATGATCATTACTGATCCACATGACCATCACTGATCCACATGACCATCACTGATCCACATGACCATCACTGATCTACATGATCATCACTGATCCACATGATCATCACTGATCCACATGACCATCACTGATCCACATGACCATCACTGATCCACATGACCATCACTGATCTACATGATCATCACTGATCCACATGATCATCACTGATCTACATGATCATCACTGATCCACATGACCATCACTGATCCACATGACCATCACTGATCTACATGATCATCACTGATCCACATGACCATCACTGATCCACATGACCATCACTGATCCACATGACCATCACTGATCTACATGATCATCACTGATCCACATGATCATCACTGATCCACATGACCATCACTGATCCACATGACCATCACTGATCCACATGACCATCACTGATCCACATGATCATCACTGATCCACATGACCATCACTGATCCACATGACCATCACTGATCTACATGATCATCACTGATCCACATGATCATCACTGATCCACATGACCATCACTGATCCACATGACCATCACTGATCTACATGATCATCACTGATCCACATGATCATCACTGATCCACATGACCATCACTGATCTACATGATCATCACTGATCCACATGACCATTACTGATCTACATGACCATCACTGATCCACATGATCATCACTGATCCACATGACCATCACTGATCTACATGACCATCACTGATCCACAGTGACATCACATGAACCCTAGTTCATCAGAAATTAGCCCTTGTTTTCCATACCACACATTGCTAGACTTGGTCTGGTCTGTGACCACCAGATCTCCTCGGAACTCCTCCAACAGCTCTGGTGCAATCCAGCGTAAAGGAATCCACAGCTTATCTGGGGTCAGATAGTAGTCCTCCTGATAGAGACACAGAAAAACACAGGAGTCCACACAGACTAGTCAGGATTAAACTCAGTAGGGTAAAAAACAATTGTATCAAGCTACAGTGATATAATGGCATTGAACGTGAAATTAATACAAACATTTGGGGACACATAACATCGAAGGAATCTCTGTATCTCCAACAGTAATTTTGCTAATCAGAGTATTTACAGAAGCTTCAGGTCACTGCCCAGCATTTTATATTTCCGAATAAAACAGCCCTGTAAGTCACAACAGTGCAGCTGAAATGAGATGCATGTGTATCCTGTGATGATGTGCGTGTATATCTTGTGATGTTGGCTACCGTAGTAAATAGTATTACGCTGAATAAAAACACATAAGCACATGCGAACAAAAAATCCCTTAACCGACTTAAACGAGCTCAGCTACATTTGTACACTCACAAATCCACTCCTGAGGATTGGGAGCATGTGGATTAGAGGCAGACTGAGGTGCCTGACACCTGATCAGTACCTTATAGTGGTTGTGTGACAGGCCATAGTCACCGATCCTAACCGTCAGGTCAGAGGTTAGCAGACAGTTTCTCAAAGCCAGGTCACTGTAAAGAGACAGAAGTATAAAGCAACATTCCATTTAACATAAGATCACAACATCTTTGTGCATGAAATGTGTGTGTTATAAATCAGATTAGTTAAAACTGGATTGCATGAGAAACGCTATTTATATAACATGGAGAAGTCTGTCATGTCATATCTGTGTTCCCAGATGTAGGTATGTGGTGTGGTACTTGTGAAATGGGAAAAGGGACAATATGCTGGGAGAATATGCTCTTCTATACAATAACACCTGTTCTATATCTTCCATCTCTTTGTTCACTATTTTAGTAAGTGTTACAGGAGGATGAAATTGAGTCACACTCACCTGTGTATGTAGTTATTTTCATGAAGGTGCAGGAGACCAGAGGTGATCTCATATGCCATTCGCTGCAAAGTCAGTAGGTCACGGTTTAAAAGGTCAGGGGTCATGCCATCTGATTTCCGTTGAGCTCTCAGATATCTTTTTAGGTCTCCCTGAAATAACAGCAAATCCATTGTTCATATAGTGGACACAGTTATCTCTGGACAACACAAACAACTGTAAAGGTAATCTTAAATACGAAGGGTCCATATCATGGTAATCTGGAATATGACTGGGTTTGTCGGGATGTGTCGGGGTTTGTCGGGGTGTGTCGGGGGGTGTGTTGGGGTGTGTCAGGGTGTGTCTGTGTGTGTCGGGGTTTGTCTGGGTGTGTCGGGGTGTGTCGGGGTTTGTCGGGGTGTATTGGGGTCTGTTGGGGTTTATCGGGGTGTATTGGGGTTTGTCGGGGTGTGTCGGGGTTTATTGGGGTGTGTCGGGGTGTGTTGGGGTTTGTCGGGGTCTGTTGGGGTGTATTGGGGTTTGTCGGGGTGTGTCGGGGCTTATTGGGGTGTGTCGGGGTGTGTTGGGGTTTGTCGGGGTCTGTTGGGGTGTGTCGGGGTGTGTCGGGGTTTGTCGGGGTGTGTTGGGGTTTGTTGGGGTTTGTTGGGGTTTGTCGGGGTTTATTGGGGTGTGTCGGGGTGTGTTGGGGTTTGTTGGGGTCTGTTGGGGTGTGTCGGGGTTTGTCAGGGTGTGTTAGGGTTTGTCGGGGTGTGTTGGGGTTTGTCGGGGTGTGTCGGGGTGTGTCGGGGTTTGTCGGGGTGTGTTGGGGTTTATTGGGGTGTGTCGGGGTGTGTTGGGGTTTGTCGGGGTCTGTTGGGGTGTGTCGGGGTTTGTCGGGGTGTGTCGGGGTGTGTTGGGGTTTGTTGGGGTCTGTTGGGGTCTGTTGGGGTGTGTCGGGGTTTATTGGGGTGTGTCGGGGTTTATTGGGGTGTGTCGGGGTGTGTCGGGGTTTATTGGGGTGTGTCGGGGTTTGTCGGGGTGTGTTAGGGTTTGTCTAGGTGTATCAGCATGTTACAGACTTTGTGTCCTCACCAACTGGCAGAACTCCATAACCAGCAGATAAGGAACGCTTTCACTGAACTGCCCAAGACACTGCAGGATGTTGGGATGCTGGAGGCTTCTGTATGTCAATACATAAGGAAGAGAGGAGAGGAGAAGAGGGAGAAAGAGGGAGAGAAGCGGACAGGGGAAGGAAAGGGGAGGGTAGAAGCAATGAAAATTAAGAGAAACAAGTAACTGAATCCTATAGGACAACTAGGTGGAAGATAGAAAAAGAAAAAGGAAAAAGAGAGAGAAAGAGGGACAGAGAGAGAGAGAGTCAGAGAGAGAGAGAGAGAGATAGCAAGTGTAATAACCCTCCATCCAGGGAGTAATATTTAGGTCGGCTCTGATGTTGGAACGTTCAGTAACCCAGTTTCTTTGCATGATGTTTAGCAATACTGTGTTAATACCCTCACTATACACAGTCATGTGGATCCACAAAGAGACAAACAGGCAGTGATGGAATGTGCCACAATGAGGTAAACTCATCATGACGCAAGGAGCATATATGATTGGTGGTAAGGGGAGGAGCATATATGATTGGAGGTAAGGGGAGGAGCATATATGATTGGAGGTAAGGGGAGGAGCATATATGATTGGTGGTAAGGGGAGGAGCATATATGATTGGTGGTAAGGGGAGGAGCATATATGATTGGGGTAAGGGGAGGAGTATATATGATGGGCGGTAAGGGGAGGAGCATATATGATTGGCGGTAAGGGGAGGAGCATATATGATTGGCGAGGAGCATATATGATTGGAAGTTAGTGGAGGAGCATATATGATTGGCGGTAAGGAGAGGAGCATATATGATTGGCGGTAAGGGGAGGAGCAAGTTCTCTGACCTGTATGGCTCGGCCTCAGCCAGGAACTTGCGCTGCTCCAGGGGGCTGGCGCTCACTTTTAGCTCCTTCACCACTGCCTGGGGGGAGCTGCAGTCACACAGCACCTCTGCCAAGATCACCTGGAGACAGAGAGAACTACTGTAGTGTGACTGCTATAACTACTCTAGTGTGACTGCTATAACTACTGTAGTGTGACTGCTATAACTACTCTAGTGTGACTGCTATAACTACTCTAGTGTGACTGCTATAACTACTCTAGTCTGACTGCTATAACTACTGTAGTGTGACTGCTATAACTACTCTAGTGTGACTGCTATAACTACTGTAGTGTGACTGCTATAACTACTGTAGTGTGACTGCTATAACTACTCTAGTGTGGCTGCTATAACTACTGGAGTGTGTTACGGTTAGGGGTTCTTTGGTATTCTTTTGGTGTTGTATTGCTATAACTGCTATAACTACTGGACTGTAACTGCTATAACTACTATACTGTGACTGCTATAACTACTGTAGTGTCACTGCTATAACTACTGCAGTGTAACTGCTAGGGGTGGGCATCGTTTACTATCTCACAATTCGATTCGGATTTTGGGGGCCACGATTCGATTCAAAAAGATCTTCGATTCAAAACGATTTTCAATTAAAAAATTTTGATTTATAAAAATTTCTGCTTCAGTCTATAAAATCTGCATGATATACTACAGTATGCTTTGCAAGACAGAATGACAAATACAGAAAATAAAGTGTCTTTCACATTTCACATTAACAAAAATAAAGTGCTTTGGTAAAATAAAATGCTTTTTGTTGTGTCACCAAAATTCTTGAGCTTCATTTTGCAAGCCTTGCACACGAGCTTCATTGTGTCAAGTTCGGTCTTCCCCGGCATTCGGTAAAAACCCAAATGAACCCATATTTTTACAGGGTTGCCAACTCTCACGCATTGAGCGTGAGACACACGCATTTGACCGTTTTCACACGCTCTCACGCCACACTTCCGATATCTCACGCTGAAAAAAAAAAATCTAGTTTATTTACCCCAGATCCACATATATGATTCAATGAGTTACTAGTTCTCTCTGGCGCCAACCATCGGCGATAGATATAACACCTAATTTGTGTCCATTTTACGCCACACCCAGTCAACAATTTACACTCACCACCTCCTCCAGGTTCAAATCTCACTCCAAGCCATCTTCAAAAGTTGGCAACCTGTTTTTGCCTTTAACGAAGACGGGACAGGTTGAATATCTCTTTCCTCCATTTGTGTCCCAGAACCTGCTGCGCAAAGTCTCGCATAATTTTGTAATTACGTAACGCGAGACTTCACCATGACTTAGGACATTTAAAATCGATTCTGAATCGTTTCGATATGTGAATCAATTTTTTGGCACACCTCTTGTAACTGCTATAACTACTGTAGTGTGACTGCTAAAACTACTGTAGTGTGACTGCTATAACTCCTGGAGTGTGACTGCTATAACTACTGTAGTGTAACTGCTATAACTACTGTAGTGTACACACACCTTGTCAGTTTGCAATTGTAGCTAGATCAGTACATTTCTTTTAATTTAATATATATTTTACATGTAATATTCATAGCCTACTGTAATACTGAAAATTTTTGACTATGTATATTTCATATTTGGTCATGTAGAATGCAATAGAATACATTAGCATACTCATTTTGTATCATACTATGAAAATGGACAGCGATTATACTTATATGTTAAGATGTCAGTTGGGTTTACCTTCCCAAACCATCCATTTCCGATCTCCTGCAGGTAGTTGAGGGCATGTCTCCGAAAACTCTGAGACCTGGAGTCTGTGAACCAAACACCAAAGATGTTTATGGGTGAGGTGGGCAGGGGTGGGGGTGTTTACAGGTGTGTATGTTTCTCTCACCTGTACTAGGTCAGAGTTGAGGGGGACGCTATATGTGTGGTACCTGTGTCTGTGGTGTTTAAGAAGCACTTCCAGTGTTCACTGAATGTTACGTTGGAAGTTTGATGTTTTACTGAACATGTAGAACATGTGTCTTAGATGATGTGCAGTGTTGCCCTGAGTGTTAAACGATGCATGTACTTCTGTATGGGAAAAGTAACAGGAAAGGCGTCACCTGTCTGGGTGCTACCTGTGTGGGTGCTACCTGTGTGGCTACCTGTGTGGGTGCTACCTGTGTGGCTACCTGTGTGGGTGCTTTCTGTGTGGCTACCTGTGTGGGTGCTACCTGTGTGGCTACCTGTGAGGGTGCTACCTGTGTGGGTGCTACCTGTGTGGCTACCTGTGTGGGTGCTACCTGTGAGGGTGCTACCTGTTAGCAGGTTTGGCTTTATCATTGTCCCAGATGTGGTGTAGATAGTACAGCTGTATTTGGATGTCCAGTACCCTGCTCTGGGGTCAGTGTTTGAGTGACCTGCTCTGGGGTCAGTGTTTGAGAGAACTGCTCTGGGGTCAGTGTTTGAGTGACCTGCTCTGGGGTCAGAGTTTGAGTGAACTGCTCTGGGGTCAGTGTTTGAGTGACCTGCTCTGGGGTCAATGTTTGAGTGACCTGCTCTTGGGTCAGTATTTGAGAGAACTGCTCTGGGGTCAGTGTTTGAGTACCCTGCTCTGGGGTCAGTATTTGAGAGAACTGCTCTGGGGTCAGTGTTTGAGTGACCTAAACTAGTGGATTAGGGATGGTATCTATAAATGAGTGCTAAGGTTAAAACTGGTATTAGTGTGTGAGTATTAGGATTCATGTGTTAGGATTAGTGGATTAGTGGGTTGGGGTCAGTGGATTAGGATTAGGATTAGTCTATTTGAGTTGGGGTTCATATTGGTATTAGTGGATAAGGGTGCACCTGTCCCATTGGGCAATGCAGGACATGACCGGTCTCGCACAGGCAGTGTGTAGACCTCTGGCAGAGATGGACATGAGGACAGACTATCTTCAGGAGCTGGGCTGGACGCTCCAGAACACTCCTCTCCCTCGGTGTTATCAAACTCCTGAAAGAGGGAGCGAGAACATAAGAACATTTTAGAACTCTGTAGGGCTAGATTTCTAGATGACACTAAAGAAATCAGAGTCATTAGATTTCTGTGAAATGGACTGTTAATTTTCTGAAGACTCTATATGTCCATGTGGTTTCTTGCAAATAAACAAATAATGCTGACATTTAGAAAAGAATGACCCAACCCCTAATGGTGTTAATATAAATTTCAGCATGATGGTTTTTTCATATTGTAAATGGATGGTTGTGTCCTGGAGCTGGAAACATAAGAGTAGAACTGAGTCTGTTTCTTACTTACATTGAATCCCACTCCCCCCCTTTTACAGCAGAGGCAGGTGAGGAGCAGGAGAATGAAGGAGACCAGGCCAGAGCAGGAGATGAGAATGACCACATAGGGTGGAGGAGAGAGCGAGCCGTCCCGCGAGACTGAAACTACGGAGAGAGAAATGCGAGGCAGAGTCACACATGGTAGCTACACATATCAGTCTTGCTCTAGAACGGAGAATCTGAGTGAGCAATGAAATACAAAGAGAAGGATCTGGGAGAGAGAGAGAGACATAGGGTGAGAGAGAGTGATTCAGAGGGAGAGAGAGACATAGGGTGAGAGAGAGTGATTCAGAGGGAGAGAGAGACATAAGGTGAGAGATAGTGATTCAGAGGGAGAGAGAGAAAGGGAGAGAGAATGTCAGAGAGACAGAAGCAGAGAGACAACAAGAGAAATAGAGGGATAGGGAGAGAGGGTTAGAGGGAGTGAGAGGGTGAAAGAGAGAGATAGAAAGACAGATAGCTAGACTGCATAGTATTGTATTGGGGAAGACTGAGAGGGGGAGGAGAAATAAGGTTAGCATGTGTCCGTAACAGCACAGGAGTCCAATGAGCTGCAATCATTGGACAGCTGCTCAGAGTAGGAGGAGTCAGAACAGTGCAACAGTTTGCAGGGGTCAGGAGAGGCAGAAAAGATGAGGTTACAATCTAGGGAAACCAAAGGAACCAGATAATTCATAATACAAGACATTCCTTGTACTTTGACTACTGAATGAGGGGAACAGGCATTCAGAAGTTTGTTTGGGGAGCAGGCCTGTTTAAAGGAAAGGGTTGAATAATTGAGAAATATTCACTTGGAGAGGGAAGGTACCAAGTCAGAAGAAGGGGGGGGGGCATTTTTAATTTGAGTACCTCAACTTGCTCATGTGAGTGGGGTGAACCATCTGTGGAAGAGAAAAGGGAGGAGGGCATGGGGGTTAAAAGAACCTTCGGCAAAGAAATGACAGTCAATAAGTGCATATCCCCCCCCCCCCCCCCCCCACACACACACACACACACAGCCCTTAAATCATGTCAGTGTAACCAGCAGTAACTGACAAAGCTGTGGTTCACCACTTACACCCCATGATTGAGTTCTACCATCTTTAAGAATGCAGAATTAAATCCACTCTCCAACACAAGCCACTGGGCACACTATACAATGAACACTAATATATACAGAACACTAGTGAATATTCAAATATGAAACAGAACGAGATTCCAGGCCCCAGTTGGTTCAGTAGATCAGCTGGTTCAGTAGACCAGCCTTTGCCTCACTGGTCAGTTTTTGACCAGAGGACCATGGCTCACCAGTTACTTTTTATTTTCAATATAGTGGTAACACTGGCCTGGTAGTCTGAGTAGTTGTAGTGCAGCTGTGATGTGGTAGTAGGATGGTAGTTGTTTAGTGGTGTGGTAATTATGTTGTTTTGTGGAAGTTGTATAGTGGTGTGGTAATTGTGTAGAGGTGTGGTACTTGGGGTAGTTGTATGGCAGTGTTGCTGGGTTTTTTACTTCAATCAAGGTAATTGCCAAGTTACAAGTGGTCCTCCACCCCCAAAACAGCTACCAGACCAGTGATGGGGGCTACCAGACCAGCATCTCACAGTACTCCAGCTGTGGACCACCAAGGCTGAAGTAGTGGTTCTAATTAAGGGTTGAGTAAAGGAGAATACAGTCTTAATTCAGGTCAGAAATAATCACATAATGCAGCTGTCACACACGCTTTGGTTAAAACAACGTAGTGTCCAAGAGGATTCTGGTGGACACTGGGTCATGTGGCCAGGCATGTGGGTGGTAATGTGTGGGTTAAGGTCATGTGCGGGTGGCCTAGGAGGTCCTGTATATATGATCCACTCACACTGCTCTGGACTGAACTGATCAGCTCCAATACACAGAAATGGGGTGCAATTTTCAAGATACGTATTTGTAGTGAAGAACAAGATTGCAAAGGGAGAAAATGCCATTCTTAAGAGAATAAAGTTTTATTGGGATTAGTTGTGAGCACATTGTGCCCATAGGCTAATTTATAAAAAGATATCTAAAATTTTTAAAGGCCAAAAGGCTTAAATGACAAAAATAATTGTATGAAATACCACTAAAAATCATTTGATATTTCTTTAAATCTGCATTTAATTGTATTTGTATATATAAGAAATCTCCATTACAGTGGTATGGCGAATCCTGCAGTTTGTAATAATATGAAAATGATCTGAAAGTTCGTCTTCTAACCTTTTACACCCATAACTCATGAAACTCGCCATAACAATGAAAAATAATCCCTTTGGTAATTATATACTGATGTTTGCGCATGCTCTACGATTTAAAATCTGGGTTTATTTATTGATATTATTTGAATCATTCGTTTATTTAATATTTCGTGATGGCCAATTTAAATGTGTGTAACATTTATGATAAATTTATAACAAACATAATTAAAAAAATTATTTCAGATGTCTATCTATACACAACAGCGTTATATACGTCAATGTTTACTTTATTTATTTATTTATTGGTTCTAAAAAAATCTTGCACGCTTATCGTTTAAAACTACGAAATGGTGACGTAGGACATATGGAAATTGATTGATGGCATTGTGTGATACAACAATAGTTATTTAATAATTACTCCAGCTGCCTATTATATGTAAAATGTAAATATTGTTGATGTAGAGAGCGGTCGTAATTTAACAATAGGGACACCGTCCCTCAGCGTGTCCTCAGCGCACTGTGGAAACGTTCAAAGCCACTGAAATGGCGAAGCCACACAATACCGTATTTACCACTCCACACATCTTTATTGTCCTAAGTTGTAGGTCTCCTCTCAACACTGTGTCTCTGCGCAGTGTCTCTGCGTGTGTCTTGGCCGTGAGGAGCAGGCAGACACTACATATGTGTGCGCACAAATAAACACGGGGCCTCTACCAGTACTCCCAGTCAAACCAGCTCGGTCCTCGGTCCTGCGTGTCTGCCTCGCATACCCTAGGATATACACGCATGAACGCTCAGGGATGTTACTGGCCTGTTCTGTTCAGGTATAGCAGAAAAACACATGGACATTTCTTAGGCCTAATATCAATAAACAAGGAAATACTATAAAATAATGTCGAACCGCGTCCCGCTACCCATGAAGACACCACAGGGATTATGCGAAAATATAGATTACAGTGCACATATATAGACACAAATAGTGTCTGCATATTCGTCCCTTCCGAATTGTAACTCGGCTAGTGGAATTAAATCACAATGAACATAAAAACAGCGTTTACATGCCGATCACAGGCGGTGTTTTCCACCCATGAAGACGGTGATGTTTCCCGTATTCATGCGTGTCTACCTGCGGTCCCTGTCTCACACTCCTCACCTTCTCGCTGCGGGGCTCCCAACGCTCCTTCTGGGTTGAAGGACCACATCACCCCCGTCAGAACAATCATCCAGCAGTGTTGTGGCATAGTGGCGGGCACCACGGCACCACCATCCGAGCGACGCTTCAGCGGCCTCCGTGTGGCGCCAGGCGCGTCTCCTCCTCCGTCTGGTTCTCCTCACTCCGCGATCAAACACGGTGCGAGAGCTCTTTTGTGCAAGTCCAACTCAACATAATACCGCTGTCGATGATACCGCTACATACGTGTCATTATATGCAGTAAATGATCCATTTTTAATTTAAATAGTACCGCGGCTAAGGTGATGTGGCTGTTTGGGCTCCCGTGTGTCCGTTATGTCTTCCTCAAGAGCCGCCGCACATCGCGCTGTCAGGGGCTGCAGCTCGTCCCTATTATTCCTGTTAGTCTCCAGTTCAAACGAGATGCGTTTCGCTCGCGTAGCCAAACAACATCGTTTTATGGCTTTGATGGGCATTTGGGAGACAGATAGTCACACGTGAACTAAAATCACAGCGTTTAATATGTTAGTATGACTAATATCAGAGCTTGAGTATGACTAAAATCACAGCGTTATTATGACTAAAATCACAGCGTTAGTATGTTCGTATGACTTAAATCAGAGCTTTTGTATGACTAAAATCACAGCGTTAGTATGTTAGTATGACTAAAATCACAGCATTAATATGACTAAAATCACAGCGTTATTATGTTAGTATGACTAATATCAAAGCTTTAGTATGACTAAAATCACAGCATTAGTATGACTAAAATCACAGCGTTAGTATGTTAGTATGTCTAAAATCTGAGCTTTAGTATGACTAAAATCACAGCTTTAGTATGACTAAAATCACAGCGTTAGTATGTTAGTATGACTAAAATCACAGCATTAATATGACTAAAATCACAGCGTTATTATGTTAGTATGACTAATATCAAAGCTTTAGTATGACTAAAATCACAGCGTTATTATGACTAAAATCACAGCGTTAGTATGTTCGTATGACTTAAATCAGAGCTTTTGTATGACTAAAATCACAGCGTTAGTATGTTAGTATGACTAAAATCACAGCATTAATATGACTAAAATCACAGCGTTATTATGTTAGTATGACTAATATCAAAGCTTTAGTATGACTAAAATCACAGCATTAGTATGACTAAAATCACAGCGTTAGTATGTTAGTATGTCTAAAATCTGAGCTTTAGTATGACTAAAATCACAGCTTTAGTATGACTAAAATCACAGCGTTAGTATGTTAGTATGACTAAAATCACAGCGTTAATGTGACTAAAATCACAGCATTATTATGTTAGTATGACTAATATCAAAGCTTTAGTATGACTAAAATCACAGCATTAGTATGACTAAAATCACAGCGTTAGTATGTTAGTATGTCTAAAATCGGAGCTTTAGTATGACTAAAATCACAGCTTTGGTATGACTAAAATCACAGCATTAGTATGTTAGTATGACTAAAATCAGAGCTTTAGTATGACTAAAATCACAGCGTTATTATGTTGGTATGACTAATACGAGAGCTTTAGTATGACTAAAATCACAGCGTTAATATGACTAAAATCACAGTGTTATTATGTTAGTATGACTAATATCAAAGCTTTAGTATGACTAAAATCATAGCATTAGTATGTTAGTATGACTAAAATCACAGCATTAGTATGTTAGTATGACTAAAATCAGAGCTTTAGTATGACTAAAATCACAGCGTTAGTATGTTAATATGACTAATATCAGAGCTTTAGTATGACTAAAATCACAGCATTAGTATGTTAGTATGACTAAAATCAGAGCTTGAGTATGACTAAAATCACAGCGTTAGTATGACAAAAATCACAGCATTAGTATGTTAGTATGACTAAAATCAGAGCTTGAGTATGACTAAAATCCCAGCGTTAGTATGTTAGTATGACTAAAATCAGAGCTTTAGTATGACTAAAATCACAGCATTAGTATGAATAAAATCACAGCATTAGTATGACTAAAATCACAGCATTAGTATGACTAAAATCACAGCATTAGTATGACTAAAATCACAGCGTTAGTATGAATAAAATCAAAGCTTTAGTATGACAAAAATCACAGCGTTAGTATGACTAAAATCAGCTTTAATATGACTAAAATCACAGCATTAGTAGTATGACTAAAATCACAGCGTTATTATGTTAGTATGACTAATATCAGAGCTTTAGTATGTTAGTATGACTAAAATAAAAGCTTTAGTATGATTAAAATCAGAGTTAGCATGACTAAAATCACAGCGTTAGCATGACTAAAATCACAGCGTTAGCATGACTAAAATCACAGCGTATGACTAAAATCACAGCTTTTGCATGACTAAAATCAGTGTTAGTATGTTAGTATGACTAAAAGGCATATTAATTCAGTCAGAGCTTTAAAAAATTAATTCATAAAAAAATGAAATTAAATAAATTGGTCCATAAGGTTCCATCCTGCAAAAACGATCTGTAACTGCTGTTTGAGGTCTGAACCAGTTTGATTTAGAATATTGGGGTTTTTTTTTTTTTTAGTATTTTTATACCATAATTGTTTTATTTCCTTCATTTGGGGAAAAGGAATGCATTAAAATGCAATTAGATTCTTTGAGGTATGTTTCATGAAGCCACGGTATTGACCTGTGAAATAAAAAAAAATGTTATATCATGTAATATTTGCTATGAAATAAAGTTAAACATAATTTAAGTGTGCGGATTCCATAATTATGGGTTGTATTCACCCTCATCCAACCTCAGCTCACCTTGGCCAAGCAACGAGAAGCTCAACAGCCCGTCTACCCGGTTCAGGTTCACAGGTACCCCGTTCAGGCACAACAGAAAACAGCCTTTGAAATGTTGTTACGACCTCATATTTTTATTGTTGTAGGATTAATCTCCAAAAAGTTAAGGATACATCTTACACACTCCAGAAACATTATGTACAAAGTGACAGATCATCAGTGAGGGGTGTCCTAGGGGAGCAGAGGTTGATGCCCAGATGTGACACACAGGAATCCTCCCAGCTTACACACAAGCCTTAAGAACAGCTCCGTGCACACAGATCTGCACAGAGAGCCATCCCACTGACAGATTTAATTCCAGTAGTCTTGAGTTCAACAATGACACCTGGAATCAATGTAATACCCCACTGGAGGCTGGAGAACGGGGTGTAAGTGGGATCAGCTCAGTCTGAATGTTATGTGGGCACTGCAGCAGGCATCAGGCTGTGGGTAGACCTGTTGTTCCCCTCCAGACAGAAGCTGCCTACAGTCTGCTTACAGGCTCAATTGGCCAATAGTTTAACAATCAGCAACTGGCAGAGGACGTCCAGATGGGTGAGGTGGGGGCAAGTAGCAATCAATGCCTTTTTATGGTGATCATCTTCTAATGCTGTTTGCATTGCTGTACAGCAGTCAGAGTGAGTACCGGTGTGCGTGAAGGCTAGCAGAAGCTGTGCTGGTCTTGGCTCCTCCTCTGCCTCTTGCGTGCTAGCTCTGGGAAGTATGCGCTGTTGTAGGGCCGCTCTCTGTCCCCCACCTCCTGCTGGGCCTCCTTCTCCGGCCTGCTCCTGGCGTCCAGCAGAGCCCGGGAGCGCCGCCGCTCCTCTGCCTCCCTCTGCAGTCGCTCCGCACGCAACCTTTCCATCGAGCTGCAGAGAAACAGCAGATTCAATTAGACAATCATTTCCAGAACATGCTGAAAAATCATAGATCATAAATATTTCATATATACAGTATATTGTCCACATATCTTAGACATGCTAAGCTAAGAATGCTAAGCTCTTGATTCCATCCACACAGATCTCTTGACCCCAGCATTAGCTTCTGCACACACTGGCATATGTAATGCTGTACAAGTCCAGGATTATTGCCTGTTTCAGTAGGTAACACTTTCAGATATGGGGCACAGCCCAGCATGTTTGCACTTTACAGAGGTGATCGCCAGATCATTTGACGTTCACAGCACGTGAGCAAGAACACAAAACCATCCTCCAAAGATGTGACAGTGAAAACATACAGGATGCAAAAGCACAGCTCACTGAGACACTGCAGGCTTGTGGTGTGAATTAACAAGAACATATAAAGTATGAAAAATTAAGAAAGCCTTACCTTTCTCCAGTCTTTTTCTGCTCTCTCTCTCTCTTCTCCTTCTTCTTGTGTTTTTTCTCTTTCCCATCTTTCACTGACAAAGCTTTTCTCATATCCATCAGGGGGTCGAGCCTTTCCTTTAAACAGACAGCAGAGAGGTTCTTATTACAGCTCCAGAAATCATACAGAAAAATTCTGGTAAGTCTGTAAAAGAGGTGGTGTTTGGTCAAAAAAAAAAGTCTAACATGATAACAAATGTGAGTATTTGTATTGTTCTTTAAATGAGCTCCATAAAACACACCTGAATTTCAAACTGTCAACTTCTCCTATGAACACAGAGGGATTTGCTGATTTTTGGACCCTAACCTTCATTATCCACCTGTACCCCTAAGCCTAACATAACCCTAACCTAACCCTAAGCTATTAACCATAACCCTAAGCTAAGTGGTCCTCACTGAAGGTTGCATTAAGGGTCTATCTACCCAGTACTTGAACCCAGGTCCAAAATCAGGTAAACAGGAGCTTTGAGGCAGCCCAGTAGCACTGCAGAGCACCATTTATCTGATGAGTCCCATCACAGGCCCATAGAGGGCGCTCATGAGGACTGCTATCGTCACCAAAATGAGAAATGGGACACCCTTTGCCCTCCGGCCTCACGGTCCTCGCCTGCCTGTTTGGGGACTGCAGGACTGTATGTGCTCCAAGATTGAACTCAAGTCTCTGGACAAACACAGAGCATTAGGGGACCTCATGGTGACTTGTTTCCATGGATACCGTCAATGCCAAAATGATGAGACCGGAAACAAAAACACAGATATATATGAATGCGTGGGAGTAGTAACTGATGAAGATACGTGGAGGGGAGGCTTTACTACCTGAACCATATGTTCAGGTTCTCATACTGCAGGACCAGTGTGAGGTCTGTAGATTACATTAACACAGATTACTGAGTATGTTACGCTGTCATAGCCAGTGGACCTATTTTATTGAAGAGCAGAAGTTCTAATAAAATTACTGTGTAATATCTGCTAATTAAATTAACCATTTATCTCATTGCATCTTTGTTCATGCAAGTTGGTAAAGTTACCTTAACCCCCTTTAGGCCTACGAGAAAGGCAGAATTACACAGACCCTCAGCTACATGGGCCTCCTCAGGAACGTGTGAACGTAACGATTCAGTACACCTTCAGTTTAATGTGAACGTAATGATTCAGTATACTTTCAGTTTAATGTGAACGTAATGATTCAGTATACCTTCAGTTTAATGTGAACGTAATGATTCAGTATACCTTCAGTTTAATGTGAACATAACGATTCAGTATACCTTCAGTTTAATGTGAACGTAATGATTCAGTATACCTTCAGTTTAATGTGAACGTAACGATTCAGTATACCTTCAGTTTAATGTGAACGTAAAGCCTAGTTTATACTCGACGCGCCGCGAGCGGCGCGAGGGTCCGCGCGGCGAAAATGACGTAATCGCTGTGGCTCCGCCCGTGCGCGAGGGCCTCGCGCGCTGTCGCGGCGCGAGGTCGTGCACCTCTCGAATTTTGTAACTTCGCGCGCGCGCCGCGCTTCAGCGCGATGGACAAAGTCATGTTTGCCGGGTTCATACACCTATACAAGGTGGAATTAATGCACTTGTACGTCACTTTAAAGATCCATTTCAATATTTCCCAGCACGTTAAACTTAATTAAGTTAAATATTTATACATATACTCGAAATGAATCGAAATAATTCGCTTTTTTATCACATTAGTTTATGGTTGTTTATTTTCAAAACGCCCAATCTTAACGTCTTCACGTTCTCTCATGTTTTGCCCTGGAATTACAAGAGGCTCGTATTTGTTAACGTATCGTTTCGGACAACACTGCAAAGCCATATTTACGTTTGATGCCTGATGTGTATATATACGGTCTCTGGTCAGGTAAAAATGTTCTTTCCCCGGTTTTGCAGGGGTTTTTTATTCTCCACTGCCACCTATCGCCACCTATCGTTTCGGAGAACACTGCAGCGACGCTCGCGACGTTCGCGAAAGTATAAACGCCTACACCGCTCGCGCAGGGTCGCGCGAGGTGGGCGGAGTCGCGCGCTACGGTCGCTCGCGAAAGTATAAACCAGGCTTAATGATTCAGTATACCTTCAGTTTAATGTGAACGTAACGATTCAGTACACCTTCAGTTTAATGTGAACATAATGATTCAGTATACTTTCAGTTTAATGTGAACGTAATGATTCAGTATACCTTCAGTTTAATGTGAACGTAATGATTCAGTATACTTTCAGTTTAAAGCCTGGTTTATACTCGACGCGCCGCGAGCGGCGCGAGGGTCCGCGCGGCGAAAATGACGTAATCGCTGTGGCTCCGCCCGTGCGCGAGGGCCTCGCGCGCTGTCGCGGCGCGAGGTCGTGCACCTCTCGAATTTTGTAACTTCGCGCGCGCGCCGCGCTTCAGCGCGATGGACAAAGTCATGTTTGCCGGGTTCATACACCTATACAAGGTGGAATTAATGCACTTGTACGTCACTTTAAAGATCCATTTCAATATTTCCCAGCACGTTAAACTTAATTAAGTTAAATATTTATACATATACTCGAAATGAATCGAAATAATTCGCTTTTTTATCACATTAGTTTATGGTTGTTTATTTTCAAAACGCCCAATCTTAACGTCTTCACGTTCTCTCATGTTTTGCCCTGGAATTACAAGAGGCTCGTATTTGTTAACGTATCGTTTCGGACAACACTGCAAAGCCATATTTACGTTTGATGCCTTATGTGTATATATACGGTCTCTGGTCAGGTAAAAATGTTCTTTCCCCGGTTTTGCAGGGGTTTTTTATTCTCCACTGCCACCTATCGCCACCTATCGTTTCGGAGAACACTGCAGCGACGCTCGCGACGTTCGCGAAAGTATAAACGCCTACACCGCTCGCGCAGGGTCGCGCGAGGTGGGCGGAGTCGCGCGCTACGGTCGCTCGCGAAAGTATAAACCAGGCTTAATGATTCAGTATACCTTCAGTTTAATGTGAACGTAACGATTCAGTACACCTTCAGTTTAATGTGAACATAATGATTCAGTATACTTTCAGTTTAATGTGAACGTAATGATTCAGTATACCTTCAGTTTAATGTGAACGTAATGATTCAGTATACTTTCAGTTTAAAGCCTGGTTTATACTCGACGCGCCGCGAGCGGCGCGAGGGTCCGCGCGGCGAAAATGACGTAATCGCTGTGGCTCCGCCCGTGCGCGAGGGCCTCGCGCGCTGTCGCGGCGCGAGGTCGTGCACCTCTCGAATTTTGTAACTTCGCGCGCGCGCCGCGCTTCAGCGCGATGGACAAAGTCATGTTTGCCGGGTTCATACACCTATACAAGGTGGAATTAAAGCACTTGTACGTCACCTTGAAGGTCCATTTCAATATTTCCCAGCACGTTAAACTTAATTAAGTTAAATATTTATACATATACTCGAAATGAATCGAAATAATTCGCTTTTTTTATCACATTAGTTTATGGTTGTTTATTTTCAAAACGCCCAATCTTAACGTCTTCACGTTCTCTCATGTTTCGCCCTGGAATTACAAGAGGCTCGTATTTGTTAACGTATCGTTTCGGACAACACTGCAAAGCCATATTTACGTTTGATGCCTGTTGTGTTTAAATACGGTCTCTGGTCAGGTAAAAATGTTCTTTCCCCGGTTTTGCAGGGGTTTTTTATTCTCCACTGCCACCTATCGCCACCTATCGTTTCGGAGAACACTGCAGCGACGCTCGCGACGTTCGCGAAAGTATAAACGCCTACACCGCTCGCGCAGGGTCGCGCGAGGTGGGCGGAGCCGCGCGCTACGGTCGCTCGCGAAAGTATAAACCAGGCTTAATGTGAACGTAATGATTCAGTATACCTTCAGTTTAATGTGAACGTAATGATTCAGTATACCTTCAGTTTAATGTGAACGTAACGATTCAGTACACCTTCAGTTTAATGTGAACGTAATGATTCAGTATACTTTCAGTTTAATGTGAACGTAATGATTCAGTATACCTTCAGTTTAATGTGAACGTAATGATTCAGTATACTTTCAGTTTAATGTGAACGTAATGATTCAGTATACCTTCAGTTTAATGTGAACGTAATGATTCAGTATACCTTCAGTTTAATGTGAACGTAACGATTCAGTACACCTTCAGTTTAATGTGAACGTAATGATTCAGTATACTTTCAGTTTAATGTGAACGTAATGATTCAGTATACCTTCAGTTTAATGTGAACGTAATGATTCAGTATACTTTCAGTTTAATGTGAACGTAATGATTCAGTATACCTTCAGTTTAATGTGAACGTAATGATTCAGTATACCTTCAGTTTAATGTGAACATAACGATTCAGTATACCTTCAGTTTGCGGTCCTTCTTCTCGCGCTCCTCCTCAGTAATGCTCTTCCTTTTGTTCTTGTCCTTGCTGCCTCTCTCCTCCTCAGTCTCCTTTTCTCCCTCCCGCCGATCTTTCAGGTACCATGGTGTGGATTCCGATCCGGGAGCAGGCCCAAGAGACACCAACAGACCAATGGCACGTTCTTGTTTTTCCTGACACAGAGGACACAGATAACATAACTAAAAAGGTCCCCTGATAGACTCCAGCACCTTCCATCATGGCCTGGTGGTAGGGAACTGGTCTTGTGACCGGAGGGTCGTGGGTTCGATTCCCAAACCTGAGGCCATGACTGAGGTGCCCTTGAGCAAGGCACCTAACCTCAACTGCTCCCCAACGCCGGACTAGGGCTGCCCACCGCTCTGGGCACGTGTGATCCACAGCCCCCTAGTGATAACTAGTGTGTGTGTGTGTGTGTGTGTGTGTTCTAACTGCACAGATGGGTAAAGCTGCAAAGCTGAGGACTTTTTATTTTTACATCATTCAGTTACAGTGTTGCGAATAACGTCGTCATTTTGTTAGTAACGGGATAATATAATTAATTACTTTTCCTGTCGTTACAACGCCTTTGACGTTACTGGTCATTAAAAGCGGTGTGTTACTATATATTGATATACTAACAGTAATCCGAGCGGACCACTGCCCAGGCTAGTGAGGAATAACAGATCTCGATAGGTCACAGTTCTCGGTGTAACACCTGTTTAACTTAACAAGTCAGTAAGCGATTGGCTAAGGCAGCGTTATGGTAGCCAATCAGAGCCAGTGTTTTTACATGCGTGCCGAAGCGCATCAGTGACACACACGACACAGACAGAGAAGAGGCAGAAATGGCGAGTCAGTAGCAAGCCGAAGAAAAATTAGCATTTTCAAGGTTGCGATATAAACATTATTTAATTAAGAAAATACTTGAAGTTCCTGAATGTCTACCAGACTAGGTATTTGATTTATTTAATTAAGAATAGAGGTTTTATTGTTAGGTTTACTTCTGTTGTGAACAAACCAGTTGTCTCAGGTTGAGAGAATTTAATTTAATTTGATAGATGTAAATGCACTTTATATAATGTAATAATAATAAAAAATGCACTTTATATAGTTATATAGTGTTTACTTTTGCAAAGATTTGGGATTTTAAAGGATTTTATCCTGCACTGGTCTGTTGATGTGCAATAAATATCAAAGGTCAAACACCTTTATGATCTACTCTCTATTTCAACTAATTACTACTACTATTTCAACTGACTGAAAACTGCTTTTCAAAAAAATCCTTATTCATTGGCATATAACTTTTTTTTAACTGTAATGCAAATAGTTACTTTCCCTGGTAATGAGTTACTTTTATTATAGAGTAATTCAGTTACTAACTCAGTTACTATTTTGAACAAGTAGTGAGTAACTATAACTAATTACTTTTTTAAAGTAAGGTTCCCAACACTGTTCAGTTACCACATTTTCTGACTTTCATTTTACTTTCCCGAGGATGCCAGTAAATCAGAACCCTCAGATGTAATCGTCCCTCACACTCTCCTCTCTAATCCTTACCCTCACCCCCTCTTTAATCTTAGATGTCCCCCTCACCCTCATTCGGAAGTGTACCATCATCTAGACTAACCTGTAAACCAAGTACTGATTGATTTATGATACTACAGTTGATAATATCAAAGAAATGGGAGTGGCTACTTCATCTGTGCTCTAATCAAACTGCAGGACACCGAGTTGGAAAGCAAGTGTGACAGGATGGCCTTCTCCATGTAAGACTGAAACATGGTTTTGAACTAAATATCTATTTATAGATATTATGGACAAGCTGTTTATGCTAAAGGAAGTAAAGTGCAAAGCCAAAATAAACATGTTTAATATACCTTCTCTTCTCTCTTCTCTTTGAGGTATTCTGCATTGCCTTTCTTTTCTGATGACTCCTCCAAAGGAAACAGATTCAGGTGTTCAATCTCCTCTGAACCTCTACTCCGCTCTCCATCCACGCGCCGCACGGGGCTGTCTGGCTCGAGGGCCGCACGCGACTTCTTCCTTAGGTATTCTGTTCGAGCCTACAGGAAATGCGAGACATATTAATATTCACAATCATGACTCATTTGTTTATTCCCTTTGGGAAGCGACTGTGTGTGCTTATTAACGAAACAACTACATTTATAAAGCAACGTTGCGTCCAGAATAACTGATAAGAATGAATGAAATTGCACGAGCTCAAGTCTCACTGTGCATCCAGAACTTTACAGTGACGCAGAATGTTCGGTTGTTATGGTTACCTCTTGTTCTGCGCGCTCCACGCGCCGCTGAATGTCGCGAGCCTCCTCGGCTGCCTGAGCTTCGTCTCTACGCACGCGCGCAACGTTGTCCTTATTGCGTACATGCCAGCTCTTCTTTGGTAAAATGTTCATTTCTAATCCTCAACACAAACTAGAACTTACAAAACTGTCAAAACATAGTGATCTTCAAAAATCCAAAACCAAAGAAGCTAGCTGGGAAAATCGTTTTTACCACGGTAGCTAGCTAACTAACAAACAGAACGTCAGTCTTGAGAGCTGAAGTTAGATATTCGTGGGAAATCCATTTCAGTGTCCTTTTCAACATACATATTCTCCAAATTCGTCTAATTCAATGTATTTTGAATACATTCTCCACGACTTCCACGACGGAAGTAATGACACGTAAGGTACCAAACGTCATCACGTAAAAAGCGTCTGTACGTACGGTTACGTAGACTGAAACAGGAGGACGTGAGTGTTAGCGGAAGTAAAATAAAATGCTGGGGCTGTGTTCGAAATAGTCTACTACAAACTACTGGCGTACTAATCGAGCCCCAAATCAGTATGCCGTATGCAGTATGTGACCAAAATGAAATTTTACAGTACGCGAAACCAGTAGCGATTGCTCTAAGACTGCAAGGGAAGCTCAGCTTCCCCTAAAATGTCAAAAATAAGTGATCAAACATAAACTGTTGTGTGTACATGTCATTGACTAAATATGCGCTACAACGCGCTCAACTTTTGTTCAGAATCAGTTTGTTATTGCTGGTAACGACGCGGCTTTCCTCTCACTCATTCCCGCAGCTTCACGGTGCTTTAAACGGTGTGGACGCTGAGTATGGAAATAATTCTGTAGCAAAACTTGAGAGCGTGAATGACCTGATTTGAGCACTTGTAAAACAAAATCTGTACGTGTATTTTTAATTTGAGAACTTGTAAATTAAAATTTGCACTTGTATTTTTGATGCGAGAACCTGTAAACTAAAAGTTGCACTTGTATTTTTAATTTGAGAACCTGTAAACTAAAAGTTGCACTTGTAGTTTTGATGTGAGAACTTGTAGAATAAAAATCTGAGCGTGAATTTTAAAAAATTACACCGCACAACTTCAAATCTGCTCTGCTCTTGCAACACATATCTCAGTGTACGTGTTGCAAAACAGATTTGTGCACTTGTACGGGGAAGTGGGCGGGGCGGTGTGGCGGTGGGCGGGGCAGTGGGGGATGAACAAGAATCGTGACTCAGCTTATTTTTCGCTGCAAAAAGGAAAGAATCGGAGGTTGAACAATTACGGATAATTCCATCTATGATGGCATAAACTAGCTAGTGACAAGTATATTTCTATATTTTTCTAAGCAAAGAAACATTATAATGACATTAGATTCAAGTTTTCATCAAGTGTCTTTATCGATCATATTCTAGTATTGCTGTCTAATACCATTTGCCATGCTTGTGTAATCCTATAAAAAGCTATCGGACGCTCAGCGTCTCTGGGGTAGAGGTCTGCGCGGGACTGCTTTTTAAATCCCGCTCCCGCTTGTTTTAGACCCGCTCCCGCCAAAAAATCGCTTGTTTTAATCCCGCTCCCGCCCGCACCTGCTTGTTTTAATCCCGCACCCGCCCACCACATACACATTTCTGTCGCCCCCGCACGCAATCCTAATATGAATTGAATTAATTAGATTTAGTACTTGAAATTTTCTTATGTATTTATTAAAACAGCAATATAGCGATGGATCGCGCTGTCCCATTTCTTATCACAGTCCAAACACATCCCGTTAGGTGACGTACACCAACACTTTCTGACATGTATCACAACAAGCCGATTTCCATCTCCATTAATTACAATGGAATATGACTTCCATACATTAGACTTTCCTGTAGTTGGCTTAATTGTGGTGTATTCGCCTGTTTTAATAGAATTTTCCACAGCTGAAACTGGTTGACCGTCTACAGCAGGGGTCAGCAACCTATGGCACGCGTGCCACCATTGGCACACCGAGGCATAGTCACTGGCACGCGACACGCTGGACCAGCATCAGCAAAAATATATATTTTAATATAAATTATTATATTAATGGATTATACTTTCGCGAGTGACCGTAGCGCGCGCCTCCGCACGCACACCTCGCGCGAACGGCGGAGGCGTTTAAACTTGGCGATCGATCGCGATATAATACTGTTTGTGTCGATTTACACCTCCCCCCCTCCTCGGTCAACAATTTAAACTCGCCGCCATAGTGGCACACTCATTGACTGGACATGTTAAAGTTGGCACTCCATGTCTCAAAGGTTGCCGACCCCTGGTCTACAGTCTCTGCCATTTCTGTATCAAAATGACAAAATGACGCACACTTCATGTTCACGTGATCAGTTGCTTAGCCAATATTTTGAATTAGTTTATTGCTTACTTACTGAATGATTAGTTGTTTTCGTCCTGTTCCTTATGCATGGAAATCATTGCGTTGTTATTATTATAATTTTCTAGACTATTAATTTGCGGGATTTTTCTACATGTATTTGTGGTCCCGCTCCCGCATCGCCTGGACTAATTCAACTCCCGCTCCCGCCAATAACAATTAAATTCTGTCCCGCGCAAGATATTGTCGGGTCCCGCGGGACCCGCGGGATTACCGCGGGAGTGCAGACCTCTACTCTGGGGGTCTATAGGGCAGTGGGCTGGCCTCGGCTGGCCCGGACGCTCAGCTTCTGCATGATGATTGGATGATCTGTCTGAGGCTGAATCCCTTTTTGATTGACAGCGAAATGAGCAAATCAGCAATCTTTTGGTGTAAACCTTTGCGGGAGCATTTAATTTAATTTTTTTAAAATTTTCATTCTGTTCTGAGTTGAACCGGAGATTTTCCTAATCCTCTTAGCGGCATTTTCTTCGTTAAAAACGACTAGCGACAAATCGAGCTTCTATTTCTGGTGGTTTTTGTTGTAGCTGCTTGTGTTTGGAGACTAACTTCTATCACTCAAGCCAAAATTGAGCTTCCCCTCCTTGAAAGACCAGCATCCGCCACTGCGCGAAACATACCCGGATGACCTACTACTTCCTCAAAATATTCCAGTACGCGAACAGAGCTATCTTCGTGGTGTACTGCATCAGTATCCAGTATATACAGAGTCCAGTATGCAGTATCCATTACATACTGGATACTGCATACTGGTCCTCGTAGTAATATCCAGTACAGTTTCCAATATGCGACAAAAGCAAAGCATACTACGGGGTCACGTGAACGTAGCGTTGCATGATGGGATGCAGTACACCACGAAGATAGCTCTGTTCACGTACTGGAATATTTTGCGGAAGTAGTAGGTCATCCAGATATGTTTCACGTACTGGAAAATTTCATTTTGCATACGGCATACTGATTTGGGGCTCGATCAGTACGCCAGTAGTATGTAGCAGGGCGGACTGGGGAGAAAAAGTGGCCCGGGAGTTCCTGACAGACTGGCCCACTATATATATATATATATATATATATATATATATATATATATATATATATATATATATATATATATATATATATATATGTGTGTGTGTGTGTGTGTGTATATATATATATATATACTGTATATGAATCTAGTGTGTGTATATATACTGTATATGAATCTATACATGGCACGTAGTGTATATGATGGTGTTTATTGTCATATGGACAATATTAATTCCAGCAATATTATGATTACATAAATAGTCCATCATAAGACCACCAAACAAGTTGTTTTACGCAAAGTGCATCCTAAAGAACAACCTATATTTCTTCCTCTTACCTATTTGTGGTGGTTAGTTTTAATCTAAGAATTTCAATAGCTTAAAAAAACAGTGCACAGTGCTCTGGAACCTTTAAGACCGCCACTTGCGTCCGTGTTAACCGTGTTAAGGTAATTTGCACATGGTGCCTTAGACGTTGCAGAGGCGACAGCAGTACATTTAAAATAACATGTTATCTACAATTTAAACTGCTGTATGTTTTCGTAGTCCGGCCCGGATTTTCTGGGACAAGTTGGATTTTTTTCTGATCTCCGCTGCATACCCAGGCCCGTAGCCAGCATTGTGATGGGGGGGATCTTTTTCCCCCAAAAGTGGAGTGAGGGGGGGGGGGTTATGTCTTATATGTTTCCTCTATGCTGCGCCTATAGCGATCGATCGCCAGTGGTTGGCGCCAGAGCGAACTAGTAACTCAGTGGGTTTTCCATCCATGAAAAAAGCTGGATGGAAAAAGACCAAATATCGCAAAAAGATGTTTACGCTAGGAGGAGGTGGAAAAGTTAGACTATCGCATCGCCAAAATTCGGAAAAACTGGATGGAAAAGGGTTTTTCGCATAAACGATGACGTATCATGCCTCAAGTCAAGTGGTTCTGTACATGATCGCGATGTAAAGATGGCAAATGCATACAAAAACAGTTCTGGAGAGAGCAAAAATTGAATTTAACTTCTCCATGTAAAGAAAAGAAAAAGAAAAAAATGTTTCACAACCTCAACGTGCAAAAATGCGTAACTGCCAGATGGACGTAAAACCACTATTGGCGTCCTCTCACGTGATCTAAAGTTTATTCGCATAACTGTAATGAATGGAAACAAGGCTTAATTCACATTTTTTTCTGCCGAAACTTGGAAATTGCGCATTATTTTTTCGAAAAGTTTGGATGGAAACCCGAATCATAGATGTAGATCGAAGATAAATAAACTAGATTTTTTTCAGCGTGAGAAATCGGATGTATGGCGTGTGAGCGTGTGAAAACGGTCAAATGCGCGTGTCTCACGCTCATTGCGTGAGAGTTGGCAACACTGTTATAAGTTTGTTGTGAGTCTGTTGTTGCTGTCCTTATTTGTTTGTCTGTATATTCACCGGAGATTAACAATTCATTCATTGAATAGCCTACCTATCTTGAGGGGCATGTGTGTACGGAGGGAGGGTGCGGGGGCGGGGGGGGGGGGGGGATCGAACGAACCCTTCGATCCCCCCTGGCTACGGGCCTGATACCGTCAGCTCGCATCAGCTGGCCCAGTCCGCGTCCGCGGTCCAACTCGTTCATGTGTTTACAGGCTCAGTCCGCGGCCGCGCTGAGCAGGTTAGTCTGACTGGAGCGGGGGAGGTAATAGGCACCGTTAAACAACAGCGTGTCTACGGGCCGGGGCCGCAGTGCGCGGCAGTGGCTCCTCCACGGGCTGAGTTAAACCACCGGCGGCCTACCGGCCCACTAACCCATCGGTCCACCGGGGAAATCCCCGGTAGCAATGTATGCCAGTCCGCCCCTGGTATGTAGTAGGCTATTTCGAACACAGACAACGTTTCCCCAAAAGCATCAAAACACAAAGATCAATTTTAACACCCCCTCTCTTATATAACGGTTAAACGAGGATTACATTGAACACACTTTCTCTCATTTAACTGTAAAACAAGTTTTACATTGAACACACTTAATGTGTAAAAAAAAACAAAACATTAAACACACTTTCATTTTAACGGTAAAGTGAGTATTACATTGAACACATTTTATCTAATTTTAATGGTAAAGCGAGTTTTACATTGAACACTCATTTTAATCATAAGTCGTTTGGGCAACGGGGCCCTCACTTATGGTTTCCCTTCATTCTAAAACACCCACATTGTACATGACTGGTGCAAACAAAACAACTCCATAAAATTAACGGAGCGGCAGTGTTGAAGAAAGACCACAAAAGGGCTCTGAATATTTGGCATCTTCATTTCATTTGGGGTCCTTTACAGAAATACACATAAAGCTCATAATTCTGAAAGCAGATTCTGTTTTACCAGATATGGAGGTTTTTCAGAACAGGATATCTATTTACATACAAAATCTTATAGTTTGTCTTTAAAAGAAATTAAACATTGAAATGCATGAGAAGTATGACTTCAACTTGATTTATACTATGACATATTATTATACCACAATATACTTATCCTATAAAACCCATTTAAAGTCTAGGTAAACCTCTGCAACTTGAGTCTATTTTGATGCAGATTCTAAAGCTGACAAAAAACCTTGACCAGGCTTGGGATAGTCACTTTACAGGGCATCTGTATAATGTAGGTGTGATGTGGTCAGTCTTCCCTGTAGTGAAGGTCAGTCTTTCCTGTGACGTCGTCCATGATTGTCAAAAACTTTTGGGAAGTTAATGCTGGGCTGTGTTATTAGGTCATCATCTGGCTCAAATGAGAGATTGTGATATTGCTCCCTGTGAGATGGTGTGTGCCACAGGGTGTTTCTTTCTCCTTGGGGTGACCCATTCCACTGGGTGTCTCTCTCTCTGGGGAGTGACCCATTCCACTGGGTGTCTCTCTCTCTGTAGAGTGACCCATCCCACAGAGTGTCTCTCTCTCTGGGGAGTGACCCATGCCACTGGGTGTCTCTCTCTCTGTAGAGTGACCCATGCCACTGGGTGTCTCTCTCTCTGTAGAGTGACCCATGCCACTGGGTGTCTCTCTCTCTGGGGAGTGACCCATCCCACTGGGTGTCTCTCTCTCTGGGGAGTGACCCATCCCACTGGGTGTCTCTCTCTCTGGGGAGTGACCCATCCCACTGGGTGTCTCTCTCTCTGGGGAGTGACCCATTCCACTGGGTGTCTCTCTCTCTGGGGAGTGACCCATTCCACTGGGTGTCTCTCTCTCTGGGGAGTGACCCATCCCACTGGGTGTCTCTCTCTCTGGGGAGTGACCCATCCCACTGGGTGTCTCTCTCTCTGGGGAGTGACCCATCCCACTGGGTGTCTCTCTCTCTGGGGAGTGACCCATCCCACTGGGTGTCTCTCTCTCCAGGAGGTGGCTCATTCCACTGGGTATCACTCTTTCTTGTGGGTGATGTGTGCCACAAGGTGGCGCTCTCTTCCAGGGGAGCCCGAGTCTGTAACCCTCGAGCTTTTCTGGAACCTGCTGAATTCAGCTCCTTAATCTGTTTGACCAGGAACTGTTTATCACGCCCTTCCTGTATAAGAGAGGCCAATACCCAGAGGCAGTGACCAAAAACATTATCAGAACTATCTGGCATTGCATGGACATCCTTCAAACAAATTTAAAAGATATGTCTGTTATAAAATATTTTAGACATACAAATATATTTACGTACATAGTCAGAAAATGTAGGAACAGCTACAGTCACCACATCATTAGAAACAACTTATAGGTGCATTATATACTTGTAGAGATATTTTGAGTACTTATAGAGGTACTAATATATACTAATATATACATATGAACTATAGTCTGTAACTGATGAGACCCCATACACTGTGAGGCACCACCACCCATTCCTGCTCATCACTGGAGCTGCTGTGGGTGCAGGCTAGTGTGGGCTGTACTGGTATGAGAGTGTGGTGGGTGCTAGTGTGGGCTGTACTGGTATGAGAGTGTGGTGGGTGCTAGTGTGGGCTGTACTAGTATGAGAGTGCGGTGGGTGCTAGTGTGGGCTGTACTAGTATGAGAGTGCGGTGGGTGCTAGTGTGGGCTGTACTAGTATGAGAGTGCGGTGGGTGCTAGTGTGGGCTGTACTAGTATGAGAGTGCGGTGGGTGCTAGTGTGGGCTGTACTGGTATGAGAGTGCGGTGGGTGCTAGTGTGGGCTGTACTAGTATGAGAGTGCGGTGGGTGCTAGTGTAGGCTGTACTGGTATGAGAGTGCGGTGGGTGCTAGTGTGGGCTGTACTGGTATGAGAGTGCGGTGGGTGCTAGTGTGGGCTGTACTGGTATGAGAGTGCGGTGGGTGCTAGTGTGGGCTGTACTGGTGTGAGAGTGCGGTGGGTGCTAGTGTGGGCTGTACTGGTATGAGAGTGCGGTGGGTGCTAGTGTGGGCTGTACTGGTATGAGAGTGCGGTGGGTGCTAGTGTAGGCTGTACTGGTATGAGAGTGCGGTGGGTGCTAGTGTGGGCTGTACTGGTATGAGAGTGCGGTGGGTGCTAGTGTGGGCTGTACTGGTATGAGAGTGCGGTGGGTGCTAGTGTAGGCTGTACTGGTATGAGAGTGCGGTGGGTGCTAGTGTGGGCTGTACTGGTATGAGAGTGCGGTGGGTGCTAGTGTGGGCTGTACTAGTATGAGAGTGCGGTGGGTGCTAGTGTGGGCTGTACTAGTATGAGAGTGCGGTGGGTGCTAGTGTGGGCTGTACTGGTATGAGAGTGCGGTGGGTGCTAGTGTGGGCTGTACTGGTATGAGAGTGCGGTGGGTGCTAGTGTGGGCTGTACTGGTATGAGAGTGCGGTGGGTGCTAGTGTGGGCTGTACTGGTATGAGAGTGCGGTGGGTGCTAGTGTGGGCTGTACTGGTATGAGAGTGCGGTGGGTGCTAGTGTGGGCTGTACTGGTATGAGAGTGCGGTGGGTGCTAGTGTGGGCTGTACTGGTATGAGAGTGCGGTGGGTGCTAGTGTGGGCTGTACTGGTATGAGAGTGCGGTGGGTGCTAGTGTGGGCTGTACTAGTATGAGAGTGCGGTGGGTGCTAGTGTAGGCTGTACTGGTATGAGAGTGCGGTGGGTGCTAGTGTGGGCTGTACTAGTATGAGAGTGCGGTGGGTGCTAGTGTGGGCTGTACTAGTGTGAGAGTGCGGTGGGTGCTAGTGTAGGCTGTACTAGTATGAGAGTGCGGTGGGTGCTAGTGTAGGCTGTACTAGTATGAGAGTGCGGTGGGTGCTAGTGTGGGCTGTACTAGTGTGAGAGTGCGGTGGGTGCTAGTGTGGGCTGTACTAGTGTGAGAGTGCGGTGGGTGCTAGTGTGGGCTGTACTGGTATGAGAGTGCGGTGGGTGCTAGTGTGGGCTGTACTGGTATGAGAGTGCGGTGGGTGCTAGTGTGGGCTGTACTGGTATGAGAGTGCGGTGGGTGCTAGTGTGGGCTGTACTGGTATGAGAGTGCGGTGGGTGCTAGTGTGGGCTGTACTAGTATGAGAGTGCGGTGGGTGCTAGTGTAGGCTGTACTGGTATGAGAGTGCGGTGGGTGCTAGTGTGGGCTGTACTAGTATGAGAGTGCGGTGGGTGCTAGTGTAGGCTGTACTGGTATGAGAGTGCGGTGGGTGCTAGTGTGGGCTGTACTGGTATGAGAGTGCGGTGGGTGCTAGTATGGGCTGTACTAGTGTGAGAGTGCGGTGGGTGCTAGTGTGGGCTGTACTAGTATGAGAGTGCGGTGGGTGCTAGTGTGGGCTGTACTGGTATGAGAGTGCGGTGGGTGCTAGTGTGGGCTGTACTGGTATGAGAGTGCGGTGGGTGCTAGTGTAGGCTGTACTGGTATGAGAGTGCGGTGGGTGCTAGTGTGGGCTGTACTGGTATGAGAGTGCGGTGGGTGCTAGTGTAGGCTGTACTAGTATGAGAGTGCGGTGGGTGCTAGTGTGGGCTATACTGGTATGAGAGTGTGGTGGGTGCTAGTGTGGGCTGTACTGGTATGAGAGTGCGGTGGGTGCTAGTGTGGGCTGTACTAGTATGAGAGTGCGGTGGGTGCTAGTGTGGGCTGTACTAGTATGAGAGTGCGGTGGGTGCTAGTGTGGGCTGTACTAGTATGAGAGTGCGGTGGGTGCTAGTGTGGGCTGTACTAGTGTGAGAGTGCGGTGGGTGCTAGTGTGGGCTGTACTAGTATGAGAGTGCGGTGGGTGCTAGTGTGGGCTGTACTGGTATGAGAGTGCGGTGGGTGCTAGTGTGGGCTGTACTGGTATGAGAGTGCGGTGGGTGCTAGTGTGGGCTGTACTGGTATGAGAGTGCGGTGGGTGCTAGTGTGGGCTGTACTGGTATGAGAGTGCGGTGGGTGCTAGTGTGGGCTGTACTGGTATGAGAGTGCGGTGGGTGCTAGTGTGGGCTGTACTGGTATGAGAGTGCGGTGGGTGCTAGTGTGGGCTGTACTGGTATGAGAGTGCGGTGGGTGCTAGTGTAGGCTGTACTAGTATGAGAGTGCGGTGGGTGTTAGTGTGGGCTGTACTGGTATGAGAGTGCGGTGGGTGCTAGTGTGGGCTGTACTGGTATGAGAGTGCGGTGGGTGCTAGTGTGGGCTGTACTGGTATGAGAGTGCGGTGGGTGCTAGTGTGGGCTGTACTAGTGTGAGAGTGCGGTGGGTGCTAGTGTGGGCTGTACTAGTGTGAGAGTGCGGTGGGTGCTAGTGTAGGCTGTACTGGTATGAGAGTGCGGTGGGTGCTAGTGTGGGCTGTACTAGTGTGAGAGTGCGGTGGGTGCTAGTGTAGGCTGTACTGGTATGAGAGTGCGGTGGGTGCTAGTGTAGGCTGTACTGGTATGAGAGTGCGGTGGGTGCTAGTGTGGGCTGTACTGGTATGAGAGTGCGGTGGGTGCTAGTGTGGGCTGTACTGGTATGAGAGTGCGGTGGGTGCTAGTGTGGGCTGTACTGGTATGAGAGTGCGGTGGGTGCTAGTGTGGGCTGTACTAGTATGAGAGTGCGGTGGGTGCTAGTGTAGGCTGTACTGGTATGAGAGTGCGGTGGGTGCTAGTGTGGGCTGTACTAGTATGAGAGTGCGGTGGGTGCTAGTGTGGGCTGTACTGGTATGAGAGTGCGGTGGGTGCTAGTGTGGGCTGTACTAGTGTGAGAGTGCGGTGGATGCTAGTGTGGGCTGTACTAGTGTGAGAGTGCGGTGGGTGCTAGTGTAGGCTGTACTGGTATGAGAGTGCGGTGGGTGCTAGTGTGGGCTGTACTAGTGTGAGAGTGCGGTGGGTGCTAGTGTGGGCTGTACTGGTATGAGAGTGCGGTGGGTGCTAGTGTAGGCTGTACTGGTATGAGAGTGCGGTGGGTGCTAGTGTGGGCTGTACTGGTATTTGAGTCACTGCTGAGTGGTCTGCTACCCAAACACAGCAGTAGGTCTTCCTACCAAGCATGGTGATAGGTGTTCCTACCAAACAGTGGAATGTGCTCCTACCCAATATGCTGATAGGTGTTCTTTTCTAACATGGTGGTAGTGTCACGCCTGGCCCCACCCACGCCTGGCCTCACCCTCGCCTGGCCTCACCCACGCCTGGCCTCACCCACGCCTGGCCCCACCCACGCCTGGCCCCACCCACGCCTGGCCCCACCCACGCCTGGCCTCACCCACGCCTGGCCCCACCCACGCCTGGCCCCACCCACGCCTGGCCCCACCCACGCCTGGCCTCACCCTCGCCTGGCCCCACCCTCGCCTGGTCCCACCCTCGCCTGGCCCCACCCACGCCTGGCCCCACCCACGCCTGGCCCCACCCACGCCTGGCCCCACCCACGCCTGGCCCCACCCTCACCTGCCAATCATGTGTTTGTTTTGTTTCCTCATGTGCTCATGTTTAGATTTTCCAACTAATTGATATTCACACACATGTAATCTGTTGCTACACCCCTCATTAGCGAATCATGTGTAGCTCGTTTATGTTTAAGTATTTATACCCATTAACACTATTTATACCCAGTGTTTGGTCTTGTGTGTTGCTCATTATTTCTAATGTGAGTGTGTTAATGAATTGGGCTTTGTTATTACGTGTTTCATGTTATTTGTTCCTGGCTCCAGTATTTGTGTTCTCCTGTATGGTAATTGACTCCGAGTTAGGATTTGCGTATAAATCTCGCTGCTCACAGCACTCGTGTCTGCTCCCTCTTCCGTCTACGACTACAGCGTCACACAATAACCAGCCAAAGCCCTTGTGGGTCTGTTCCTCTGTCGCTGCCTTTTTTATGTGAGCCCTGTTTTTGTCTTTGTGTCTGCATGGTCTACTCTTCCTTTTGGTGTGTTTCGTTTGGGTTCTTGTTCTGGTTTGGTTTGTCTGGCTTTTGGTTTTTTGGTTTCTGGTTTGCGCAACTTGTAATTTGTGGGGGGGGGGGGGGTACTGTGGAAGGTGTTCCTACCAAACACAGAAAGACTGATGTGATGTGTTTACCAGCATGTGCTGCATCTTCAGCAGTGAAACCGTTTTGCTGTAAACTGAAGTTAATGCTGCCATATAGCACAACAAGACACTGGAAGAGCAGAAACACCAGTTCAATTAATTAATTAACACAGTGAATTCACTAATTCATGCAGCACGTTCATTAATTATGTAGTTATGCATAATGTATTTTTTAGTAGCCTACATATGACACAAAGTATTTTAAAGGAAAATGTCAGACTGGTTTAAATGCACACTGACCATGAGATGATGAAGAGTGGTGTGGAGAAGGCTTGGGAGCCCATGAAGAAGAGGAACTCCTGGGTGGTGTTGGGGAGAGCGTAGAAGGAGGCAGGAACAGTACTCCACATGGTGGAAGAAAACCGGAATGGGCCGCAGTCATACGATGGATGGATACTGGACACAGGGTGTTAATGATATCACCATTATCATACAGCGAGTTGCCAGATTATGAACTGTAGGGACTCTACAGCTGTGCCTACAGGGCACTGCTTGTGTTTTGGTTGGTTCTACTCAAACATGTACTGACTGATGCTAGCTTGTTTTGCTGCACAGTTGTGCCATGGTTCCAGTGTATTTTTCTGTTTAATTACAGCGCAGGTGGTGTTTGCTGCAGGTATATATTATATGCTTATATATCAGTTTATGCTGGACTCATGTGTTTGCATAAACAATATTTACTAGAGCATTTAGAGTGTATGAGTGTATTAAGATTATATGGTTCACACTTGCTCTTTAGCTCTTTAGCTCAACCAGGTCATGACAGAGGCCAGTAAGGGATGCCCCATACACACACTTGGCAATGCTGTACATGTTTGCCAAACTGGTCAGTATAGATTTATTTTTTACGCACTTGGCAACGCTGTACACTAGCACCACACTGGCAAGAATCCAGCCAAACAGCAAGACCAAGAAGAAGAAGAAATTTGAACTGGTGGAGCGGAACATCCTCACGGCCGGCCGGCAGTTCTGGAACAGAGTGACCTGCAGAGAACCAAACCAGCAATCAGCCCCAGAATGTCAGCAGAAGACGGGCCTGTCCCAGCCCCTTAAACGGGCTGCAGTGTAAATGAGGTCCAAATTAAAGCCAAACAAGATGAAGTGAGGAGAAGAGAATGAGCCAAGACAATCAGGAGAGAGGCAGCAGGATGCTGTGTAAAAGAATGAGACAGAGAACTTGAGGTCGTGTTTAAGAAGCAGGACAGAAGGTGTGTGCACCTTTTTGCAGTAGAAGATGATGATGAATTTGAGAGTGTTAATGAGCGGTAACAGAGGGCAGAAGAGGGCCCCGGTCCACACCACCGTCTGACCGTACACAAGAGCCAGCACATTCGCCGGTACCACAAACTCCTGCCGCCCCACCCACTGGGCCAGCTTCCACGAGCAGTGATCCACAAAAATCCTGAAACATACACA
This sequence comes from Brachyhypopomus gauderio, assembly GCF_052324685.1. Taxonomy (NCBI): domain Eukaryota; kingdom Metazoa; phylum Chordata; class Actinopteri; order Gymnotiformes; family Hypopomidae; genus Brachyhypopomus; species Brachyhypopomus gauderio. The sequence continues at coordinate 7,753,048 of NC_135223.1, forward strand.
CACACAGTCACTCACACACACACAGTTATTATACATTGAAGCTGCTAGGTGTCTGAAGGCTGATCCTGTTATTTGCTGCTAACCCTGGAGTAGACCAAGAAAAGGAAGCAGATGGTGTGAGTTTTGGGGAAAAGTTGGGAGAGATTGACAGACCCCAAATCAAAGAGAGCAACACAGAAAGTGAGAGAGAGAATGTGACAAACCTGCGTGGAAACTCAACAAGACCGAGCATCGCTATTGTAATTAGGAAGTCGAAGAGCATCAACTTGTACATCTCCTGCCCCACACGCGTCTCCCAGCACTGTGTGTGTGTTTGTGTTAGAGAGAGAGAGAGAGAGAGAGATGAAAAGAAACACATTGAGGAGAAACAGAAGAACAATATTAAATTATTGTGGAGCAGATTCATGAAATCAAATACATATGAGATGTGTAATATCACCATACTGTGTACAACAGGACCGGCTGTAAACAGTTTACTAATGTTGGATGATAACTGATATATCTTTGTTTTGTATCAGTTTACTAATGTTGGATGATAACTGATATATCTTTGTTTTGTATCAGTTTACTAATGTTGGATGATAACTGATATATCTTTGTTTTGTATCAGTTTACTAATGTTGGATGATAACTGATATATCTTTGTTTTGTATCAGTTTACTAATGTTGGATGATAACTGATATATTTTTGTTTTGTATCAGTTTTTTTTTTATTTTATTTACCTGATACATTTTATAGTTGTAACCACATGACACACAGGCCTCAGTGGAGATGTTCCCGTTACAGGTGATCTGATTCCACAGTGTGTACAACAGAACACCCAAACTGACCAGACGAAAGAACACTGCCCTGTGGAGAAAGACACGGGGTTGTCCCAACTACTTTTGTGTGACTTAGACTTATGATCTGCCTGTATCGTCTGCTGTTATATGTGCTCTGGACAATATAAGATAGTGTGGCTCTAACCGCAGCAGAGCGAGGATCACCGTGGTAGTGGGGGAGTACTTCTCCAGCACAGCGATCTGATCACACAGCAGGGGCACCACGAAGTTGGTGAGTGTTATGACCATGGAGGGGAGGTACTCCAAAAGCAGACCCACAAACCCGCCGCCCTGCTGCGACTGAGGAGAGGAAGAGATAGAGTGAGGGAGGAATGAAGAGAGAATGGGATATCACATGACTAGTATATTAGGACTTTTTCTGGTGTGTCTTGCTGCTCTGTGGTGTGTTTTGCTGAGAGTGAGTGGACATGGCTGGTTTAGTGAAACAGGTGTGGGTGCATCTCACCTGGCTGAACTGGGTTGCATAACCAATGCCAAAGAAAGCTCCCACTATCATTGCCACGACGATGAGGCTTAGGAAAAAACGGAAAGAGTACAGACTTAGTGTTTGAGTCAGAGTGAGAGAAGCTGCCTTTAGTTTGATCCGCTCCTCCTCCAAATCCACCTGAAAACAGAAAGAAGGAAAGAGAGAGCGGGGAGGGGGGAGCAGGGGAGAGAGAGAGAGAGAGAGAGGGGGGAGAGAGCAGAAGAGAGAGTGACAGTGAGATTAGGTACCTGTATGCATATGCACTGAATGTACTACTACATTATCTGATTTTGTTTACTAATAGTTCTATAGAGATAAAACTGTTGCAAAACTTGAGAGCGTGAAGGACCTAATTTGAGAACTTGTAAAACAAAATCTGTACATGTATTTTTAATTTGAGAACTTGTAAACTAAAAGTTGCACTTGTATTTTTGATACGAGAACTTGCAAACTAAAAGTTGCACTTGTAGTTTTAATTTGAGAACCTGTAAACTAAAAGTTGCACTTGTAGTTTTGACGTGAGAACTTCTAGAATAAAAATCTGAGCGTGAATGTTAAAAATCACTGGCAGGAAATGTGCACGAATTCAGCACAAATTAAAATCTGCCCACCTTGACTTTTGCAACACATATCTCGGAGTACGTGTTGCAAAATAGATTTGTGCACTTGTACGGTGAAGTGGGCGGGACAGTGGAGGGGGCAGTGAGGGATGGGACAAAAATCATGTCTCAGCTTATTTTTCGCTGCAAAAAGAAAAGAATTGGAGGCAGAACATTTACGGATAATTCCTTCTTTGATGGCACAAACACTGGTATGTTTTTTAACTGCATTATTTTTCTAATTATACAAGTGTGAGGGGGATATATATATATATATATATTTAGTTTATTATTCAGAGTTGATTTCATAGTTTAAAATTAATAGTTAATATGTATGGTTAAAATGTAAGGTGATGCAATATGTTATATCTGTTATATAATTCCCGAAGCACTGTACTGCAGTCCCGTTGATTTTAGTTCCGATGGGTTGACTTCCCAGGGGGGACTAATTAAGGGACACCTGGGGGGCTGGACCTGCTGCTCACACAAGAGAGAGGAAGAAAAAGCGTGTGTAGTTGCTACTACCAGTTATCCTGTCCTGAGCTGTTTGGCTGGAAATTTAAAATACAAGTGCAAATTTTAGTTTGCAAGTTCTCAAATAAAAAATACACGTACAGATTTTGTTTTACAAGTTCTCAAATCAGGTCCTTCACGCTCTCAAGTTTTGCAACAGATTTATCCCCATATAGTTCACATGCCAGAAGTGGTGTATGAAATGTTAACAGTCTGCCTGATAGGAAGTGTGTTCTGTTACTGTCTGAATGTTCCAGTGCAGTCTGCTACTGTCTGAATGTTACTGTCCAGTCTGTTATTGTCTGAATGTTACGGTCCGGTCTGTTACTGTCTGAATGTTACGGTCCGGTCTGTTACTGTCTGAATGTTACGGTCCGGTCTGTTACTGTCTGAATGTTACGGTCCGGTCTGTTACTGTCTGAATGTTACGGTCCGGTCTGTTACTGTCTGAATGTTACGGTCTGGTCTGTTACTGTCTGAATGTTACGGTCTGGTCTGTTACTGTCTGAATGTTACGGTCTGGTCTGTTACTGTCTGAATGTTACAGTCTGGTCTGTTACTGTCTGAATGTTACGGTCTGGTCTGTTACTGTCTGAATGTTACAGTCTGGTCTGTTACTGTTCTCTCACCTGCAGCTGGTAACGCATGTTACTTTGTTTCAGCCTGATGGCTCGTTCTTCCTGGAGACCATAATCCCACCCTGTAAATATCAGCATAGTGTACCTTCCTTTTGTCCCGCCCCCCATCGCCACGACAATCCGGGCCATATTACCCATCCTGTTAACCAATCAGAGTCTTGTGTTACCCATCCTGTTAACCAATCAGAGTCTTGTGTTAGCATTTACCTAATAATGTTCACTTAGTTTATTGATATTTCTGTCAAGGCCTCCCACTGTAATGCGAGCAGTTATACAGAAGCTCTTGTGCACACTTCAGTGCTGCGTGTAGTCGCTGCAGCTGGTGAACTCCAGGAGGCGCTAGTGCACAGTACTGACCGCAAGATGATGCAGGCGAGGCAGAACAGGAAGTAGAAAGCAGCGGTGAGCAGGTAGGCCAGCGGGATATTGTAGGAGGAGCCACTACTCATGACCTTCGTGTTGTCATAGAAACCGTAGAACAGGTAGGAGTACTCCATGAAGCCCTGAGAGGTGAATGTGGAGTGAGTCACAATGCACATGGATTGCTCACATAAAGGCTTTCATTAGGCAGAGGGACACAAGCTGAGAGGCCACTGTGAGTGTAATTCTACACCACCCTCACTGATCTCCAGGAGCTGAGGTCTTTGTCTTTCTCCTGACCTCGAAATTGCTAGCTCTTTCACTCACACACTTTTGAGTAAGGTTCTATATGAATAATTTTGATTCTGCGTACCGTTCCTGAGAGCAAATCCAAGAAGTAGCTGAAGTAAAGCGTAAGGGCACCAGGACTTGGGTCATACTGCAGACACACGTCTAGACCTAGACCAGGCCCAGACCAAAACCACACAGGTAACACATATACATATACCCACAAATCATACATGTGGTTTGTAGCAAAAGTGTGCCTTCACAAATAAAACTTGGTTTACAAAAATATATTGTTTACAAAAATATAAAGTACACAAAAAGCTTTCACATCTGGGCAGTCTGGAAAATTTCCTGAGCAGGAAATGGCAACAACGTTTCTTACTTCCTAGCATTCCAGATCATTCTAACCTTCCAGATCATTCTAACATTCCGGATAATTCTAACATTTCAGATCATTCTAACATTCCAGATCATTTCAACAGCAGAAACTCCACCATGTCCAGAGTAAACCACACTACACTCTGATCCATTTCTGCCCCACAGAAACCTTTGGACCAAGTATCTTGAAGATAAATCTTGAGATAAAATTTATATGAACAATGATATTGATGTGGATCATTAACCTAATGTTGAGGAATAATGAATAATCTTAAACCAGTCATAATTCATGGACATATGATAAGATGAATGTATATTAGATTGCTATAACCGAAAAGATGTAAAGTTCCAATTTTGCCTAGAATACATTTAGTCACTACTATGGGACAACTATGGGGCAGAGATGGTCTCAAATCAAGACAACACGCTCCTCCCCCTTGGTACAGTGCTCTTACCTGTCAGGTTGTGAGGGGAGAGAAGAGGTTCACTGTTGGAGCTGTTTGAGTTGATGGAGTTGAAGACCATGGAGGGAATTACCACAAACGCAGCCATCAACAGAAAAGACAGGAGGTTGAGAACAACCAAGAACCTCAGGAACAGGAAGTAGGATTGGACACCACCACCAAAGTGTCCTGCCCAGGGATACAGCAGGTTGAGAACAGGACTGAGACTTGAAAAACAAAAGGAGCATGTGCATTCTGGCCTTGGTTCTGAAGTCCGACCTGCCCTGGAGACAGTAGAACTCAGCCCTGCTCAGCCATTCAGTCAGGATCTGTTTAGAGCACTTATGTTTCTCATTTCTGTCTCACCTCCAATCTTGTGTGTCGCCTTTCTCCAGAGTGCCATCTCGGTCAACACAGTCGTCACACCCTCACGAAAACGTCCAAACACTTTAGAGTGGCGAGCGGTCCAAGATGACCAGCGAGATGACACGGGCACTCTCATCTGCTGTACCTGCCTAAGACAGACAGGGAGAGAGAGACAGACAGGGAGAGAAAAAGTTATGAGAGTACAGAGGGAAATATTACTACCATACAAATATATCAGATATGCATTACATACAGTAATACGGTAGTTTATTATCACAAAAAGACAGAAGTGTGTATCTGAGCTGGTGCCTACAGTTTAGAAAACATTTGTCAATCTTTTGATATGGTCTCGATTTACATAAAATTACCTTCAAACCAGGGCCGGCGCTGGGGGGGAGTTGAGGGGGGCATTGTCCTCCCAAATTGTGTCTTAGCCCCCCCAAGCACAATGCAAGAAACGGCTTTTTTTATTATCTCTGAACCAATCACAAAAATGCATTTTGCTTTACAGCGTGAAGATATTTCCTTGCTTATTCCTGATTGGCTCTTTGAGTCATATAAAAGTCGGCAGACAGCCCCAAATGGTTCAGTTCGGCAGTATATGTTCTGTTAGTGTCAGTGAAAGGCAGGTATACTGGTAAACACCAGTGTTTGGAACGTTACTTTAAAAAAGTAATTAGTTATAGTTACTCACTACTTGTTCAAAAAAGTAACTGAGTTAGTAACTGAATTACTCTATAATAAAAGTAACTCGTTACCAGGGAAAGTAACTATTTGCGTTACAGTTAAAAAAAGGTTATATGCCAATTAATTACGTTTTTTTTAAGCAGTTTTCACAGTCAGTTGAAATGAGTAGATCAGAAAGTTCTTTTGATATTTATTGCACATCCACAGACCAGTGCACGATAAAATCCTTTAAAATCCCAAATCTTTGTAAAAAAAAAAAAAAAAAAGCAAAAGTAAACAGTTACACTATATAAAGTGCATTTACATCTATGAAATTAAATTAAATTCTCTCAACCTGAGACAACTGGTTTGTTTACAACAGAAGTAAACTTAACAATACAACCTCTATTCTTAATTAAATAAATCAAATACCCAGTCTGGTAGACATTCAGGAACTTCAAGTATTTTCTTAAATAATGTTTATATCGCCTTGAAAATGCTAAATTTTCTTCGGCTTGCACCTGACGCCCTTCCGGCCTTCCGCGTGTAAAAACACGGGCTCTGATTGGCTATCATCACGCTGCCTTAGCCAATCGCTTACTGACTTGTTAAGTTAAACAGGTGTTACACCGAGAACCGTGACCTATTGAAATTTGTTACTACTCACTAGCCTGGGCAGCGGTCCGCTCGGATTACTGTTAGTATATCAATATATAGTAACGCACCGCTTTTAATGACCAGTAACGTCAACGGCGTTGTAATGACAGGAAAAGTAATTAATTATATTATCCCGTTACTGACAAAATGACGACGTTACCTAACGCCGTTATTTTTAACGGCGTTATTCGCAACACTGGTAAACACTCTTCTGAGTTTAAACTGACTTACACACGGTAATATTGGTAATATTTGCTTAACTGTGGTTTTTCGTTGCTTTAATGTTACTTACCTCTTACATAGGTGTTGATTAAATTATTTTATTAGCCGTTAGCGGTTAGGCTAACTTGGTTTTCCTAAACCTGCGCAAACGGCGGAAGCATTTAAATACTTGCCGCGCAGTGTTGTCCGAAACGATATGTAGTAATATAAAGAAAAAACAGGGGAATTTACCTGACGAATTTTAATGTTGCTTTTTCAGATTCCACCTTATAAAGGTGTATGAGCCCTGCAAACATGACTTTGTTCATTGTGCTGAGGTGCGGCGCGCGCGAAGTTACAAAATTCGAGAGGTGCACGACAGCGCCTCTTTAACCACATATGTCAAAGTCCCGGCCCGCGAATTGATTATCTATGGCCCCCTGGATGATATTTAATTACTATTAGAACCGGCCCGCAGGCCACAGCGGTGTTTTGTACGCACAAACACTACATTCCCCACAATGCAACAGTAGCCCACGAAGTCACTGCAGCGCAAAGCGTCGTGAGGGTCCGCGTGGCGAAAATGACGTAATCGCAGTGGCTCGATTCTCGAGGTCGTGGAGAAGGGTAATGCTGCAGGCCAGAGCCCCGGTGGGCGTGGTTAAAGGGCGGAGCATGTGTCAATCATTTTCGACTGCAGCCAATCAGATACTAGACTTTTGTTGTCAATCAATTTTTATTAAGCCAATTATCAGCCAGAGTTAGCTGTCAATAATTTTTTACTGCAGCCAATCATCTTAACAGATCTGCCAAAAGAAGTCGGAAACTGCACAGAGAAGCTCTTTAAACAGAAGTATATGCCGCTCTTACACAAAAGTAGCTGAATAAAAACATTAGAAGAGCCATGACTTTAGACATTTTAAAATCAAAGTTTAAAATACTTCTCACTTGTTTTTCTGGAACGGCACTTTAATGTTTTTTTTTCCTTTATTGCACGTATTGCATCATTTACATCATATATAGATATATATGTGGCGAGTGTAAATTGTTATCGGAGGGGAGGAGTAAATGGACACAAATTAAGTATTATATCGCGATCGATCGCCAAGTATAAACGCCTCCGCCGAGCAGAGCGTTGAGGAGCGATTTCGATTGGAGGATCGTGCTCTATTTTTTATTACTAATTTTTTTGCTGATGCTGGTCCAGCGTGTCGCGTGCCACTGATTATGCCTCGGTGTGCCAACGGTGGTCCGGGTGCCATAGGTTGCCGACCCCTGCCAAAGAGCATTTGAATATTAAAACCATTTTAAAACCAAGCAATACCCAAGACCTTTTACAGTGCCACATCATTACTGAACAAATATTAAACAATCATTGTAAAATAGTTTTTGAACCCTCACAGTAATCTTACAAAAGGATTAAAGATAAAACCTCTCCATCAATCTACAGTCAATAACAATGGGTTATTCAGACAATAGACGGTTTCATGAGCAACGTCACCAAAAAGATGCGCGCGCATTTTGGCAACGGAAGTGGAGATTTGTCCCATGGGACCACAGTGCAGATCCAAATTCTTTACCATATAAACAAGATAATAAACGTTACTATTTTCAAGCACTGTATGTATGTGTAGCAAGACATTATTGCACTATTATCCTCACACAATGATGATGCATATACGCAGGGATTTAGATTTAATTCGATCTTTCAAAATAAAAGTCTCTCAATAATAGCCGAATCTACTGTAAGTCTCTACGTCAGTCAGCTTAATAATCAAGATCGTATCAATTATATGAGCAAACTCACCCCGCCAACAGGAGAAATTCTTCCAGATCCTTACAAAATATTAGAATGGGAGGATGATTTGTCAAAATGGCCTCCAGTTCAGTGGCCAGATATCTTTACTTATTTGATTGAGAAACCTAGCGTTTACACTAAAGAGAAACTGCGCGCCTACAAGTCACTGGATGAAATGAGGTGATTATTTTGGTGAACATGCTACAATGATTAAAATTGTGCAAAAGAAAGTACAGAGACATATATTGTAGAAAAATATTTTATTTGTTACTGTACTCAGTTTAATAAACGTGGCAAATGAAATTATAAATCTCATATGTGTATATACAATAGACAATGCATATACAATGTGTCACGGTCACAGCTCCAGACCCTTCCCTGTGGGCGTGCTGCTACGTTGTCTGCGTGTCGTTATGTCCATGTATGTACTTCCGTGGGTGTGGGTTGTTTGTGAGCATGTTCGTAGTCGCACCTGTGCCTTGTCTCGAGATCACGAGGGTTTGTGTTATTCACCTATTTAATGTGCATTCGCGCAGTGTCTTGTGCTCGTCTTTGTCTAAAGTTCCGTGCCTGTGTGAGAGGTGTGTTGTCTGTTTGCACTCCGCACGGAGCTTCACGTGTTTGTTTGTTTTCATTAAACGTTCAGTGTTGCACAGTTGACGTTCGTCGTGCTTCATATTTCGAGCGTCACAGAAAGACGAGCCTCACAAAGAAAAGAATGCCAGGATACGCCACCCGTGCGCCGAAGGGGAAGAGAAGGAGCCGGCACCACCGCGGCTCTTCCCCAGTCCGACGCCGCGAAGCCCCTGTCAGCGAGCAGGAGATGAAGCAGGACCCCCTCTGTGCGTATATGCTCTGCTCAGCTCGAGAGTCGGATGACGCGGAGATGGCAGAACACTTCCGCCAATCCGCGGTGCGCATATGGGAGGAGAAACACCCCCCGCGTCCCTAGAGCCGCCACCTATTGCGGTGGGCAGCTGTGTGTCGAGGGAGGGGGAGATCAAGCCCCAGCGCGCGGCTTCTCCTGTGCGTGTGCCGGAGAGCGCAGAGGAGAGGAGAGACGAGGTGTTTTTCCAGGCGGCGTGGAGAGAAGGACTCTGCGCATTAATGCGCGAGACCACCCCCCTGGCTGAAACCGAAGAAGGCACAGAGGACCCGCTAGTGGTGTATGCGGGGATAGCGGATGCCAGCCCTCCCGAGGAGGAGTTCGGGAGGGAGGAAGAGGAGAAGGACGGAGGAGCCAGCTACTCTCCTTCGATTTACTCCGCACCAACAGTGTACTACGGTGAGGAGGAAGGAGAGGTCAGCCCCCCTCCATCGTTATACTCAGCCCCCACTGAGTGCTATGGGGAGGACGAGGGAGAAGTCAGCCCCACTCCGTCGGTGTGCTCTGACCCGTCGGGAGACGACGAGCAGGGCGAGGAGGACAGTGACGTCGGTTCTCCTCTGTCAGAGGGTCCTGTGCCCACCGCGCATTGCGGTGAGGAGAGCGAGGAGGACAGCCCCCCTCCGTCAGTGAGTTCGGATCCGACTATCTATAAGGGGAAAGGGAGCGGACCGGACAGTCCGCCCGCGTCAGAGAGTGGGGACTCCTTTGGGGAGGAGCCCATGGAGCACTCTCGGTGCGATACCCCCGCTCGGTCCATGGACTGGAGCGTGGCCGAGGAGGAGGAGCCGGCAATGGACACCACCCCTGATTCTGGATCCAGGGGAGGCTGGCCTGGCAGAGGAGGGGCTTCCTACGGGGGGTTCCCAGTGAGGGGTGAGGGGCGCCGGCCGGCTTACAGGGCGGCCAGCCCCTACGGCACTCCCGGAGAGAGGAACCGCGGACCTGGGACGAAGGTCGCCGCAAGACCCGCCGGTCGCACTACAAGTCGCGCTGCACCTAGCGCGGCCGCCAGAGGCGCTGCCCCCAAGCGGGCTACAAGTCGCGAGGCACCTCGCGCGTCCACCAGAGGTGCTGCCCCCAAGCGATCGACTGGTCGCGCTGCACCTCGCGCGTCCACCAAAGGTGCTGCCCCTAAGCGATCGACTGGTCGCGCTGAACCTCGCGCGTCCGCCAGAGGTGCGTCCCCCAAGCGGTCGACTAGTCGCGCTGCACCCAGCGCGTTCGCCAGCCGTGCGGCACGTAGCGGTGAGCGGGCGGAACAGGCGGGAGGAGATCCGCCTTCTGCAGCATCTCCAGCCCCCGGAGCTTTCTCACCGATACAGGCTTTGCCTAAGGCGGGAGGCCTGGCTCCGCTGATGAATGTCTGTGTACCTGTGTTTTTGTCAGTCCCAGTGTTTCTCCCTAATCCACTGTTCCCGTTTGTGCCCTTTGTGTTCAGTGTCCCTGTGTGCATGTTTGTGACTGTGCCATTGTTTAATGTATTCTCCCCTGTCTTCCCAGGGAGGGTGTTCTAGAGCTGTTCGCGGCGGTTCCCACCATTGGGGGAGACGGCTCTCGGAGGCTCGTGAACCCGGCGGCTCCGGACCTGCCCGTTGGTGTTGGTTCGGGGCTTTTCCAGCTACGCGGGAAGCTCCGGGAGTAGCGAGCCCCTGGTGGAGGGTTCTGTCATGGTCACAGCTCCGGACCCTTCCCTGTGGGCGTGCTGCTACGTTGTCTGCGTGTCGTTATGTCCATGTATGTACTTCCGTGGGTGTGGGTTGTTCGTGAGCATGTTCGTAGTCGCACCTGTGCCTTGTCTCGAGATCACGAGGGTTTGTGTTATTCACCTATTTAATGTGCGTTCGCGCAGTGTCTTGTGCTCGTCTTTGTCTAAAGTTTCGTGCCTGTGTGAGAGGTGTGTTGTCTGTTTGCACTCCGCACGGAGCTTCACATGTTTGTTTGTTTTCATTAAACGTTCAGTGTTGCACAGTTGACGTTCGTCGTGCTTCATATTTCGAGCGTCACACAATGTATGAAATACATACGTGAAATCCGAAAGTGCTTGCACTAGCTAGTTAGCAATAGCACTTCGGACAAGCCCATTTTTATTTTAAGCCCTCGCCGAGTAATTGACAGTTATAACCAGACGTCCTGAATTAAATAAATGTACGAAAATCCACCTGACCTAAAATGAAATGGGCGCTACAGACGCGGGCATTCTTTATGATGTCCTCTGTCCAGTCCACCCTGTTAATAGCCTGCAGCCACAGCAGTCTCCTATTGCTCTGAAATGGATGCGATCCAGATGGTATTCCATAAATCTTTAAACCTTTACCCGACGAATAACGGTTCGAACAGCCGTATACACAACAACCAGACATCTATTTTGAACAACATAAGGATAAGTCCATTTCTGCCACCGAGCTGTTGCACTTCGAGGGATCATTTCAAGAAAGTGAGAGGGATCATTGTGCATTCTCTGTCCCAACACCTGTGTTTCAAGGGGCGGGGCATACAAAATCTTGGGAGGGATCATTCCTGCCCAAACTATTTCATACCACATAGAGCACATATGTCAAAGTCAAGGCCCGCGGGCCAGATCCGACCCGCGAATTATTATTAATAATAATAATAATAATAATAATAATAATAATAATAATAATAATAATAATAATACAGTGCCTTTCTGGCACTCAAGGTCACCTTACATGGAGCAAAAAATATAAATAATACAGTAAAAACGGCAGATAGTAAAAATAAAATAAGATATAACAATAAAATGAATAAATGCCAGCCCATAGAGATCAGCAGTTATAAGTAGATTTAAAAAGATGAGTTTTGAGACCTGACTTAAAATGTATGATTGATTGAGAGTTTCTCAAGTCTGGTGGAAGAGCATTCCACAATCTAGGGGCGGAGCTACTGAACGCCCGACCGCCCATGGTGCTGAGGTGTGTAATGGGGACAGACAGGTGTGTAGAAGCAGACAATCTCAGTGATCGAGAGTGAGAGGTGATGTTAATAAGGTCTAATATATATGGAGGTGCGAGATTATGAATTGCTTTGAAATTGAGGAGAAGGATTTTGTATTGTATGTGTTGTGTAACTGGGAGCCAGTGTAGCTGTTGCAGAACAGGAGTGATGTAATGGAAGGATGGTGTTCTTGAAATAATACGCGCAGCAGAGTTTTGAACCATTTGAAGTTTGTTTAGTGATTTGAGGGGAAGACCAAAAAGAAGAGAATGCAACGGTAGCCCATGAAGTCACTGCAGCGCACACAAGCGGCGAGTGTCTGAGATAAAGTTTATAAGTTAAAACTTTAAACTGAGATAAAGTTTAAAGTCAGAGATAAAGTTTATTTATCTCTGATCCATATCTATGAGTTACTAGTTTGCTCTGGCGCCAACCACTGGCGTTCGATCTCGATATAATACTTAATTTGTGTCCATTTTACAGGCCGCCCGGTAACAACTTACGTTCACTAACCCAACCGTCAACAATTAACGTTCGCCACCCCCTCCAGGTTCAAATCTCACTCCAAGCGATCTTGAAAAGTTGGCAACCCTGAATAAATAGGTAAATAGATAATTAAAATGGACTACTAAATAGAGGAAACCATACATTTACTCCCTATTGCAATGTACTCACAAAAAAGCAAAAACACACCGCAACTTCCATCGCAATTTTTTTTGAAAAACACCCGCAACATCAAACATTTTAGCTCTCAACAATCACAAAAAAGGCCCGCAAAATCCTGGTGGGGCTGCCTAGTGGAGTGTAGAGTGGAGTACGGCGGTGTAAGTTGGACTTGGGTGAAGTTAGGTGATGTAAGGTGGAGTTTGGTGGAGTTAGATGGAAGTTATGTGGTGTACCGGATAGCTCTCTTCAGGCCCATGTGAAGCGGCAGCTCCCTGAGGTTGCAGGGCCGGTCTGAATCTTCACTCTCTTCAGGCTGGGTGCTCCAGTCAAACTGCGCTGTGGTCTCACTCGTCTTCACCACGGTCTGTGCTCGAGAGGCATGGGGACCATAGCAACCATCATAGCCTTGAGGGATTAACAGAGGAGCATGTAACATAACAGAACATGTTCCATATAGAACATGAAGAATATAGAACACGGGGAATATAGAACATAAAGAATATAGAACACGGGGAATATAGAACATGAATAATATAGAACATAAATAATATAGAACATGAAGAAAATAGAACATGAGGAATATAGAACATGAAGAATATAGAACACAGGGAATATAGAGCATGAAGAATATAGAACACAGGGAATATAGAACATGAATAATATAGAACATGAATAATATAGAACATGAAGAAAATAGAACATGAAGAATATAGAACATGAGGAATATAGAACATGTGTCACGGTGAGGCGGCCCCCTACCGGTCGCCTCCGTCCACAGCGGCTGTTGTTGTTGTTGTTGTTTTGTGACGTCATGTGCGTCCCTCAGGTGGGCAGAGCCCGTGATCCGTCTCACCTGAGGGTCGTTTGTTTGCCTATATATGTCTTGTCTCTGTACCAGTTGACCACTGGTCATTATATCCTTAATTTAGAGATATTGCACGGGGTTTTTGGTTTGCACACTTTCTATTAAACCATCCTTTTTCCCTGAGACTTGGCGTGATCGCTTCCTTTTTAGTTGCTCACCCCGCCCGTCACAACATGAAGAATATAGAACACAGGGAATATAGAATATGAAGAATATAGAATATGAAGAATATAGAACATGAAGAATATAGAACACTGGGAATATAGAACACTGGGAATATAGAACATGAAGAATATAGAACAGGAAGAATGTAAAACATGAAGAAGAATATAGAACATGAAGAATGTAGAACATGAAGAATATAGAACACAGGGAATATAGAATATGAAGAATATAGAATATGAAGAATATAGAACATGGGGAATATAGAACATGAAGAATATAGAACATGAATAATATAGAACACAGGGAATATAGAACATGAAGAATATAGAACATGAAGAATATAGAACAGGGAATATAGAACATGAATAATATAGAACACGGGGAATATGGAACATGAAAAATATAAAACACAGGGAATATAGAACATGAAGAATATAGAACATGGGGAATATAGAACACGGGGAATGTAGAACATGAAGAATATAGAACATGAAAAATGTAGAACACGAAGAATATAGAACATGAAGAATATAGAACAGGAAGAATGTAGAACATGAAGAATATAGAACATGAAAAATGTAGAACACGAAGAATATAGAACATGAAGAATGTAGAACATAAAGAATGTAGAACATGAAGAAGAATATAGAACATGAAGAATATAGAACAGGAAGAATGTAGAACATGAAGAAGAATATAGAACATGAAGAATATAGAACATGAAGAATATAGAACAGGAAGAATGTAGAACATGAAGAAGAATATAGAACATGAAGAATGTAGAACATGAATATAGAACATGAAGAAAATAGAACATGAATATAGAACATTAAGAATATAGAACATGAAGAAGGTAGAACATGAAGAAGGTAGAACATGAAGAATATAGAACATGAAGAATATAGAACATGAATATAGAACATGAAGAATATAGAACATGAAGAATATAGAACAGGAAGAAGAATAAAGAACATGAAGAATATAGAACATGAATATAGAACATGAAGAATGTAGAACATGAAGAATGTAAAACATGAAGAATATAGAACATGAATATAGAACATGAAGAATATAGAACATGAAGAATATAGAACAGGAAGAAGAATAAAGAACATGAAGAATATAGAACATGAATATAGAACATGAAGAATATAGAACATGAAGAATGTAGAACATGAAGAATGTAAAACATGAAGAATATAGAACATGAATATAGAACATTAAGAATATAGAACATGAAGAAGGTAGAACATGAAGAATATAGAACATGAATATAGAACATGAAGAATATAGAACATGAAGAAGAATAAAGAACATGAAGAAGAATAAAGAACATGAAGAATATAGAACATGAAGAAGAATAAAGAACATGAAGAATATAGAACATGAAGAATATAGAACAGGAAGAAGAATAAAGAACATGAAGAATATAGAACATGAATATAGAACATGAAGAATATAGAACATGAAGAATGTAGAACATGAAGAATGTAAAACATGAAGAATATAGAACATGAATATAGAACATTAAGAATATAGAACATGAAGAAGGTAGAACATGAAGAATATAGAACATGAATATAGAACATGAAGAATATAGAACATGAAGAAGAATAAAGAACATGAAGAAGAATAAAGAACATGAAGAATATAGAACATGAAGAAGAATAAAGAACATGAAGAAGAATAAAGAACATGAAGAATATAGAACATGAAGAAGAATAAAGAACATGAAGAATATAGAACATGAAGAATATAGAACAGGAAGAAGAATAAAGAACATGAAGAATATAGAACATGAATATAGAACATGAAGAATATAGAACATGAAGAATGTAGAACATGAAGAATGTAAAACATGAAGAATATAGAACATGAATATAGAACATTAAGAATATAGAACATGAAGAAGAATATAGAACATGAAGAATGTAGAACATGAATATAGAACATGAAGAAAATAGAACATGAATATAGAACATTAAGAATATAGAACATGAAGAAGGTAGAACATGAAGAAGGTAGAACATGAAGAATATAGAACATGAAGAATATAGAACATGAATATAGAACATGAAGAATATAGAACATGAAGAATATAGAACAGGAAGAAGAATAAAGAACATGAAGAATATAGAACATGAATATAGAACATGAAGAATGTAGAACATGAAGAAGAATATAGAACATGAAGAATGTAGAACATGAATATAGAACATGAAGAAAATAGAACATGAATATAGAACATTAAGAATATAGAACATGAAGAAGGTAGAACATGAAGAAGGTAGAACATGAAGAATATAGAACATGAAGAATATAGAACATGAATATAGAACATGAAGAATATAGAACATGAAGAATATAGAACAGGAAGAAGAATAAAGAACATGAAGAATATAGAACATGAATATAGAACATGAAGAATATAGAACATGAAGAATGTAGAACATGAAGAATGTAAAACATGAAGAATATAGAACATGAATATAGAACATGAAGAATATAGAACATGAAGAATATAGAACAGGAAGAAGAATAAAGAACATGAAGAATATAGAACATGAATATAGAACATGAAGAATATAGAACATGAAGAATGTAGAACATGAAGAATGTAAAACATGAAGAATATAGAACATGAATATAGAACATTAAGAATATAGAACATGAAGAAGGTAGAACATGAAGAATACAGAACATGAATATAGAACATGAAGAATATAGAACAGGAAGAAGAATAAAGAACATGAAGAATATAGAACATGAATATAGAACATGAAGAATATAGAACATGAAGAATGTAAAACATGAAGAATATAGAACATGAATATAGAACATTAAGAATATAGAACATGAAGAATGTAGAACATGAATATAGAACATGAAGAATATAGAACATGAAGAATGTAGAACATGAAGAATGTAGAACATGAAGAATATAGAACATGAATATAGAACACGGGGAATATAGAACATGAAGAATATAGAACATGAATATAGAACACGGGGAATATAGAACATGAAGAATATAGAAAATGAAGAATGTAGAACATGAAGAATGTAGAACATGAAGAATATAGAACATGAATATAGAACACGGGGAATATAGAACATGAAGGATATAGAACATGAATATAGAACACGGGGAATATGGAACATGAAGAATATAGAAAATGAAGAATGTAGAACATGAAGAAGGTAGAACATGAAGAATATAGAACATGAAGAATATAGAACAGGAAGAAGAATAAAGAACATGAAGAATATAGAACATGAATATAGAACATGAAGAATATAGAACATGAAGAATGTAGAACATGAAGAATGTAAAACATGAAGAATATAGAACATGAATATAGAACATTAAGAATATAGAACATGAAGAAGAATATAGAACATGAAGAATGTAGAACATGAATATAGAACATGAAGAAAATAGAACATGAATATAGAACATTAAGAATATAGAACATGAAGAAGGTAGAACATGAAGAAGGTAGAACATGAAGAATATAGAACATGAAGAATATAGAACATGAATATAGAACATGAAGAATATAGAACATGAAGAATATAGAACAGGAAGAAGAATAAAGAACATGAAGAATATAGAACATGAATATAGAACATGAAGAATGTAGAACATGAAGAAGAATATAGAACATGAAGAATGTAGAACATGAATATAGAACATGAAGAAAATAGAACATGAATATAGAACATTAAGAATATAGAACATGAAGAAGGTAGAACATGAAGAAGGTAGAACATGAAGAATATAGAACATGAAGAATATAGAACATGAATATAGAACATGAAGAATATAGAACATGAAGAATATAGAACAGGAAGAAGAATAAAGAACATGAAGCATATAGAACATGAATATAGAACATGAAGAATATAGAACATGAAGAATGTAGAACATGAAGAATGTAAAACATGAAGAATATAGAACATGAATATAGAACATGAAGAATATAGAACATGAAGAATATAGAACAGGAAGAAGAATAAAGAACATGAAGAATATAGAACATGAATATAGAACATGAAGAATATAGAACATGAAGAATGTAGAACATGAAGAATGTAAAACATGAAGAATATAGAACATGAATATAGAACATTAAGAATATAGAACATGAAGAAGGTAGAACATGAAGAATACAGAACATGAATATAGAACATGAAGAATATAGAACAGGAAGAAGAATAAAGAACATGAAGAATATAGAACATGAATATAGAACATGAAGAATATAGAACATGAAGAATGTAAAACATGAAGAATATAGAACATGAATATAGAACATTAAGAATATAGAACATGAAGAATGTAGAACATGAATATAGAACATGAAGAATATAGAACATGAAGAATGTAGAACATGAAGAATGTAGAACATGAAGAATATAGAACATGAATATAGAACACGGGGAATATAGAACATGAAGAATATAGAACATGAATATAGAACACGGGGAATATAGAACATGAAGAATATAGAAAATGAAGAATGTAGAACATGAAGAATGTAGAACATGAAGAATATAGAACATGAATATAGAACACGGGGAATATAGAACATGAAGGATATAGAACATGAATATAGAACACGGGGAATATGGAACATGAAGAATATAGAAAATGAAGAATGTAGAACATGAAGAAGGTAGAACATGAAGAATATAGAACATGAATATAGAACACGGGGAATATGGAACATGAAGAATATAGAAAATGAAGAATGTAGAACATGAAGAAGGTAGAACATGAAGAATATAGAACATGAATATAGAACACGGGGAATATAGAACATGAAGGATATAGAAAATGAAGAATGTAGAACATGAAGAATATAGAACATGAAGGATATAGAACATGAATATAGAACACGGGGAATATGGAACATGAAGAATATAGAAAATGAAGAATGTAGAACATGAAGAATATAGAACATGAAGGATATAGAACATGAATATAGAACACGGGGAATATAGAACATGAAGAATGTAGAACATGAAGAATATAGAACATGAATATAGAACATGAAGAATATAGAACATGAAGAATGTAGAACATGAAGAAGGTAGAACATGAAGAATATAGAACATGAAGAATATAGAACATGAATATAGAACATGAAGAATATAGAACACGGGGAATATAGAACATGAAGAATATAGAACACGGGGAATATAGAACATGAAGAATATACAACATGGATAATGTAGAACATGAGGAAATGTATATATCAGCTGTGCCAGCAATGTGCTTCCATAGCAACAAATGGCAATCCAAACAGACATATAGTTTATAAGGCACCAGTGTAACATTCTGCCTGAGACTGAAGACGCCATATTCAGGACTATAAATAAATGTAAACCCTGTTTCACTAGCTCTGCTGCCCCTTCCTGCCCTTACACCAGCAACTTCAAGGGATCCTAGGAGCCCATATTTCCCTGCACAACCAAAGCTCAATTTATATAGCACTTTTTTTACATGTCGACACAAAGCAGCTTTACAAGTGAATAGGTTCAGACCCTTAATGAACAAGCCAGGGGTGACAGAGGCACGGAAAAACTCCCTAGGTGGGAATTAGGAAGAAACCTTGGGAATCAAAAGTGAACCCATCCTCCATTGGGTGACCCATCTAATAGCAGTTCATATAGTCCATACTTCATAGTGCTATTTCTAGGCTGAGTCCCCTTGCACCTCCCTTCACACACGAGTCCGCCACTGCTTAACCTGGATCAATGATGTCATCCCCTAGAACAATTCCATCTTATTTGACTGCAGATCGGCCCCATCACACTTACCTGCTGTGTGTGTGTCCTGGAGTTCTTTCAGCTCCATCTCAACAGCCCTACTATCTCAAACCAGAGAAATACAGCAGGCGCAGCAGCTACAAAACAGGGACTCATACGTCATCTGCCTGAAACAACTGCAGTTTAGCTAAATCTTCATGGCAGTGGGTCAGAAACAAGTGTGTGTTTCTCGAGGACGTACTCGTGCCTGAACTTTGAGCTCAAGGGAAATACCCTTAGAAACACTTCCTGTACACAACTGATCCAAGCCTGCCTATTGTGATGCTATAGGTGTCTGCTTTCAGGAAGGGTTGAAAATTAATCTGCTCTGGTTGACAGTCTACAGTATTGACGTGGTCCTAGATAGTGTAACCCTGTCTGGTGTAGTTCTGGGTGGTGTAGTTCTGAGTGGTGTAACCATGTCTGGTATACTTCTATCACCCTTGGAGGTCCAGAGGTTAACTAATCCGCCATGAATAACAGATTAGCAAGATGTGGTCCTGGGTGGTGCAATCCTTGCTAGTCTAACCGTGTGTGCTGTAGCCGGTTACCCTGGAGACAAAGTAAAAAGCAGTTAAAGTTGTGTGCATGTGTGTTGTTGGTAGTTTCAGCACTGTGTTCAACATATAGATCAGAACATATAGATATACATATAGATCTGTCCATGGTGTTAGTGATTCACTGCTTGAATGAGTCATGGATACCGGCAGGTATAAAGTTACATCATTTCCTCCAAACGTTTATTGATTTGCATACCAATGTGTGCAGTTTATACACACACACACACACGTGCAAGAAGGTGAGACACAAGAACCTGGAGCCCAGGTAAGAAATTAGCATGTTTTAACCACTCCCAAACACCAGTGACACGGGACTGGCAGGACACATAACCAATTCCAAGATCTCTTAATTATTTTGTGCTAAAATACAATGATGAACACATTGAAAAACTGTGATGATACAGAAACACATGATGCCAGGAGTGTTCCCTGGGTGCACATTATTAACCCGTCTTTATACTGTAAACACTGTTGCACAGGGCTCTCAAGTTTAGAATTCATTTCAGAGTGAGATCTTGTCAGGGTAAGATTTGAACCTGGTAGTGGCGGCGAATGTTAGTTGTTGAGTGGGGGGGTGGCGAACGTAAGTTGTATATCGCGATCGATCGCCAGTGGAGGGCGATATAAATATGGATCAGAGGTAAATAAACTAGATTTTTTTTCGGCGTGTGAAATCAGAAGTGTGGCGTGTGAAGACGGTCAAATGCGTGTGTCACACGCTCAATGCGTGAGACTTGAGAACACTGCTGTTGCATTAAGAGATAATATTACGGCCATATGAAGAGAAAAGATAATACCATTAGAGTTTGAAAACACATCCACTGGGTGACAATCAAACAGCACCAGGCACTACAATTCTAAAACAGTACATACAGTGAATTACTGGATCACGTTCAGAATAACCAGAACAGAATCAGCCACACATGGTGTTTGATTGGTCTCATCTGCATCACATGATTAATGACGGTCGACACCCATTTAATGACACTGTGGGGGTACAGACCTACAGTGAGATGTCACTCAGAAGAAAGCACAGAAACAGAAGAGCTTACAAAGCAACAAACAAAAATCAGAAAAAAACCCACTTATAAGATGGAATGATCACAGATGATTGATGGTGTTTCAAATCATGATGTAGTTTTAGGAAAATGAGCATGAAGGTATTCAGCTGATCATCTCCACATTCATGAACCCTAACCCTAATGTAGCTGGACCAATCAGAACCCTAACCCTAATGTAGCTGGACCAATCAGAACCCTAACCCTAATGTATCTGGACCCATAATATATCTAATATACTTTTCTCTTACAAACTCAAGTTCACAAAATGGTCCGTATGGTCATTGAGCATTTAACCTTCAGGTTGGAAGAGATCTGAACAGATCAGTCAGCCAACTCAGATTCAGGATTCAGAAAAACATAAGGACTCAGTAGGGACTGGCCACGTAGTAGGAAAATAATTATTTTGGACCCCAACTTGCTCCAAGAAGTGGAAAACTGCAAAATTAGCACATCAGCAACAAAATGACACTCCTCAACCGCTGGACTGTTCTGAGATGTGAAAACTGCAACGGAGCCATTGTCTGGCTCAATGGCGCCCCCTATCTTCAAGATGCAGAATGGGCCCTGTAAGAGAAATTACTGTGAAAAAAACAATGAAATGACACAATGACAATACATACATGAGCAGGATGGAGATTATAGCAATAAAAACAACAATAATGCCATAATAGACTCAAATCTAAAGTCCTGCTAATCTGGCGCTTAATCTGAAAGTGTCACAAGAATAAACATTCATAAAGATGGACTATAAATCTCAAAATGCTGCACAATTGGGCAAAAAAAAGGCAAGTCAAACAGGAGCTTTTAGCTATTAGTACATTATGTTCTGGTAACAGTACTAAATTGCTCTGTCACACCAATACTGACAAGCGCTAACAACAGATCAACAGCACCTGCTGGCTGCCACAGAGCAGTGCATGTTGGGATATGTAGTTCCTATCCTGTATAAACAACAGCTTATCCAGCACCAGCACAACAGACGCTGTTATGGGCCTTTATTCCATTTTATCTGTCACGAGCTCCGCCCCCTTCACAGTCTCCCCCTCCTTTGTTCCCTTCGCCGCCTTGCCAGCTCCGCCCACTACTCGGCCAATGGCGAGGCAGAGCAGTGCGATGATGTGGATGACAAAGTAGATGGAGCTCCAGTAGTTCAGGGTGTCGCCAGCCTTCAGCAGCACAAAGCCCATGCACATGTAGTCATACGCCCTCATCTTGAGGAACCAGTGCACCCAGTCGAAGGCCTGCTGACCCGCCGGGCCGAGCCGGCACCGCACTGATGCCTCCATGGCCGTTTCAGCGGCGATGCACAGTGGGATGGTGAGGAAGGAGAGGTAGTATCCTGCATGGAGTCCGTGCCAGTAAGCACTGACCAACATGGTCCACCCAGCCCTGAGAAAGACAGGGAGAGGGGTTGAAACAGCGTTTGGGTGGGGCTGCGTTACCTCAGGATATACGCTCTGAATGGTGTACGTGTGTGTGTTACCTCAGGATATACGCTCTGAATGGTGTGAGTGTGTTACCTCAGGATATACGCTCTGAATGGTGTACGTGTGTGTGTTACCTCAGGATATACGCTCTGAATGGTGTGAGTGTGTTACCTCAGGATATACGCTCTGAATGGTGTACGTGTGTGTGTTACCTCAGGATATACGCTCTGAATGGTGTGAGTGTGTTACCTCAGGATATACGCTCTGAATGGTGTACGTGTGTGTGTTACCTCAGGATATACGCTCTGAATGGTGTACGTGTGTGCGTTACCTCAGGATATACGCTCTGAATGGTGTGTGTGTGTTACCTCAGGATATACGCTCTGAATGGTGTACGTGTGAGTGTGTTACCTCAGGATATACGCTCTGAATGGTGTAAGTGTGTGTGTTACCTCAGGATATACGCTCTGAATGGTGTACGTGTGTGTGTTACCTCAGGATATACGGTCTGAATGGTGTACGTGTGTGTGTTACCTCAGGATATACGCTCTGAATGGTGTACGTGTGTGTGTTACCTCAGGATATACGCTCTGAATGGTGTGTGTGTGTGTGTGTGTGTGTGTGTGTGTGTGTTACCTCAGGATATACGCTCTGAATGGTGTATGTGTGTGCGTTACCTCAGGATATACGCTTGGAATGGTGCGTTGGGGTAGATGTAGTGTGTGTGTGTGTGTGTGTGTGTGTGTGTGTGTGTGTATTACCTCAGGGCGTATGCTCTTAACGGTGCGTTGGGGTAGATGTAGTGTGTGTGTGTGTGTGTGTGTGTGTGTGTGTGTGTGTGTGTGTGTGTTACCTCAGGGCGTACGCTCTGAACGGTGTGTTGGGGTAGATGTAGTGTGTGTGTGTGTGTGTGTTACCTCAGGGCGTACGCTCTGAACGGTGCGTTGGGGTAGATGTAGTGATGTAGCCACCACTGCACAGTCATGTTCCAGTAGCGCATGCCGTGTCTCACTTTAACACAGAAGTCCGTGTTGTAGCAGTCGATATTCTGGATGGTCTTGAAGTCGTACTCCACCTGGGCACCTGGAGGAGGACTGAAGGAGAACATCCCTACAGCATCACACTCACCGACCCCAACACACTCCAGCCCACACGCCTCCGGCACAACACAGTCATCAGCTGTAAAGGTCTGAACAAGCCACCAGTTCCTCTCAGAGACTGGGAGGACCTGATTAAAGCCAGCTCACCTGTACTGAACGCTGGGTCCGCCTCCGGGCTTGGACAGCGCCCCCTGTGGGTAGCAACCCAGTCCTGCACTGATACAACCTGCCTCTGCCCCACACCAAGCAGCATAGAACCTCATCCGGAAGACGAAGAAGATCACAACCATGTAGAAGAACCTGAATGAGTACACACGGAACACATGAACACGGAACACGGAACACATGCACATAGAACACATGTTCCTCATTCGCACACACACTACACACGGTGTCCTCATTCGCACACACACACTACACACGGTGTCCTCATTCGCACACACACTACACACGGTGTCCACATTCGCACACACACTACACACGGTGTCCACATTCGCACACACACTACACACGGTGTCCACATTCGCACACACACTACACACGGTGTCCTCATTCGCACACACACTACACACGGTGTCCACATTCGCACACACACTACACACGGTGTCCACATTCGCACACACACTACACACCATACCTGTCAAGTTTTGTATTTAAAAATATGGGACATTTCCCGTATATGACGTCATTGCCTAATTTGCATAATCGGTTATTTGCATATAGCTGCAATCAAGGCTGTAGGAGAGACGAAAACATCTTTGGAGTGGCAAAAAGTGAAGGAAAAAACACCCCAAATATGTTTTGTGACTAAACCCGCGAGTTTTCAATTGTTATTTTTTTTTAAGCATTTATGTGCCGCGCCAAACAGAATTCTGTCACTAGCCTCGCGAGAACTGTCACCTGCAGTAGTCTGGGTGGCAGTACCACCTGCAGTGGTCTGGGTGACAGTTCCACCTGCAGTGGTCTGGGTGACAGTTCCACCTGCAGTGGTCTGGGTGACAGTTCCACCTGCAGTGGTCTGGGTGACAGTTCCACCTGCAGTGGTCTGGGTGACAGTTCCACCTGCAGTGGTCTGGGTGGCAGTTCCACCTGCAGTGGTCTGGGTGGCAGCTCCACCTGCAGTAGTCTGGGTGTCAGTTCCACCTGCAGTGGTCTGGGTGACAGTTCCACCTGCAGTGGTCTGGGTGGCAGTTCCACCTGCAGTAGTCTGGGTGGCAGTTCCACCTGCAGTGGTCTGGGTGGCAGTTCCACCTGCAGTAGTCTGGGTGGCAGTTCCACCTGCAGTGGTCTGGGTGGCAGTTCCACCTGCAGTAGTCTGGGTGGCAGTTCCACCTGCAGTGGTCTGGGTGACAGTTCCACCTGCAGTAGTCTGGGTGGCAGTTCCACCTGCAGTGGTCTGGGTGACAGTTCCACCTGCAGTAGTCTGGGTGACAGTTCCACCTGCAGTGGTCTGGGTGACAGTTCCACCTGCAGTAGTCTGGGTGGCAGTTCCACCTGCAGTAGTCTGGGTGACAGTTCCACCTGCAGTGGTCTGGGTGACAGTTCCACCTGCAGTAGTCTGGGTGGCAGTTCCACCTGCAGTAGTCTGGGTGACAGTTCCACCTGCAGTAGTCTGGGTGGCAGTTCCACCTGCAGTAGTCTGGGTGACAGTTCCACCTGCAGTAGTCTGGGTGGCAGTTCCACCTGCAGTAGTCTGGGTGACAGTTCCACCTGCAGTAGTCTGGGTGGCAGTTCCACCTGCAGTAGTCTGGGTGGCAGTTCCACCTGCAGTGGTCTGGGTGGCAGTTCCACCTGCAGTGGTCTGGGTGGCAGTTCCAGCTGCAGTAGTCTGGGTGTCAGCTCCACCTGCAGTGGTCTGGGTAGCAGTTCTCGCGAGGCTAGTGACAGAATTCTGTTTGGAGCGGCACATGAATGCTTTAAAAAAAAATTAAAATTGAAAACTGAAAATACGGGAAAATAAAAATACGGACTTTCCCGGCCAAAACGGGACACTTGACAGGTATGCTACACACGGTGGCCACATTCGCACACACTACACACGTTGGCCACATTCGCATACACACACTCACTACACACTCCCTATGTCTTTTATATGTGTGAATGACAGAGGTGGGGACTCGAGTCACATGACTTGGACTCGAGTCAGACTCGAGTCATTAATATTAAGACTTTTGACTTGACTTGAAAAAATATTCAGAGACTTAGACTTGACTTGGACTTTTACACCAATAACTTGGGACTTGAATTGGCCTTGAACCTGTTTACTTGCAAAGACTTGATTTTTTTTACCCCAAATCTAAATTTTAAAACGCATATTAATATTTATAAAGTGCGCCCCATTAATTTAATTTCCGTCCTTCTGACGCAGACCAGTCCTCTGCTTTTCCACACTCTGTACGTGTGTGTGTGCGTGAGCTGCAGCACAACCAATCAAATGGGGGGGTTGGCGAACGTAAATTTTTACCGGGCGGGGTGTAAAATGGACACAAGTTAAGTATTATATCGCGATCGATCGATCGCCAGTGGTTGGTGCCAGGGCAAACTAGTAACTCATTGAATCATAGATGTGGATCAGAGGTAAATAAACTAGATTTTTTTCCGGCGTGAGAAATCGGATGTGTGGCGTGAGAGCGTGTGAAGACGGACAAATGCGTGTGTCTCATGCTCAGCACGTGAGGTTTGGCAACCCTGGGTTCTGTATCTGAACTCGGGGAAGAGAGCCTCTCTCTGTCACCATCATAATATCCAGTTCTATCTCAGCATGGATTGTGTATTTGAAGACATCTACGTCGAGAAAAAAATATATTGACAAAAGTGGAGCGAGTTTTCAGCTATTGGGGACATCATTCTACGGCCTCATCGTGCACAAATGACATACAGACTTTTGGCCAGTTTGGTCTTTTGCAAATGCAATGCAGAATAGTTTACTGAAATGTCTAAAGTTGCAGATTCCTGTTAATTGTTCAGTTATTATATTTTTTTGTCTTGTGTCACTCACACATGTTCTCCAAGAAACCAGATAAGAGAAGAGAGGGAAAAATGCTGTTATGGTTCTTTGTATTGTACTGTGAAAATATCAGCACTTTTTATTTGAACATGGAGTTCTACTTATGACTTTTTCACAGAATATTTATTTCTGGAAAATTGTAGTTTAAAGTATGAATATTTTTGCAGCTAATTTTAACAAATTGAACTGTGCAATAAAGAGGTGTAATTTTAATTTTTTTTATACTTCGTGTTTTCAGTTGCACATGTTTTATCAAGATTTGAGGAGAATACAGATTTAAATTACAGATTTAAAGATTTTAAAGAACGCATGTCTATTATTTACATTTAAAATATACCTGCAACATTGGTAAAAAAAAAAAAAAAAGACTCGAAAGGACTTGAAATTCCAAGTTTCAGACTTGGGACTTGACTTGACTGTTGCCTGTCTTGACTCGAGACTTGACTTGACTTGAGTGTCTTTGCTTGAGACTTGACTCGGGACTTGAGGATAAAGACTTGGACTTACTTGAGACTTGCAAAACACTGACTTGGTCCCACCTCTGGTGAATGAGCCGTGTCAAGTGACAGAAACACACCTGAAGAAGTAGTTGTGCTCCTGGAAGTCATCTGTGCGGACGTAGGAGAGGGGGAAGAGTGCGTTGGCGGAGAGGAAGAGAACTCCGTAGACAGGCACCATCTTCAACCGCTGGAGACAGGGCTGCTTACCCGGCAGAGAGCGAGAGTCTGGCTGCACCAGCCAGTCTGTGAAGGTCTGGTAGCGGAAGAAGGGACCTGACAGACAGCATCACAAAGAAGAGATGTGGAGAGAGATGGAGAGATGGGGAGGGAGAGAGAGGGAGAGGAGAGAGGGAGAGAGAGAGGAAGAGGAGAGAGAGGGAGAGAGGAAGACAGGAAGAAAATGCAGAATGAGGGGTGGTGTGATAAAGTCACAGTGTTATGATATGCAGGTAAATGGAGGGTTGTTACAGGGTGGGTGGGGGGTAATAGAACACATGTGAGTGGTTGGAGATGAAGGCGTGGACACAGCACACAATGTAAACATGAAAAAGCACAAAAAGGAGTGAGGGTGAGTTCCAGGGTAGAAGAGAGGGGTGGAATGAGAGTGCCGCGTGAACGGAGGGCAGAAACGATACACATGTTGGGTTAAGGGAGAGAGAGGACCCTCACGGTACTGAGCTAGCACCAGAGGAAAGCAGGAGGCTCAGACAGACAGTTACAGTGCATGCCAGAGACACCACGATGCACACACCCTCTCATCAGTTACACACAAACCAGCCCCCACCCCTGAACATCAGGCACAATACCTGTCATAATGCCAACGTAGCAGTAGCTATAGGATATGACATCATAAAGGGAGGGCTCATGGGAGAGTGGACCAGTCGCTGGGGACTTGGAGAAGGTGCTCACATCCTCTCTCTTCTCAGCATGGTAACTGTGAACCTCATTGGCTAAACTTACCATCTGTTAAATAAGAAAAGCTCATATAGGAAAAGGAAAAGTCCTCAAAGTTACAGTTGATGTTTCTCAGACCCAAAAAGCCAAGAGCAGAGTGGGGTACAGCCAGGAGTCTACTGGCCCACGCAGCGTTACCATAACAACATGGCTTGCTGGCTTGTACCTTCAGGGTGAGCAGGAGCTGGATGGCGTTGGCGAAGGGAGTGGGCGGAGCCAAGCCGAACCACGGCGCCAGTCTGAAGAAGAGCAGGTAGAGGAAGGACCATCCTAGGGAGAGCGCAGGAGCCGTCCTGCACACCATCACAGAGCACCAGAGGATGAAGAACGGGACAAGTGTGAGGAAGAAACTCTCCACCACACACCACCCACCACACACCATCTACCACACACCACCCACCACACACCATCTACCACACACCACCCACCACACACCATCTACCACACACCATCTACCACACACCACCCACCACACACCATCTACCACACACCACCCACCACACACCATCTACCACACACCACCCACCACACACCATCTACCACACACCATCTACCACACACCACCCACCACACACCATCTACCACACACCATGATCACCCACTACCCACCATCCACCACACACCATGATCACCCACCATCCACCACACACCATGATCACCCACCACCCACCATACATCATCCACCACACACCATGATCACCCACCACACACCATCTACCACACACCACCCACCACACACCATCTACCACACACCATGATCACCCACTACCCACCATCCACCACACATCATCCACCACACACCATGATCACCCACCATCCACCACACACCATGATCACCCACCACCCACCATACATCATCCACCACACACCATGATCACCCACCACACACCATCTACCACACACCACCCACCACACACCATCTACCACACACCATCTACCACACACCATGATCACCCACTACCCACCATCCACCACACACCACCCACCACACACCATCTACCACACACCATGATCACCCACTACCCACCATACACCACACACCATGATCACCCACCACCCACCACACACCATCCACCATCTACCACACACCACACACCATGATCACCCACCACCCACCATCTACCACACACCATCTACCACACACCACACACCATCTACCACACACCATGATCACCCACTACCCACCATACACCACACATCATCCACCACACACCATGATCACCCACCATCCACCACACACCATGATCACCCACCACCCACCATACATCATCCACCACACACCATGATCACCCACCACACACCATCCACCACACACCACCCAGCACACACCATGATCATCCACCACACACCACCAACCACACACCATCCACCACACACCATCCACCACCTACCACACACCATCCACCACCTACCACACACCACCCACCATCCACCACACACCATCCACCACACACCATCCACCACACACCATCCACCACACACCACCCACCACCTACCACACACCATCCACCACCTACCACACACCACCCAGGACACACCACCCACCACCTACCACACACCATCCACCACACACCATCCACCACCTACCACACACCACCCAGGACACACCACACACCATCCACCACCTACCACACACCATCCACCACCTACCACACACCACCCAGGAGACACCACACACCATCCACCACCTACCACACACCACCTACCACACACCACCCATGACACATCACACACCACGCACCATCCACCACCTACCACACACCATCCACCACACACCACCTACCACACAACGCACACCACCCACGACACATCACACACCATCCACCACACTACACACCATCCACCATGATTACACACCACACACCAACACCCACACACCATCACTAAAGACCCACTTATATAGCAAATGCTTGACATGCACTGTTTCTAGACAATTTACTGTACTACAAAGTGACTCTACTACACAGTGGCTGTACTACACAGTGACACTACTACACAGTGGCTGTACTACACTGTGACACTACTACACAGTGGCTGTACTACACAGTGACTATTACACAGTGGCTGTACTACACAGTGGCTGTACTACACAGTGACTCTACTACACAGTGACTATTACACAGTGGCTGTACTACACAGTGGCTGTACTACACAGTGACTACTACACAGTTACTGTACTACACAGTGACACTACTACACAGTGACACTACTACACAGTGACACTACTACACAGTGACTATTACACAGTGACACTACTACACAGTGACACTACTACACAGTGACTATTACACAGTGACACTACTACACAGTGACACTACTACACAGTGACACTACTACACAGTGACTATTACACAGTGACTAATACACAGTGACACTACTACACAGTGACACTACTACACAGTGACACTACTACACAGTGGCTGTACTACACAGTGACTATTACACAGTGGCTGTACTACACAGTGACTACTTCTACACAGTGGCTGTGTGCCACCATCCACCACACACCATCCACCACGATCACCCACCACACACCACGATCATCCACCACACACCATCCACACACATAGTACAGTGACTCTACTACACAGTGGCTGTACTACACAGTGACACTACTACACAGTGGCTGTACTACACAGTGGCTGTACTACACAGTGACACTACTACACAGTGGCTGTACTACACAGTGACACTACTACACAGTGACTATTACACAGTGACACTACTACACAGTGGCTGTACTACACAGTGGCTGTACTACACAGTGGCTATTACACAGTGGTTGTACTACACAGTGACACTACTACACAGTGACTACTACACAGTGGCTGTACTACACAGTGACACTACTACACAGTGACACTACTACACAGTGACACTACTACACAGTGGCTGTACTACACAGTGGCTGTACTACACAGTGGCTGTACTACACAGTGACACTACTACACAGTGGCTGTACTACACAGTGACTATTACACAGTGACTATTACACAGTGGCTGTACTACACAGTGGCTGTACTACACAGTGACTACTTCTACACAGTGGCTGTGTGCCACCATCCACCATGATCACCCACCACGATCATCCACCACACACCATCCACACACATAGTACAGTGACTCTACTACACAGTGGCTGTACTACACAGTGACACTACTACACAGTGGCTGTACTACACAGTGGCTGTACTACACAGTGACTATTACACAGTGGCTGTACTACACAGTGACACTACTACACAGTGGCTGTACTACACACTGACTATTACACAGTGGCTGTACTACACAGTGACTACTACACAGTGGCTGTACTACACAGTGATTACTACACAGTGGCTGTACTACACAGTGACTAATACACAGTGACTAATACACAGTGACTCTACTACACAGTGGCTGTACTACACAGTGACACTACTACACAGTGACTATTACACAGTGACTACTACACAATGACTATTACACAGTGACACTACTACACAGTGACACTACTACACAGTGGCTGTACTACACAGTGACTATTACACAGTGGCTGTACTACACAGTGGCTGTACTACACAGTGGCTGTACTACACAGTGACTAATACACAGTGACTAATACACAGTGACACTACTACACAGTGACACTACTACACAGTGACACTACTACACAGTGACTATTACACAATGACTATTACACAATGACTATTACACAATGACTACTACACAGTGACACTACTACACAGTGACACTACTACACAGTGACTAATACACAGTGACTAATACACAGTGACTAATACACAGTGACACTACTACACAGTGACTAATACACAATGACTATTACACAGTGACACTACTACACAGTGGCTGTACTACACAGTGACACTACTACACAGTGACTACTACACAGTGGCTGTACTACACAGTGGCTGTACTACACAGTGACTACTACACAGTGGCTCTACTACACAGTGGCTCTACTACACAGTGGCTCTACTACACAGTGGCTGTACTACACAGTGGCTGTACTACACAGTGGCTCTACTACACAGTGACTACTACACAGTGACTGTGTGCCACCATCCACCACACACCATCCACCATGATCACCCACCACACACCACGATCATCCACCACACACCATCCACACACATAGTACAGTGACTCTACTACACAGTGGCTGTACTACACAGTGGTCCTGGGTTCTCTTCAGTTTCAGTGCTTCTTTTAAGATTCATTAGTGATATTTAACAGACACCCTCACACGCTATGCAACAGCACTTGTACAAGCCCATCTGTGGATGTTTGTGCAGCTCTCGTGTGGAACTGTGTGACATGTGCAGGTTCACACTCACCTCCAGCTGAATTTGATAATTAGCCATGTTCCTAGAACTGTGCACAGTGAGTGTAGCGTGTGGATCCCACAGGTTGCCACCGTAACAGCAAAGCCCAGAATCAGCGCTGCCCCTTGCTTCTCTGTTGGACCTGTTGGCCAGTATGCAGTCATAGGGTTAGAATTTAGTACTTAGGGTTCAGCACTTAAGGTTAGGGGTTAGGCTTAAGGTTTAGTCACAAACTACTAGCTGTGTCAAACTGTTTACATTTGTAACTGTTAGTCCTACATTTTTCAGTATTGTGTTGTTGACCATTTGTAGTACTGTGATGTTGACATCTGTAGCTTACTCAGATAACGGAAAAGGAATCCGATGGGCACCGACAGTGCCAGGACTCCCAGGTACACCAGCTCATCCGGTGACATTTCTCTGATCACACAAACAAATGACCGTGTTGGGAAGAGCTGAGAAGGTTTTCCCACCTTTCTTCAGCTCCCTAAAATAGAAACTACAGCTTAAATTCCTTATGAGGCTATTGTGGAAGACCTGGCTATCCCATCAGTTATTTGGCGTCCCTTTTGTAGTAGTGTAACTATATTTAATAAATCAGCGTTCCAAAATTAGATATTATCTAGGTATCTAGTTATCTAGGTGTCTAGTTATCTAGGCGTCTAGTTGTCTATGTGTTTAGTTATCTAGGTGTCTAGTTGTGTAGTTATCTAGATATCTAGGTGTCTAATTGTCTATGTGTTTAGTTATCTAGGTGTCTAGTTATCTAGTTATCTAGTAGATAACTAGACACCTAGATAACTAGACACCTAGATAACTAGACACAGATAACTAGACACATATACACATAGACGACTAAACACCTAGATAATTAAGACACCTAGATAACTAGACACATATACACATAGACGACTAAACACCTAGATAATTAAGATAACTAGACACCTAGATAATTAAGACACCTAGATAACTAGACACTTAGTCAACAAGATAACTAGACACATAGCTAGCTAACGTTAACTAGCCAACACAGCCCGTACTGCACAGAACGGGAAACTTGAAACTACAAGCTATCTATCGATGTTATATTTTTGGAGTAAACGCTAAAACCGCATATTTAAATATGTAATATTACACTTACATACAGCGGGATGGTGGTGTTGGTGTGTCGGGCGTCGTGCGCTTGTTATCCGGGTCACGACTTCCTACTACCGCATGTTGGTGAGGATATAAGGGACAGAGGGCGAGGCGGCCACACGCCTAACCTGGACCCGTAATACATGAGACCTGCAGCTCTACTCCGTAGAGCAGCAACATTGTCTTGCCAATGGGTCATTTAAACTCTGAATACATGGTTGGAGTTATCGTAAGATGAACAGCCCCGCTTGATACTGTAATAATATCAACCTGCAATCCCGTTAGCGGCCACCAGAGGGGGCAGTGTGTAAATGATTTAACGTTGCAGGTTTCCGTTCAAACATGTTACGCGAATTTACGATATTTCGGCAGAAAATGCTGATTAAGTAGTCATAACCTAATACTAGTGCTATGTGAAGAAACCTTAGATGACTTTGTCAACTTTTAGATGACTTAAACAAAATTAAGTGATTCGGTCTTGCGGTTGATATTAAAAACTTTCACCTTGTACTAGCTTAAAATCTTGTTTACGATATTTGCATTTTTATTCAAATTCTGGGCTTTTACCCATTCCATTCAGTTTTATTTTGTTTTCTGCAAAATTCTGTGGGGTTTCATAAACATTCATTCATTCATTCATTCATTTATACATTAGCTAACGTACGTTCTTTTTTCACATGAGCTAACATGTACATATGTCTTTTATACATTAGCTAACATGTGCATATATTTTATACATGAGCTAACATGTACAAATATCTTTTATGCATTAGCTAACATATTTGCATGTATTATTTACATGACTAAATGAAGGCGATGAGAAGAGTAACTGCGTTGCGGTCGTGTAATTCAGCTGCACTGCCGCCCAGGCGCTAGATGGCGGTGTTGAAGTTAAAACTCTCCTATAGTCCGTTTATTAACACTCTATGGTCAAAATCCAAAGGAAGGAGATTTGTAGGAGAATTGTACCCGTTAATTCTGCGTTCGTGTATGCATTTTTGGCCATTTTATGTATCGTATAACGTTGTTTTGAAAACTATCTGTATTATCTTTATAGCGAATAAGTTATTCAACTGAATGTAGGCCACATATTGACAATATTCTCCACTATGTATCATTGTGCGTGATGAACAGGTGTGCGGAACTTTGGCACAGGTAAAGTTCTCCTCTTCTTCCCTGGATCAGAGTCCAACTAAAAGCGTACCAGAACCACCTATAAATACACGCACGGTGGGTATACTGCATTATGGCATTCATCTAATGGCTTCACTTTCAAAATGCACTTGGCATATTAGAATACAAATCTTTATTCACAGATGTCAAGCTCGAGAAAAGTGATCGAACTGTTCTATGATGTTGTTTCTCCTTATTCCTGGCTGGGCTTTGAGGTTCGTCCTTGTTCATATAATGCTGTTAGCTACAGCTCCTGAGTTTGTACCTACTGGCATCATTACACTACTAGACGTTTGTGCAAAACCCCAACGCGATACTATATTGGTATGACTGTATTGGTATGACTGTATTGGTATTACTGTATTGGTTTGACTGTATTGGTATTACTGTATTGGTATTACTGTATTGGTATGACTGTATTGGTATGACTGCAGGTGCTCTGTCGCTACAGAAGTGTGTGGAATATCGACCTCAAACTTCGCCCCGCCTTTCTGGGCGGAGTCATGAACGAGTCAGGTAAGTATGAGACGTGTGACCAAATAGCTTAGTTAGGTAGTTAGGTAACCTATGACCTATGACGGAGCATACCCAGCGACCCATATACACACATACACACATATATATAATTGGAACGTGCATAGTTAATGTAGCATAAAATGCATATATATGCAAGAAAGATGTGGTGGAAGAACCCTGGTTTTCTGAGGGTTTATAGGGATCATTATACACATTATATGTTTTAAGATCATTATACATATTGCATGTAAAGCTAGAGTTTCTAGAGAGGCCCTCACCACTCAGTGTTCCTGTCTTCTCCACACCTATCCTCACCACTCAGTGTTCCTGTCTTCTCCACACCTATCCTCACCACTCAGTGTTCCTGTCTTCTCCACACCTATCCTCACCACTCAGTGTTCCTGTCTTCTCCACACCTATCCTCACCACTCAGTGTTCCTGTCTTCTCCACACCTATCCTCACCACTCAGTGTTCCTGTCTTCTCCACACCTATCCTCACCACTCAGTGTTCCTGTCTTCTCCACACCTATCCTCACCACTCAGTGTTCCTGTCTTCTCCACACCTATCCTCACCACTCAGTGTTCCTGTCTTCTCCACACCTATCCTCACCACTCAGTGTTCCTGTCTTCTCCACACCTATCCTCACCACTCAGTGTTCCTGTCTTCTCCACACCTATCCTCACCACTCAGTGTTCCTGTCTTCTCCACACCTATCCTCACCACTCAGTGTTCCTGTCTTCTCCACACCTATCCTCACCACTCAGTGTTCCTGTCTTCTCCACACCTATCCTCACCACTCAGTGTTCCTGTCTTCTCCACACCTATCCTCACCACTCAGTGTTCCTGTCTTCTCCACACCTATCCTCACCACTCAGTGTTCCTGTCTTCTCCACACCTATCCTCACCTTCCTCTGGGGGGTCCCGCTGTCTCCAGGTAACAGGCCACCGGCGATGGTCCCTAATAAGGCCTTGTACATGAACACGGATCTCACCAGACTGGCCCACTACTTCTGTGTTCCAGTGCGCCACCCTGCAAACCCTTTTGAGGTCATGTTTGAGAAAGGTACCCTTTACTGAGAATGAGCATGCCCGAGAACGAAGTGCTCTCATTCACACTTTCTCCTCTCTCCTCCTCTGTCTCTCTCTCTCTCTCTCTCTCTCTCTCTCTCTCTCTCTCTCTCTCTCTCTCTCTCTCTCTGACTGTCTCTCTCAGGGTCTCTTGCTGCAATGCGATTTCTCACTGCAGTGTCAGAGAAGGAGTCATCAGGAGACGCACTGGTGGAGAATGTGTCCAGGGAACTCTGGACACGGATCTGGAGCACTGACCAGGACATCACCCAACCAGCCTCATTCTCAGAGGTACAGGCAGCACGGACATGAACCCCCGGCTGTCCTGTGCAGGTTACCTCTAACCATGTGCAACACACACCTGACTACACTAGCAGATGGGCATTCGAGCCAGGGACACTGGAACACGTGTGGGACAGGAGGTACCAGAGTAATAGAGTAAAGCCTGAAATACTCACCCTTAGAGGCTAGAAGACATACTACATCCCAGGACAGTCAGTTTACCGAGAGCATGTTGTTGTAGCATATAATCAGGATTAATTTTACAAACCCTCACCTAGAGGTCAGGAGGTCATTCTTTGGTAGTCTCAGTTTTGCCCCTTGTCTGAACAGGCTCTAAACAAACCTCACTAAACATTTCCAGTGAACACAATTTAGTGACATTCTGCAATTCTTTGTCAAATGTGATCTGTTGTGAGGAAACTCCACTATTTTCCATTTCTGCCCCCATCATGTGTATGTGCTGCAGGTAAACACTATCTTAAAACAATACATGTAGTCAGTGAAGAATGAAGCAGTGATTTGGTGTCTATGTCACATGCAGGCAGGTCTGAAGGCAGGTCTCTCGGCCAGTGAGCTGGAAGAACTACTCAAATTAGCCAAATCTCAACCAATCAAAGACAAGCTGAAGCAAACCACCCAGGAAGCCCTGAACTACAAGGTTAGCCTCATTTTCCTGTTAGTGAAGCTCCGTTAGCTATTGCCAGTCAGAGGTTTGAGCTAAAGATGTCTTCTCTTCACAGGCCTTTGGTTTTCCACTCATCGTGTGTCATGTAGACAGGAAGCCGGAGGTCTTCTTTGGCTCAGACAGATTTGAGCTTATGGCTCACTGCATTGGTAAAGCGTTGAATAAACATCTGGCATTAACCTCTTGTCTGTTTATTTTAGAAATTTGTAAATTTAATTTAGTATGTTTTGTTTACAAGTGGGAAGTAACCTTTTTTTCATGAAGCTTGTGTTGACAAATGATGGATTTGTTGAGTCATTCCTGTTCATCCTTGTTACAGGAGAAAAGTGGTTGGGTCCTCAACCTGAGAAACTCTCCTCCAGAATGTGATGGTCCTCTTACAGGCTGGTTCACTTCAGCTGAGCTCTGGGAATAATGTGATATGCAATTACACTTTACAAACTTAGTAAGATTTAATTTCCCTAATTCAGTTGCATGAAACTGTTTGTCCACTGTAGAAAAAAGTGTATGAAATAAACCATTACATAAACGATCCACTGTTGTCAGTAACTAAAGTAGTTTTACTTCAAGTGGGAGGACTGGAAATTCTAGTTTGCACTTGTATAGAAGTTGTCTGGTTTACTGAAGCACACGAGATGCAGCAGCAGAAGGAATGTGAGAAATGTTTGAGAAATAATGAGCAGATAAGAATAGAACTGTGATGTGTGGAGAGACCAGTTCCTCAGGGAGGTTCTCCACACCAACACAGTCAAAGGTTATAGGACAAGACAGACGTGGAACAAGATAGGAGAGGATGAAAATGAGGTCCTGAAGAAGAGGACAACCAGAGAGAGATGATGTAGGATTATGTACGATTTAGAGTCTTAAGTGGGAAAGGAGAAAGGAGAAAATTGGACCATGTTTAGGGAACAGGAGTTTGTTAATAGTTCACTGTGTCTTTAGTTCCTTATGACTGCAGGTAAGGAGGGTGGGGTTAACTAATGGGCCCGTGACTTAGCCAAACAGTGTGAAAGAGAAAGAGAGGGTGTGGGAGAGAGAAAAGGGGAGGGAGAGAGCGAGTGAGAGTGAGAGGAAGAGACAGAGAGGGGTTGAGGAGTGTAGAGTGGGACACTGTCCAGGTGAGGTTGCTGGGATAATTGCTGAGGAGGGGATGGAACAGCTTCGTGCTGAAACACCTCTGTGCTGAGAGGAAACGGCAGTTAAGGAACTGATCACCTACTGAGACGCCCCACAACAGGATTCTGCCCCTCAGGATACACACACACACACTCACAGGTAAGGCAAGCTGGACCTGTCTTCACTTGGTTAGATATGAGTGTGTATGTGTGTGGGGGGGGGGGGGGGGGGTTAACTTGTGATTAACAAGTGTTTTAGGGCTAAACTATGAAGGAAAAGTCACCACATGACCACATGAAGGAAAGTCACCACAGAGACACATCTGATATCACCTCTTGGACAGAGTCATTATGTGAAATGAGAATCTTCTAGTTTCCATTCTAAGGGACTTCAGCACAGCCCACAGTCTCTGTGTGTGTAATCAGTCACTTGTTTTCGCTCTGTAAAGGGTCCTGACACATGCAACGTGTCACTGTGTTTCTTTGGTCATACAAAAATGCAGACAGACTTGTTTAGCTAATGTAACACAAATAGTTGTGTAAGACAGACAGTTCCGTGTGTGTGTGTGTAGAGAGAGAGTGAGTGTATGTGTGATCAGGATATGACTGGCTTATGTTCCTCCTGATTATACAAAAAGGGCTTGTTATACTGGATTACAGCATGAAGTCAGTAGCATTAACTCTACAGAATAAGGCATGGCTTTCTAACACACACACACACACACGCACACACACAAGCTGTGCAGGTTTGCACCCATACTGTAATGCGAGGCCATCAGACTAGGTGTGGCCCGTGTGGTGAATCTACACAAGCTTGATCACGTTGCCTGGACAGTCACAAGGGGTTTCCTCTAACACATTTGAGAGATGAGAAAAATGGCAAATGGCGGAAACACATTCCACTCATATTCCACTTCAAGGACAAACTCTTCAAGAACAATCTCTTTTTTTCAGGAACAACCATTTGAGCACTGATGGCAGAATTGTGTAAGAATTTAAAAGTTCTGGTCTCTGTTACTGATGTGGCTGCTTACAAGCTGAGATTCTCTTACACCGATTAGTGAACGTTACCCTCAGTCAGAGTGTCTGCACCTCTGATTAGTGAACGTTACCCTCAGTCAGAGTGTCTGCACCTCTGATTAGTGAACGTTACCCTCAGCCAGAGTGTCTGCACCTCTGATTAGTGAACGTTACCCTCAGCCAGAGTGTCTGCACCTCTGATTAGTGAACGTTACCCTCAGTCAGAGTGTCTGCACCTCTGATTAGTGAACGTTACCCTCAGTCAGAGTGTCTGCACCTCTGATTAGTGAACGTTACCCTCAGTCAGAGTGTCTGCACCTCTGATTAGTGAACGTTACCCTCAGCCAGAGTGTCTGCACCTCTGATTAGTGAACGTTACCCTCAGCCAGAGTGTCTGCACCTCTGATTAGTGAACGTTACCCTCAGCCAGAGTGTCTGCACCTCTGATTAGTGAACGTTACCCTCAGCCAGAG
Organism: Brachyhypopomus gauderio; assembly: GCF_052324685.1. Lineage (NCBI taxonomy): Eukaryota > Metazoa > Chordata > Actinopteri > Gymnotiformes > Hypopomidae > Brachyhypopomus > Brachyhypopomus gauderio. The sequence continues at coordinate 7,793,020 of NC_135223.1, forward strand.
TGTCTGCACCTCTGATTAGTGAACGTTACCCTCAGCCAGTGTCTGCACCTCTGATTAGTGAACGTTACCCTCAGCCAGAGTGTCTGCACCTCTGATTAGTGAACGTTACCCTCAGCCAGAGTGTCTGCACCTCTGATTAGTGAACGTTACCCTCAGCCAGAGTGTCTGCACCTCTTATTAGTGAACGTTACCCTCAGCCAGAGTGTCTGCACCTCTGATTAGTGAACGTTACCCTCAGCCAGAGTGTCTGCACCTCTGATTAGTGAACGTTACCCTCAGCCAGAGTGTCTGCACCTCTGATTAGTGAACGTTACCCTCAGTCAGAGTGTCTGCACCTCTGATTAGTGAACGTTACCCTCAGCCAGAGTGTCTGCACCTCTGATTAGTGAACGTTACCCTCAGTCAGAGTGTCTGCACCTCTGATTAGTGAATGTTACCCTCAGCCAGTGTCTGCACCTCTGATTAGTGAACGTTACCCTCAGTCAGAGTGTCTGCACCTCTGATTAGTGAACGTTACCCTCAGCCAGAGTGTCTGCACCTCTGATTAGTGAACGTTACCCTCAGTCAGAGTGTCTGCACCTCTGATTAGTGAACGTTACCCTCAGCCAGAGTGTCTGCACCTCTGATTAGTGAACGTTACCCTCAGCCAGAGTGTCTGCACCTCTGATTAGTGAACGTTACCCTCAGCTAGAGTGTCTGCACCTCTGATTAGTGAACGTTACCCTCAGCCAGAGTGTCTGCACCTCTGATTAGTGAACGTTACCCTCAGTCAGAGTGTCTGCACCTCTGATTAGTGAACGTTACCCTCAGTCAGAGTGTCTGCACCTCTGATTAGTGAACGTTACCCTCAGTCAGAGTGTCTGCACCTCTGATTAGTGAACGTTACCCTCAGCCAGTGTCTGCACCTCTGATTAGTGAACGTTACCCTCAGTCAGAGTGTCTGCACCTCTGATTAGTGAACGTTACCCTCAGCCAGAGTGTCTGCACCTCTGATTAGTGAACGTTACCCTCAGTCAGAGTGTCTGCACCTCTGATTAGTGAACGTTACCCTCAGCCAGAGTGTCTGCACCTCTGATTAGTGAACGTTACCCTCAGCCAGAGTGTCTGCACCTCTGATTAGTGAACGTTAACCTCAGCTAGAGTGTCTGCACCTCTGATTAGTGAACGTTACCCTCAGCCAGAGTGTCTGCACCTCTGATTAGTGAACGTTACCCTCAGCCAGTGTCTGCACCTCTGATTAGTGAACGTTACCCTCAGCCAGAGTGTCTGCACCTCTGATTAGTGAACGTTACCATCAGCCAGAGTGTCTGCACCTCTGATTAGTGAACGTTACCCTCAGCCAGAGTGTCTGCATCTCTGATTAGTGAACATTACCCTCAGCCAGAGTGTCTGCACCTCTGATTAGTGAACATTACCCTCAGCCAGAGTGTCTGCACCTCTGATTAGTGAACATTACCCTCAGCCAGAGTGTCTGCACCTCTGATTAGTGAACATTACCCTCAGCTAGAGTGTCTGCACCTCCCTCCCTTCCAAACACATCACACTGGGCTATGCAGAGTTGGGTTTTGTAAGGCAGGTTGGGCAGCAGGGGGCAGTACTGAGCTCTCACACTGCAGGACGCTGCTCTGTCTCTCTGCTCTAAAACTGAGTTTATTGGCTGTGATTTGGGCTCCGTCCGTAATGCCGTACGTCCCTCCTACACAGTTCACCATAACAGGTAGTCTGTCCGAATACACTGTATGCATTAAACCTTACTGAACTGGGCGCCATTTTGAAGAATGCGATTGCATCCCACTGTCGTATCCCATGATTCAACTGGAGCACTGTTTTCCTCTACCAACCACTGCTGCTTATGGTTTTGTTTGTTTGGTTGGTTTGTTAGATATATAAACTAATTGCACTACACTGTCTGAGAGCATGAGTTGCACTCAAACCACTTTAGTGTGAGGTAATACAATAATACAGTACTACAGTGTGAGGTAACAAAATAATACAGTAATTCAGTGTGAGGTAATACAATAATACAGTACTACAGTGTGAGGTAACAAAATAATACAGTAATTCAGTGTGAGTTAATACAATAATAGAGTAGCACATTACTTCAGTGTGAATACAGTACTTCGGTGTCAGGTAATACATAACCAATTTGAATACTTTAATACTTTGTTGTGAGGTAATACAGCACTAGAACAGGTTAAAATATATTATTAAAACACATTGACCAACTGAGAGTTCTCTAACTGTGAGTTACTTTCTATAGACAGAGTCCTCATACACAAGTACATATACATAATGCAGACAGGCACTATTATGTCCCTTTAGAGTTGATTTGTCATCCAGTGTTGATTTATCAGCCAGTGATCATGAATTCAACTCATAGCACAAGGCCACTTCACTGTTAGGCCATCAGCATTAAAGCCACTGCACCCTGCGTTACACCACCTGAAACAGACAAACACACTGTAAGACAGGTAGTCCTATGCACTGCAGATTCATCTATAGACTCACTAAAGAGAGGAACAGCTCTGGTTCAGGAGGCACTACAACATTTTGTACAGGGTTGTGCTTTCAACATCACAGTGGCTTCTGTGCTTAGTGCTTGGCTCTTACACGATTGGTTTGTTTTAGCCCATGTTTTAGCCCATGTGGATTGGCAGACACTACAGACACAGAAATATAAACACAAGTGAACTTCAATTCAACAAATCCATCTATCCATATTGTCCCTCTCATTAGTACTGTGATTAAACAGATACTGTTGTCTCTTCAGGATGACGTCCATATCCACATCAACAGCAGGACAGTACTCACAGTGTAAGCCAGGAGACACACTCTGTGGTGAGTAAAGCACATTACTCAGTTCTGAAGATAACCAAACTCCTTCTGGATGGTCAGGCAGAAGGTGTTGTGATCAGTCTGACTGTATCTGGAAGGTGTTGTGATTGGTCCGACTGTGTCTGGAATGTTATGATCAGTCTGACTGCATCTGGAAGGGTTTGTTATTGGTCCAGCTCCATCTGGGTGGAAGGGGTTGTGATTGGTCCAACTGTATCTGTATGGAAGGTGTTGGGGTCAGTGCGGCTGTATTTAGCGCTGTGTGGCACTCCTGCAGAGATCCGCGTCTACGAGCAGGAAGTGATCGTGGTGCCCGTGTTGCTGCTGCTCAGTTTCCTGGCCACACTGCTCGTCCTGCTGCTCCTCCGCTTCTGCCCAGAGAAAGTGAGACACCTGCACCCCAGACACGCCCACGGGCCCCGGAGGGCCCTCCACGGGGTGGACGGTGAGCAGAAACACACACTACAGGCTGAATGTGTGTCCGTGTGGGAGTTAGAGACTGTGTGTGTGTGTGTGTCAGTGTGGGAGTTAGTGACTGTGTGTGTGTGTGTGTGTGTGTGTGTGTGTGTGTGTGTGTGTGTGTGTGTCAGTGTGGGAGTTAGTGACTGTGTGTGTGTGTGTGTCTGTCAGTGTGGGAGTTAGAGACTGTGTGTGTGTGTGCCAGTGTGGGAGTTGGAGACTGTGTGTGTGTGTCAGTGTGGGAGTTAGAGACTGTGTGTGTCAGTGTGGGAGTTAGAGACTGTGTGTGTGTGTGTGTGTGTGTGTGTGTGTGTGTGTGTGTGTGTGTGTGTGTCAGTGTGGGAGTTAGTGACTGTGTGTGTGTGTGTCAGTGTGGGAGTTAGTGACTGTGTGTGTGTGTGTGTGTCAGTGTGGGAGTTAGAGACTGTGTGTGTGTGTCAGTGTGGGAGTTAGAGACTGGAGTTAGAGACTGTGTGTGTGTGTGTCAGTGTGGGAGTTAGTGACTGTGTGTGTGTGTGTGTGTGTGTGTGTGTGTCAGTGTGGGAGTTAGAGACTGTGTGTGTGTGTGTGTCTGTCAATGTGGGAGTTAGAGACTGTGTGTGTGTGTGTGTGTGTGTGTGTGTGTGTGTGTGTGTGCCAGTGTGGGAGTTGGAGACTGTGTGTGTGTGTGTCAGTGTGGGAGTTAGAGACTGTGTGTGTCAGTGTGGGAGTTAGAGACCATGTGTGTGTGTGTGTGTGTGTGTGTGTGTGTGTGTGTGTGTGTGTCAGTGTGGGAGTTAGAGACTGTGTGTGTGTGTGTGTGTCAGTGTGGGAGTTAGAGACTGTGTGTGTGTGTCAGTGTGGGAGTTAAAGACTGTGTGTGTGTCAGTGTGGGAGTTAGAGACTGTGTGTGTGTGTGTGTGTGTGTCAGTGTGGGAGTTAGAGACTGTGTGTGTGTGTCAGTGTGGGAGTTAGAGACTGTGTGTGTGTGTGTGTGTCAGTGTGGGAGTTAGAGACTGTGTGTGTGTGTGTGTGTGTGTCAGTGTGGGAGTTAGAGACTGTGTGTGTGTGTCAGTGTGGGAGTTAGAGACTGTGTGTATCGATGTAGTAGACACACCGTCATGTTTAATGTGAAGATCCAGTTATCATTTATTTGAATTATTGTATATATTACATATATTATCGTAATATACCTAAAGCACCCACAATGATTTTACAAACAGTTTAAAAGACACCAGGTGTGATCTCACTGACCCTGTGTATTGTACATCAAAGCACTTCAGCAGTAAGAAGGGTAAATGTTGCTATGTGCCCACAGCTCCTCGGGGTCTGAACGTGCTGGAGGGAGAGAGCATAGCACTGGACACCACCCCATCTTACTTAACCTTCAGCACGTCCACCAGCGCCCCCTACAGGACACATCAGCCCTCTCGCGGTGTAGACAACCTGGCCTTCATCGCTGATGGCGGCTCGTTCGCGGACGGGCCCTTGCTACCAGGTCTCCCACGGCCACGCCTGCCGGAGAAATTCAAGCTGGTCACGTCCCTGCCGTGCTCGTATTCCCTGAAGTCTGACCACATGGTGTCGCTCTACAGAGCTCGCATGGAGAATCGGAACGTCGTCCTACGAGTGCTGAACGGTGAAAGTCACCTCCTCACTCCCTTCACCTCCTCACTCCCTTCACCTCCACACTCCCTTCACCTCCACACTCCCTTCACCTCCTCACTCCCTTCACCTCCTCACTCCCTTCACCTCCACACTCACTTCACCTCCACACTCCCTTCACCTCCTCACTCCCTTCACCTCCACACTCCCTTCACCTCCTCACTCCCTTCACCTCCACACTCCCTTCACCTCCTCACTCCCTTCACCTCCACACTCCCTTCACCTCCTCACTCCCTTCACCTGCACACTCCCTTCACCTCCTCACTCCCTTCACCTCCACACTCCCTTCACCTGCACACTCCCTTCACCTCCTCACTCCCTTCACCTCCTCACTCCCTTCACCTCCTCACTCCCTTCACCTCCACACTCCCTTCACCTCCTCACTCCCTTCACCTCCTCACTCCCTTCACCTCCACACTCCCTTCACCTCCACACTCCCTTCACCTCCTCACTCCCTTCACCTCCACACTCCCTTCACCTCCTCACTCCCTTCACCTCCTCACTCCCTTCACCTGCACACTCCCTTCACCTCCTCACTCCCTTCACCTCCACACTCCCTTCACCTGCACACTCCCTTCACCTCCTCACTCCCTTCACCTCCTCACTCCCTTCACCTCCTCACTCCCTTCACCTCCTCACTCCCTTCACCTCCACACTCCCTTCACCTCCTCACTCCCTTCACCTCCTCACTCCCTTCACCTCCTCACTCCCTTCACCTCCACACTCCCTTCACCTCCTCACTCCCTTCACCTCCTCACTCCCTTCACCTCCACACTCCCTTCACCTCCACACTCCCTTCACCTCCTCACTCCCTTCACCTCCACACTCCCTTCACCTCCTCACTCCCTTCACCTCCTCACTCCCTTCACCTCCACACTCCCTTCACCTCCTCACTCCCTTCACCTCCTCACTCCCTTCACCTCCACACTCCCTTCACCTCCTCACTCCCTTCACCTCCTCACTCCCTTCACCTGCACACTCCCTTCACCTGCACACTCCCTTCACCTCCTCACTCCCTTCACCTCCACACTCCCTTCACCTCCTCACTCCCTTCACCTCCTCACTCCCTTCACCTGCACACTCCCTTCACCTCCTCACTCCCTTCACCTCCTCACTCCCTTCACCTCCACACTCCCTTCACCTCCACACTCCCTTCACCTCCTCACTCCCTTCACCTCCACACTCCCTTCACCTCCTCACTCCCTTCACCTGCACACTCCCTTCACCTCCTCACTCCCTTCACCTCCTCACTCCCTTCACCTCCACACTCCCTTCACCTCCTCACTCCCTTCACCTGCACACTCCCTTCACCTCCTCACTCCCTTCACCTCCACACTCCCTTCACCTCCACACTCCCTTCACCTCCTCACTCCCTTCACCTCCTCACTCCCTTCACCTCCACACTCCCTTCACCTCCACACTCCCTTCACCTCCTCACTCCCTTCACCTCCACACTCCCTTCACCTCCTCACTCCCTTCACCTCCTCACTCCCTTCACCTGCACACTCCCTTCACCTCCTCACTCCCTTCACCTCCTCACTCCCTTCACCTCCACACTCCCTTCACCTCCTCACTCCCTTCACCTCCTCACTCCCTTCACCTCCACACTCCCTTCACCTCCTCACTCCCTTCACCTCCTCACTCCCTTCACCTGCACACTCCCTTCACCTCCTCACTCCCTTCACCTCCACACTCCCTTCACCTCCACACTCCCTTCACCTCCTCACTCCCTTCACCTCCTCACTCCCTTCACCTGCACACTCCCTTCACCTCCTCACTCCCTTCACCTCCTCACTCCCTTCACCTCCACACTCCCTTCACCTCCTCACTCCCTTCACCTCCACACTCCCTTCACCTCCACACTCCCTTCACCTCCTCACTCCCTTCACCTGCACACTCCCTTCACCTCCTCACTCCCTTCACCTGCACACTCCCTTCACCTCCTCACTCCCTTCACCTCCTCACTCCCTTCACCTCCACACTCCCTTCACCTCCTCACTCCCTTCACCTCCACACTCCCTTCACCTCCACACTCCCTTCACCTCCTCACTCCCTTCACCTCCACACTCCCTTCACCTCCACACTCCCTTCACCTCCTCACCTCCTCACTCCCTTCACCTCCTCACTCCCTTCACCTCCACACTCCCTTCACCTCCTCACTCCCTTCACCTCCACACTCCCTTCACCTCCTCACCTCCTCACTCCCTTCACCTCCACACTCCCTTCACCTCCTCTCTCCTGCTGTGAGGAACACTCTGGATCTGTGCTGCACTCACACCCTGACCTCACACGTTACTGCTCTCTGTCTCTCTCAGACTCGGCCAGTAGCGATGAGAGCCAGTCTTTCCTGGGGTTTGCATCCTTCCTGTCTCAGCTGGGGCCACACCCCTTTCTGCCCGAGCTCATCGGGGTGGTGTCTTTGCGTGCACCACTCATCACCGTGGTGGAGGAGATGGAGAACCAAGATCTGCTCGGCTTCCTCTGGAAGTGCCGGCAGGTAAGACCAGATATGAAACGGTTTCCAGAACCCTCAGGCCTGTTGTGAGTCTAGTGTTAGGGATAATCCTAACTAGGGTTAATTATATTATATATTATTATTATTATACATTATTAAAATAATTAGGGTTAATCCTAACTCTAACCCTAAATGGTAATCCTCACCCAAAATTTTAATCAATCAATCAATCAATCAAATTTTATTTATATAGCGCTTTTTACAACAGTTGTTTTTTGCATGAGGAAGAAACCTTGAGAGGAACCAAGACTCATGGGGGGAACCCATCCTCCTCTGGCCGACACCGGTCACCATGACGACAACAACAACAATTTAAACAGAAAGAAATAAAGAAGAGGAAAAGATGTAATAATGTCCATCATGGTGTAGGCTTATCCGGTCAGGCAGTAGGTGGCTGGCACTGGATAACTCGCTTGTCTCTCCTCATCTCATTTTTCCTCGAGCAGGCGGGCAGCCATGTGGAGAAAATAAAACAGGGAAAATTAGCTCTGTATGAGGACATATACAGGACAGATTAAATTAAACACATTTCTGGAGTGTGGCAGCAACTCCGGCATTAAGTTAAACTATTACAGCCTAGCTAAAAAGGCAGAACCAGAAGGTAACATAGGCTTGGGGGCATTCTGAGACAATGGCATCCGTCCACTGCCCTGTCAACAAACTTGTGACCACGAGCAGTGACAGGACGACAGCACCAGCGCTCCAGTCTACCATAAAACCCTTCGTCTATGAACCCCTGGATCTGTACCTTTATCTAAGGGGGAATATTAATTATCAAACGCTAAACTAAATAAGTGGGTTTTCAACCTAGACTTAAAGATTGTGACTGTCCCGTATGCAATTTGGAAGGTTGTTCCAAAGTTGGAGGACCTTACAAGAAAAGGCTCTTCCCCCTGCTGTTACCTTGTTAATTTGTGGAACTAATAAAGGACCAGCACCCTGTGATCTTAGTGGATGTGGGGGTTCATAGTAGGAAATAAGTTCCTGGAGGTATTCAGGAGCAAGCCCGTGTAGTGCTTTATATGTTAATAATAGAATTTAAAAATCAATACGGAATATAACTGGGAGCCAATGCAGGGCTGATAGGACTGGTCTAATATGCTGAAATTTTCTAGTTCTGGTCAGAACTCTGGCTGTGGCATTTTGAACAATTTGAAGTTTATTTAGATTCCTATCTGAACATCCTGACAGTAGTGAGTTACAGTAGTCTAATCTAGAGCTAACAAAGGCGTGCACCAATTTTTCTGCGTCATCCTGTGATAATGCATTTCTTAACTTGGCAATGTTGCGGAGATGTAGAAAAGCTATCCTAGTAGTATTATCTATGTATTTATCAAATGATAGGTCAGAGCCGAGTATGACGCCTAGGTTTTTGGCTACTGTGCCAGGTGTAATGGGGTAGTCTGCAAGATTAAGCATTAAATCTGGTATTTTCTGTCTTGCGGCCTTAGGGCCCACAAGGAGAACTTCTGTTTTGTCCTCATTTAATTGTAGGAAGTTTAGAGACATCCAGCATTTAATATCTTACACAGGCCTCAATTTTTCCTAAACTGAGTTTGTCATCAGACTTGGCTGATATGTAAAGTTGAGTGTCATCTGCATAGCAGTGAAAATTGACACCATGTTTGTTTATAACTATATATATAATCCTTATCCTAAACCTTAACCCAAAGCCCTAATTCTAACCCCTAATCCAAAACCCTGTGTTCTGGGTTACGATACAGGCAGGCACAGGTCCAGACACTCAAGAGCTGACAGAGAAACGCATCTTCACCATGGCTTCTCATGTGGCCTCTGCTTTGGTGAGAGAAGCTCAGTTCTTCCACACAGCACCAACATATTGGCACACGCATCTCAGCACACGTGTCTGGGCACATGCATCTCAGCACACGCATCTCAGCACACACGTCTGGACACACGTGTCTCAGCACACACGTCTGGACACACGCGTCTCAGCACACACGTCTGGGCACACGCGTCTCAGCACACACGTCTGGGCACACGCGTCTCAGCACACACGTCTGGGCACACGCGTCTGGGCACACGTTTCTCAGCACACGCGTCTCAGCACACACGCGTCTGGGCACACGCATCTCAGCACACATGACTGGGCACACGCGTCTGGGCACACGCGTCTGGGCACACACGTCTGGGCACACGCGCCTGGGCACACGCGCCTCACAGGTTTGTGTCTGGTCCACTGACGCTGCTGTCTGCTCCTTTCTCCCCCTGTTGTCTGAGCAGGAGTATCTTCACTCCAAAGACATTGTACATGGCAATATGAAGGCTCGCAGTGTCCTGGTCAGCCGCATGTTCACCGCTAAACTGTGGGGGCTGGGCGGAGTCTACTGCAGGAGAACACAGGCACCCGGTTACCATGACGATCCTGGAATGAGGAAATGGCAGGCTCCAGAGGTGCTGGCCAACAGGCCCTCCTCCCCCAGGAGTGACGTGTACGTGGTGTCTTAGCAACAGTGATAGTAATGAGGGAACATGGTGGGGTGGGTGATCTGTGGGCCTGGGTGTGATCTCTCCTCTCTCCTGTCCTGCCAGGTGGTCATTTGGCTTGCTGTTGTACGAGATGGCCACTCTCGGTAAGACCATCATTACACCTGTGTCTGAACTTGGGCCCAGTAACAGCCAGTCGACGGCCCACACCTGATCTCACGAACACACCTCCCATATGTCACCAACATTTCTGTGTAGGTGAAGTTCCGTTTGCTGAGATCCCAGTGACTGAGCTCCTTCAGTACCTGCAGAGAGGGAAAACCCTGAAGAAACCCAACCACTGCTCCAACGCACTGTAAATATGACTCGCCTGCTCACCTGATCACTCCCTTTAAATATGACTCACGTTGTTGTGCCCACGTCTTCATTCACTGTCAATATGACTTACGATGTGCTCACGTGATCACTCGCCTTAAATACGTCAATTGTTTATGAGTACTTCTGAAACCAGCACATGTTTAGAAGTGTTTAGTGATTTCTCCTGGTGAACCAAGACAGAACATGATTTCTTCTTCATTTACCTCCCAGTCACTCCATAATTAAAGGCTGCTGTCAATGGAAGGAACACGACCGCACCCCACTGGCTGAGATCAGCCGCAAACTCCAATCAGGAGAGAAGAGTGCCAATGACAAGATCATTCTGCGGGCGCCTGGGGCAATCAGGATTGAGCAGTATCTGCAGGAGGCGGGATATGGAGAGTTCAACGACTACACAGTTTTCTGAACCTAGGACAAGTTAACCCATTACACCAGTGGACAATGAGGAAATAAAGTAGTTAAACCCTGTATAACATCACATCTGACAACTTTGGACATGTGACAACTTTGCCTTGTGCCCACTGTCCCAGAATGACAGCTGAATGCAGTTAAGTCCAGCTGGTCAGACTCCCCCCACACGGACCCTACTGTGAGAGGTGGTGGAGTGACTCAGACCTGTTTATAACAAGGGCTGGATAGGGTTATAGGAACTAGTGGTGTTACAGGACAGTGATAAATAGATGAAGAGATGCATTAAAAAATCAGTTTTTCAATGATTTTAAGGTTTAAATTCTTTTTGCAGAAAGTCATGATATATTCTTAAATCACTTTTAGTTTTTCCTACGTGAAAGGTTCTTTATTCTTTGCTGGTGTTCGTGTCTGAGAATGTGTCTGACACTGTGACACCTGAGGCCGGAAGCTCGAGGGATTCCCCGTCTGGACTGGGGTGTCCCCCGTCTGGACACAGGGTTGTTTTCTGTCTGGACTGGGGTGTTCCCTGTCTGGACACAGGGTTGTTTTCTGTCTGGACTGGGGTGTTCCCTGTCTGGACACAGGGTTGTTTTCTGTCTGGACTGGGTGTTCCCTGTCTGGACACAGGGTTGTTTTCTGTCTGGACTGGGGTGTCCCCTGTCTGGACACAGGGTTGTTTTCTGTCTGGACTGGGTGTTCCCTGTGCTCTAATGCCATAACTGTGATGAGAAGAAATTATATTTAACAGACAAGTGTGCCACTCTTTCCCAATGCTTGGCAGTACTAATAAAACACCACTTCAGTACTAATAAAACACCACTTCAGTACTAATAAAACACCACTTCAGCACTAATAAAACACCACTTCAGTACTAATAAAACACCACTTCAGTACTAATAAAACACCACTTCAGTACTAATAAAACACCACTTCAGCCCGACTGTTAAAGCACAGCACTCAGTTAGAACAACCGCTTACAGGACAAACACCAGTATAAACACGGTGACACACATCCTTGATAAAAATACACTCTGTCCAGATGCTTCATGTAATGATTAACACAATATAAAATACATTTATAAATGCATCTAAAGTCTTTTTGAAATACTCAGTATTATACCCAATCATATACTGTCCATGTTCATCATTATGTGACTAAGAGCTGAAAGAAGTGATTAACATGAATTATGTGTAGCACACAAACACACGTCCTTTAGCCGAAGATGACTTCCTGTTGTAATCTCAGACAACCGGAGGTTTTCTCTGTGAAGACACATACAATAGCAACACAACAATAAGGAACGCAAGACAGTAGAGACCAGTACAATTACTGGAGCACCTGTTTTATTCATATTTCTGAATACAAAGAAGTCAGGTGGCAGTGTTGGGTGTGGCCACGCCAGAACACCAGCGCCCCTCCCAGGAGACATCACACCTCCGTGAAGGTGCTACAACCCCACGCCCCTCCCAGGAGACATCACACCTCCATGAAGGTGCTACAACCCCAACACAGCTCTAACTACTGATATCTACCTACTTGAAGTTTAATATGGCCTTGCAAAATAAAAAGGGAAAATAATCACTTTTTCTTAATACAAATGAAAAAGCACCTACAATCAGCTATTGTAGAAAAAATAGTTTGTATGTCCATGATTGGGTGTCTGACATCTGTCTGGAGTTTCCTGTATGTACTTGAAAAAAACCAAACAAAAGTCCTACTTGTTAATACTGGCTAGAGAGGCGTGGTCATAAACTCCACCCACCTCCAACAGTAACACCCCCAACACTAACAGCAGCCACAGTAACAGTCTGGCCATGTTGGAGGCAATGAGTGGAAACCACAGTAGCCATGGAGACAGACCTCCACGCCTGTAACACTACATAAAGCACTGAATAAGGCAACTCAGTCATGGTTGACTACTGGATAGCTACATTATACCGATAATACCATCTGATGCTGCAGACCCTAGCCCACGCACACAGTAATAACTGACGTGCCTGTCTGGTCCTCATTCACACAGTTGAACGTCAGTGTCTCAGCACACGTGACAAAGATAAACCAAAACACACATTAGAACATTCCACAAAGTTCACCAGCAACTTGACCGTGTGGTACAAGGCTGAAGACCAAACACAGGAGGTCTTTCTATGCATCTCCACGGCTGTGTTTGGTCTCTGAAGGTCTCCCTGCCCTGACCACAGAGACTTCTTACTAAAATTATGTATTATACTGGTAATGAACAAACAAAAGGTGTCCTCTCCTGGTCCCACAGCCCCGCCCCTCAGTTTCATTCAGTCTCTCAGGTTGTTGATGTAGGCACAGATCTTGAGGGCAGGACCCAGCTTGATGTTCATGGTGGTCATCAGGTGTTCCTCCTTCAGCAGCAGTAGTGCCTGTCCATCGATCTCCTGCGACAGGAACTGGGCCGCCAGGTCCTCACACCCTGACAGGAGATAATCACGCGGACGAGGAGGTCAGCTGGGAACGAGCAACCGCACAAACGACCCCCACCACCCAGGAGACCAGGACGCCCAGACCGCAGGTGAGACGGCAGGTGTGTGCTCCATGGAGTAACAGGCTCACCTTGCAGGGAGGAAATGAACCTACACACTTCCTCCACACTCCAGTGGGCGGGACTAGCTGGCAGGAAGTGTTCCCCATCCAATGGCAGGCTGCCCGGAGCCGCATCATCCAGCTGTGGGCCGCAGTGGGTAGGACGGGAACAGGAGAAGGAGGAGCTTGGAGAGAGGGAGTCTTCCTCCTCCTCCCCCTCACAGCTGGACTCCGAACGGCTGGACTCTGAGCGGCACTGAAACCACGAGGGCGAAAGAGAAGACAACAGTGAAGCAATTAGAATAGATGCCGTTTAATATTAACAAACAATTAAAAATTAAGACAAAGTTGGGATTAGATTTAGGGGTTAGGGTTTAGGAGTATTCTCTTTTCTCCCTTGATTAACAAAAACATCAATAGCCGCTCATTCACCTTTACTGGAACGTGTAGGCCTGCTATTTTAGCGCAGGCAATCTCTGAGCTAGTCCTGCAAGGACCTCTACGCCTGGCAGTAATGTCCTGTGCTAGAGCACCCCCTGGTGGTGGATCTCCCCCACTGCGACCCCGGCTGGTCCGGAAGTGATGGCTGCAGCTCACGTTGTACCTGAAGAGGGAAGTTGTTGCTCAGACAGCAGCCAGACTGCAGGGGGCGCTACTTCACCATTACACTCATCGGTTGTATTACTTACACCAGTCCAAAATAATGCTTCTGGACGCACAAACAGCATAGCCTCTCTCTCATTTCACTCAGTACACCAAGAACGACAGAGACAATGCTAACAAACTCACCTGCAGCATCGCAGCATTTAAGGGTGTTATACAAGAACATCACTTACATTCACAGCATCACAGACATGCCCTTATTCAGTGTATTTGTAGATTTATCAGAAGCACAAGTCCTCCTGTAGGTACCAGGGTGCAGTAGAAGTTGAAGGTGTGTGAAGGTATGTGAAGGTGTGTGAGGGTGTGTGAAGGTGTGTGAGGGTGTGTGTGTTCTACCTCTTAGCACAAGTCTTGGAGCAGAAGCGTTTGGAACCACGGAACTGGCTGGCCGGGGCGAAGCTCTCACAGAACTCGCACTTCAACACTGAATAGGGAGCAACCACACACGCACGCACGCACACGCACACACACACACGTCAGCTACAATCACACACACACATATGTCAGCTACGCTCACAAACACGTGTCAGCTACATGACCATACAAGTAAGCTACACCCTCACACCCAAAGATCAGCTACACTCACACAGACACACACGTCAGCAACACACACACACACACACACACCCCAGCGGCACACTCACACCTCACACCTGCACAAACACAACAGCTACACTCCCATAGCAGCACAAGCACAACAGTGAGCTACAACACACTCTCACAGCCACAACAGTGAGCTACAACACACTCTCACAGCCACAACAAAGTGAGCTACAACACACTCTCACAGCCACAACAAAGTGAGCTACAACACACTCTCACAGCCACAACAGTGAGCTACAACACACTCTCACAGCTACAACAAAATGAGCTACAGCACACTCTCACGGCCACAACAATGAGCTACAACACACTCTCACAGGTACAACAAAGTGAGCTACAACACACTCTCACAGCCACAACCGTGAACTACAACACACTCTCACAGCCACAACAGTGAGCTACAACACATTCTCACAGCCACAACAGTGAGCTACAACACACTCTCACAGCCACAACCGTGAGCTACAACACACTCTCACAGCTACAACAGTGAGCTACAACACACTCTCACAGCCACAACAGTGAGCTACAGCACACTCTCACAGCCACAACAGTGAGCTACAGCACACTCTCACAGCTACAACAAAGTGAGCTACAGCACACTCTCACAGCCACAACAGTGAGCTACAACACACTCTCACAGCCACAACAGTGAGCTACAACACACTCTCACAGCCACAATAGTGAGCTACAACACACTCTCACAGCCACAATAGTGAGCTACAACACACTCCCATAGCTACAACAAAGTGAGCTACAACACACTCTCACAGCCACAACAGTGACCTACAACACACTCTCACAGCCACAACAGTGAGCTACAACACACTCTCACAGCTACAACAGTGAGCTACAGCACTCTCACAGCCACCACAACAGTGAGCTACAACACACTCTCACAACCACAACAAAGTGAGCTACAACACACTCTCACAGCTACAATAGGGTCATTCCATGTCAAATCAACCACAATTTAGATTGACCATCTCAGAATCCCTTCAAACTTTCCCCATTTGTAGGCAGATATGTTTCATGGGAATATCTCTAAAACTTTTACAGCTAGAAGGCTGATTTTTTTTGTATGTTTAGAAACTTGTATACTTGTAATTCATGTACTTTCTAATGCTGTAAGTTGTGTTGTGTCAAAAGAAAAAATTCACAAAGTTGGAAAAAAAATCAACTAAGAGTCATTTTCACCTGTCATTATCTCATGGATGGAGTAGAAGAAGGCTGATCTATGTTTTATGTTTCAAAGTACTTCCAGTGGCAATGTTGAAGTAATAATTAAGTTGCCTGTATGTGGTCCAGTTTTTGGACAATATGCTGTCAAATATCCGATTTCACACGTACGGTATCCCTTGTTTGGACACTGCTTCCCAAAATACCTATATTTATTTTTTCAATTTTTTTGTTCTGTTATATACTTTGATATGTGCTGATTATATGGTAGAAAAATTGGATATAGTGGTTTTATTCACCACTGAAAATTACCAATATCATGGAAAAATAACATTAAAAAAAGAGAAGCAAAACAAAATTTATGTTGTTCTAAAATGCAGTAGGCTATTTACACAAAAAATTCATTTACACAAATTTACTAGGGGTGGGACTTTAACGCGTTAATTTCAATTAATTAATTACAGGGAAAATA
Organism: Brachyhypopomus gauderio; assembly: GCF_052324685.1. Classification (NCBI taxonomy): domain Eukaryota; kingdom Metazoa; phylum Chordata; class Actinopteri; order Gymnotiformes; family Hypopomidae; genus Brachyhypopomus; species Brachyhypopomus gauderio. The sequence continues at coordinate 7,809,181 of NC_135223.1, forward strand.
ACGAACTAAAAAAAATTAACGCATTTTAACGCATTTAACGCATGAGACACTTTTACACCGTGGAATGTTTCTCAGTGCACGAGTTCCAGGCATACAGATTATATGGACGCACAATAAGATGAGCATGATGGAGATGACTGAAGAGGCTACGCTGGAGGATGGGAAATTTAAATATAAGAAACTTCCAGAAGTACATAAATTACAAGTATACAAGTTTCTAAACATACAAATAAATTCAGCCTTCTAGCTGTAAAAGTTTTAGAGATATTCACATTCAAATATTGCTATTTAGCCACTTTCGCAAAAGATGCGTCTGAGGGGGGGGGGGGGGGGGGGTTACAAAAACAGCTGTAACTCTTGAACTATTGAACATGGAACAGAAATACTTTGGATTTTTCCAACATATCTGCCTACAAATGGGGAAAGTTTGAAGGGATTCTGAGATAGTCAATCTAAATTTTGGTTGATTTGACATGGAATGACCCAACAGTGAGCTACAACACACTCCCACAGCCACAACAGTGAGCTACAACACACTCCCACAGCCACAACAGTGAGCTACAACACACTCTCACAGCCACAACAGTGAGCTACAACACACTCCCACAGCCACAACAGTGAGCTACAACACACTCCCACAGCCACAACAGTGAGCTACAACACACTCCCACAGCCACAACAGTGAGTTACAACACACTCCCACAGCCACAACAGTGACCTACAACACACTCCCACAGCCACAACAGTGAGTTACAACACACTCCCACAGCCACAATAGTGAGCTACAACACACTCCCACAGCCACAACAGTGACCTACAACATAGGGATGCAAATTATCGATTAATTCATTAATCGTTAGTTGACTGATCTTATCGATCGACTTTCGATTAATCGATAAGCGGCGTTTTTCACCTGAATTTCAGTGTTTCAATAGGGCTTTTAAAAATATCAGCTAAATATACTGCTCAAAAAAATTAAGGGAACACTAAAATAACACATCCTAGATCTCAATTAATAAAAATCTTTGAAATCAGTTGAAAATCTCTCATTTCTACCTGTTGTCTGTTCCATTTGCACAAGAGCAGTTGAAATTGATTCACAATCAGTGTTGTTTCCTATCTGAACACGAAGTGTGGATGACTTGGAGTTACATTGTGTTGTTTAAGTGTGTCCTTTATTTTTTTGAGCAGTGTAGTTAAAACACTTTGTTCAAAAAGTATATATTATATTATGATAATTATATTGTATTATATTATATATTGCTCAAGTAATTATGCATGAGGAAATTTTTATGGTATAACAAAATACATTCTTTCATTTTAAAAAAGGAATAAATTAAGGACTGGCTCAGTTCAATTTGAAACATTAGACATTAAAAAAAAATGTTTAAAAAAAAGAAGAAATTAAATAGAGAGCCAAACAGAATATTATTGAGCCCATGTTTGGACAATGTTATCTAGCTTTGTAGTGAACACATGCTGTAACGCGACCGGAGAGTGCCCAAGTTTCCACAACATCATTGAGCTTGTCAGTTAAACTGTCAGCGGTGTGTCTATCCGACATGTTCGTCGTAATCAGCACTGCAGATTTTAGCTGCCAGTTCTCGTCAGTGTAGTGGCACGTCACAGTAATGTAACTTTCTGTTGTTAGAGCCGTCCAACAATCTGTTGTAAGGGCTACAGTAGTAGCAGTAGATAGCTTTGTTTTTAGCTCACTCGTATTTTTTTGTAGCGAGCTTCGAAAACGCTCGCCTTCCCAGTGTAGCTGTGATTTTAGGTTGACCAGGTGCACTGGTGATATGCAGGACAGCTGCATGCATGGTGTTCAAATGATAATTGAGTGAGCTAGTGGAACTGTTGTACTTCAATACCGCATTACACACAGAACATTTGACTTCTTTGCCTAAATTAACAATGTTGAAATTGTAGCGACTACTACTCCTCGCAGCGAGTTCCCTAACAGACAGGCACTTGGCCCTTTAAGTGACACTGGGAGAGCGGCGCCTGCACGCGCCAGGGGAGGGGAAGAGAACAGTGCTATTGTTTGAGTTGCGTGGAAAATAAAGTTTCCCTCCTTGGGATTTTCTGGATTACGCAGTTTCTGCCTCGTTTCCCGAACACGCTTCAAAATGGTCCCACACCGCACGTCTTTTCGCCCGCTTCATTTTGTTTTCCACTCTGGTCTTTCGCGACACGTGTTCACCTCTCGTTCTTACGCTCTGTTCAAGTTAATACAGGAGCGCTCTCTAATGATTAATCGTGATTAATACATTTTGATCGAGTAACGTCTTAATCAACAACACACTCCCACAGCCACAACAGTGAGTTACAACACACTCCCACAGCCACAACAGTGAGTTACATCACACTCCCACAGCCACAACAGTGAGTTACAACACACTCCCACAGCCACAACAGTGAGTTACATCACACTCCCACAGCAACAAGAGTGAGTTACAACACACTCCCACAGCCACAACAGTGAGTTACATCACACTCCCACAGCCACAACAGTGACCTACAACACACTCCCACAGCCACAACAGTGAGTTACAACACACTCCCACAGCCACAACAGTGAGTTACATCACACTCCCACAGCAACAAGAGTGAGTTACATCACACTCCCACAGCCACAACAGTGACCTACAACACACTCCCACAGCCACAACAGTGAGCTACAACACACTCCCACAGCCACAACAGTGAGTTACATCACACTCCCACAGCCACAACAGTGACCTACAACACACTCCCACAGCCACAACAGTGACCTACAACACACTCCCACAGCCACAACAGTGACCTACAACACACTCCCACAGCCACAACAGTGACCTACAACACACTCCCACAGCCACAACAGTGAGCTACAGCACACTCCCACAGCCACAACAGTGAGCTACAGCACACTCCCACAGCCACAACAGTGAGTTACAACACACTCCCACAGCCACAACAGTGACCTACAACACAACACACTCCCACAGCCACAACAGTGAGTTACAACACACCCCCACAGCCACAACAGTGAGCTACAACACACTCCCACAGCCACAACAGTGAGTTAAAACACACTCCCACAGCCACAACAGTGAGTTACAACACACTCCCACAGCCACAACAGTGACCTACAACACACTCCCACAGCCACAACAGTGAGCTACAACACACTCTCACAGCCACAACAGTGAGTTACATCACACTCCCACAGCCACAACAGTGACCTACAACACACTCCCACAGCCACAACAGTGAGCTACAGCACACTCCCACAGCCACAACAGTGAGCTACAACACACTCCCACAGCCACAACAGTGAGCTACAGCACACTCCCACAGCCACAACAGTGAGTTACAACACACTCCCACAGCCACAACAGTGACCTACAACACAACACACTCCCACAGCCACAACAGTGAGTTACAACACACTCCCACAGCCACAACAGTGAGCTACAACACACTCCCACAGCCACAACAGTGAGTTAAAACACACTCCCACAGCCACAACAGTGAGTTACAACACACTCCCACAGCCACAACAGTGACCTACAACACACTCCCACAGCCACAACAGTGACCTACAACACACTCCCACAGCCACAACAGTGAGCTACAACACACTCTCACAGCCACAACAGTGAGCTACAACACACTCCCACAGCCACAACAGTGAGCTACAACACACTCTCACAGCCACAACAGTGAGTTACAACACACTCCCACAGCCACAACAGTGAGCTACAACACACTCCCACAGCCACAACAGTGAGCTACAGCACACTCTCACAGCCACAATAGTGAGCTACAGCACACTCCCATAGCCACAAAATAGTGAGCTACAACACACTCCCACAGCCACAAAATAGTGAGCTACAGCACACTTTCACAGCCACAACAGTGAGCTACAACACACTCCCACAGCCACAACAGTGAGCTACAACACACTCCCACAGCCACAACAGTGAGTTAAAACACACTCCCACAGCCACAACAGTGAGTTACAACACACTCCCACAGCCACAACAGTGACCTACAACACACTCCCACAGCCACAACAGTGACCTACAACACACTCCCACAGCCACAACAGTGAGCTACAACACACTCTCACAGCCACAACAGTGAGCTACAACACACTCCCACAGCCACAACAGTGAGCTACAACACACTCCCACAGCCACAACAGTGAGTTACAACACACTCCCACAGCCACAACAGTGAGCTACAACACACTCCCACAGCCACAACAGTGAGCTACAGCACACTCTCACAGCCACAATAGTGAGCTACAGCACACTCCCATAGCCACAAAATAGTGAGCTACAACACACTCCCACAGCCACAAAATAGTGAGCTACAGCACACTTTCACAGCCCTCCTAGCAGGACTAACACCAACCAGCATATGATACACACTCACCAGCAGGGGCACTGTTCTCATCAGCATATAATACACACTCACCAGCGGGGGCACTGTTCTCAGACATGGCAAGTGATACAGCAATGGGAACACACTCTACCCGGTCTTTTACTGGACCAGTCACCTGTAAGACAAAGCATATATTTTGTTATATTACAGTGCTGCAGGTCTACAGTGTTATATTACAGTGCTGCAGGTCTACAGGGTTATATTACAATGTTGCAGGTCTACAGTGTGTTATATTACAGTGCTGCAGGTCTACAGTGTTATATTACAGTGCTGCAGGTCTACCATGCTGCAGGTCTACAGTGTTATATTACAGTGCTGCAGGTCTACAGTGCTGCAGGTCTACAGTGTTATATTACAGTGCTGCAGGTCTACCATGCTGCAGGTCTACAGTGTTATATTACAGTGCTGCAGGTCTGCAATGTTATATTACAGTGCTGCAGGTCTACAGTGTTATATTACAGTGTTGCAGGTCTACAGTGTTATATTACAGTGCTGCAGGTCTACAGTGTTATATTACAGTGCTGCAGGTTTACAGTGTTATATTACAGTGCTGCAGGTCTACAGGGTTATATTACAATGTTGCAGGTCTACAGTGTGTTATATTACAGTGCTGCAGGTCTACAGTGTTATATTACAGTGCTGCAGGTCTACAGTGCTGCAGGTCTACAGTGTTATATTACAGTGCTGCAGGTCTACCATGCTGCAGGTCTACAGTGTTATATTACAGTGCTGCAGGTCTACAGTTATATTATAGTGCTGCAGGTCTACCGTGCTGCAGGTCTGCAGTGTTATATTACAGTGCTGCAGGTCTACAGTGTTATATTACAGTGCTGCAGGTCTACAGTGTTATATTACAGTGCTGCAGGTCTACAGTGTTATATTACAGTGCTGCAGGTCTACAGTGTTATATTACAGTGCTGCAGGGCCGGTTCTGACTCACAGGGAAAGGTTCTGCTCCCTCCTGGATAACGAAGCCTTCGATGAGGTGAGTCAGCACCTGTGGTTTGACCACAGCCTGCGGTACCGGGGCCCGGTCTCCCTGCATCCCGCCCCGGGGTAGAGGCACTGGGAGGGAGAGAGTAGGGGGAGTGGAGAATGCCACCTCTGGAGCTGGGGGGGTCAAGACAGGCAGGGAGGGGGGGGGGGGGGGGGGGGGTCAGTGACACAGGCCAAACATTTACCGTCAGGCTGCCTGTGCGAACTATCTGACACGCTTACCAGTGTCCAGAGAAGGTGCTGGAGAGAGTGGAGGGGCGGAGTCTGGTAATGACAGACAGCAATGGGCAGAAGGTTCTGCTGACATCTCGTTGGTGACATCTGATTCAGATTTTCTCTTCAAGGAACTGACCACAGGCTTTGTCTAGTGTGCAGTAAAGGCAAAATAAGAGCAATACACTCTACACCATGATAGACGATGTTGATAAGGATTAAGGTAACATGCATGTCTAGACATACACTGTACGTCTCATAGACTAAGTAGACTTTGATTTTATTCTATTAAACATGTCTTGATTTCAACACAAATGGCCACTAGTTAGTGTTCCCTACCCCTTCCGTCAGGATCACCTCTGAGTTACTAACCTGTGTTGAACTAGACTGCTCCAACACGTGTTCTCCAGCAGGGGGTGCTGGAGCACTGCTTTCCTGCCCCTGTGTGGCATGGCTGACTAAGGGAGTCTCACACTGACTCAACGTTGTGCTCTGATTGGTCTGCATCACAGACAGGGCACTTTGGGCAGTTTTAAGGCACACCCCTGCTCCACCCGTTTCCATGGCAGTCAGCATAGAAACTACACCCGCGGCAGAGCTGCTGACGACGGCGCCGTCCTGGTGAGAGCAGCAGGTGCGGACCTGGGCCACAGCTAGAGCCTGGGGGTTTCCCAGCGCCCCCTGCCTGGCTCCCACTAACTGGACTGGGACGTGGGGTGGGTGGTGTGGCCCAGGGCCCTGGCCCCCACTGGTGGGGGCGGGGAGGATGGCAGGAGGGTGCCGGGGGGTCATCTGTGTGGGTAGCCGGTGACTCTGTGCTGTCTTGGGCTGGATGGGCACCGGCCCCGTCCCGTGTGAAGCCTTCTCCGCCCCCAGGTGTCCTGCAGACTGCTGCAGTGGCTGCACCACCAGCGTCTGAGCTGGTATGTTGGGTTTGGGTGCGACCGAGGCCACAGGGTAACCCTGGGAGGAGGTGGGCACGCCAGACGTCGGGACCAGGATGTGAGTCACGGTGGCAGCGGGTGTGGCCCTTGCCTGGCACAGACCTGATGGAGAAAGGAGGAGTTGGGAGAGGGGGAGGGAGGGGGAGGAGGAGGAGGAAGAGGAGGGAGGGGGTGCGGATGTTGCAGTGCCCCCTGGTGGCTGGCCGGATGCCTTGATGCTGACGGAGCTGAGCGGTGCGGGGCTCGGGGAAGCGTAGGTGGAGAGCTTGGGGCTGGGCAGCGGCTGAAGAGGAGCTGAGGGAGCAAATGTCTGCTGCTGAGTAGGGAGGGGGTATGACCCTGAGGGTGGAGGAGAAGAGTGGAGGAGTGGAGAGAGAGGGATGGAGGGAGGGATAGAGAGAGAGAAAGTTTCACAAGAGTTTGAGAAGATGTGGTTATGTAAAGAGCTCAAGTAAATGTGCTCACCTTTCACCCTTTGACCTTTCAGTACAAACATATCCACAGATGATAAGACGTGCAAATTGTGTGTGTGTGTGTGTATGTGTGTGTGTGTGTGTGATGTGTCTAAGCCACTGTCAAAGCAGACACTGTGACAGGTCAACCATTAAATAATGTGATAAAAAGCGTATTATTTCGAATCATTTCGAGTATTATTAGCCTCGAATACGTTGGCGAGTTAACACATCTCCACCTGTGTGTGTGTGGAGGCACTGTTATTGACGCATGCGCTTTCCGTATACTGCACTCATTTCCTAACCGGTAGATGTCGCTCTCTGATCACAGATTCGTCTTCCCTTAAGGAGGGGGGTGTGAGAGAGCACCACTGCGTGCCTTTCTGAAATCTCACGTAGTTGCGGTTTATTCTCATGTAAACAAATTGCGCGAAAACCCAATGGCCAATTATCGACATCAGCAAAAATGATCGCGGTTAAAAAAATTATCGTACGATAAGTCGATAATGTAATTATCGCGACAGGCCTAACTCTCACACCCCCACACACTCACACCCCCACACACTCACACCCTCACACCCTCACACCCCCACACACTCACACCCCCACACCCACACATCCTCACACTTCCACACCCCCACACACTCACACCCCCACACACTCACACCCCCACATCCTCACACTCCCACACCCTCACACACACACACACCCACACTCTCACATCCTCACACTCCCACACCCTCACATCCTCACACACACCCTCACACTCCCACGCCCTCTCACCCTCACATCCTCACACCCCCACATCCTCACACTCCCACGCCTTCACACACTCACACCCCCACACTCTCACACCCCCACACCCTCACACTCTCACATCCTCACACCCCCACACTCACACCCACACTCTCACATCCTCACACCCCCACACTCACACCCCCACACACCCCCACACTCACACCCCACACTCTCACACCCTCACACTCTCACACCCCCATGCAAAAATGATCGCGGTTAAAAAAATTATCGTACGATAAGTTGATAATGTAATTATCGCGACAGGCCTAACTCTCACACCCCCACACACTCACACCCCCACACACTCACACCCCAACACACTCACACCCCCACACACTCACACGCCAACACACTCACACCCCCACACCCTCACACTCCCACACCCTCACACTCCCCCACATCCTCACACTCCCCCACATCCTCACACCCCCACACACTCACATCCTCAAACCCTCACACTCTCACACCCCCACACCCTCACACACCCCCACACCCTCACACACCCCCACACCCTCACACACACACACCCTCACACACACACACCCTCACACACACACACCCTCACACACACACACCCTCACACTCTCACACCCTCACACACACACACCCTCACACACACACACCCTCACACACACACACCCCCACACACACACACACCCCCACACACACACATCCTCACATCTCTTCCTTACCTGCGTCCTTCCTGTCAGGAAACTCTGTCTTAACAGTAGCCACCCGGGGGGTAGATACACAACGCATGGCCAGATTCTGCACCTGCACACAGGTTGAGGGGGCAGGTAGAGGGGGGCAGGTAGAGGAGCAGGAAGAGAGGGGGCAGGTAGAGGAGCAGGTAGAGAGGGGCAGGTAGAGGAGCAGGTAGAGAGGGAGCAGGTAGAGAGGAGCAGGTAGAGAGGGGGCAGGTAGAGAGGCAGGTAGAGAGGGGGCAGGTAAAGGAGCAGGTAGAGAGGGGGCAGGTAGAGGGGGGGCAGGTAGAGTGGGGGCAGGTAGAGGGGCAGGTAGAGAGGGGGCAGGTAGAGGGGGGGGCAGGTAAAGGAGCAGGTAGAGAGGGGGCAGGTAGAGGGGGGCAGGTAGAGGGGCAGGTAGAGGGGGGGCAGGTAGAGGAGCAGGTAGAGAGGGGGCAGGTAAAGGAGCAGGTAGAGAGGGGGCAGGTAAAGGAGCAGGTAGAGAGGGGGCAGGTAGAGAGGGGGCAGGTAAAGGAGCAGGTAGAGAGGGGGCAGGTAGAGGGGGGGCAGGTGGCAGGTAGAAGACAGCAAAAGAGAAAAAAGACATCCATAGAAAACACAAAAAAAGGAGCAGGTAGAGAGGGGGCAGGTAGAGGGGGGGCAGGTAAAGGAGCAGGTAGAGGGGGGCAGGTAGAGGGGCAGGTAGAGGAGCAGGTAGAGAGGGGGCAGGTAGAGGGGGGGGCAGGTAAAGGAGCAGGTAGAGGGGGGGCAGGTAGAGGGGGGCAGGTAGAGGGGCAGGAAGAGAGGGGGCAGGTAGAGGAGCAGGTAGAGAGGGGCAGGTAGAGGAGCAGGTAGAGAGGGAGCAGGTAGAGAGGAGCAGGTAGAGAGGGGGCAGGTAGAGAGGCAGGTAGAGAGGGGGCAGGTAAAGGAGCAGGTAGAGAGGGGGCAGGTAGAGGGGGGGCAGGTAGAGTGGGGGCAGGTAGAGGGGCAGGTAGAGAGGGGGCAGGTAGAGGGGGGGCAGGTAAAGGAGCAGGTAGAGAGGGGGCAGGTAGAGGGGGGCAGGTAGAGGGGCAGGTAGAGGGGGGGCAGGTAGAGGAGCAGGTAGAGAGGGGGCAGGTAAAGGAGCAGGTAGAGAGGGGGCAGGTAAAGGAGCAGGTAGAGAGGGGGCAGGTAGAGAGGGGGCAGGTAAAGGAGCAGGTAGAGAGGGGGCAGGTAGAGGGGGGGCAGGTGGCAGGTAGAAGACAGCAAAAGAGAAAAAAGACATCCATAGAAAACACAAAAAAAGGAGCAGGTAGAGAGGGGGCAGGTAGAGGGGGGGCAGGTAAAGGAGCAGGTAGAGGGGGGCAGGTAGAGGGGCAGGTAGAGGAGCAGGTAGAGAGGGGGCAGGTAGAGGGGGGGGCAGGTAAAGGAGCAGGTAGAGGGGGGGCAGGTAGAGGGGGGCAGGTAGAGGGGCAGGAAGAGAGGGGGCAGGTAGAGGAGCAGGTAGAGAGGGGCAGGTAGAGGAGCAGGTAGAGAGGGAGCAGGTAGAGAGGAGCAGGTAGAGAGGGGGCAGGTAGAGAGGCAGGTAGAGAGGGGGCAGGTAAAGGAGCAGGTAGAGAGGGGGCAGGTAGAGGGGGGGCAGGTAGAGTGGGGGCAGGTAGAGGGGCAGGTAGAGAGGGGGCAGGTAGAGGGGGGGGCAGGTAAAGGAGCAGGTAGAGAGGGGGCAGGTAGAGGGGGGCAGGTAGAGGGGCAGGTAGAGGGGGGGCAGGTAGAGGAGCAGGTAGAGAGGGGGCAGGTAAAGGAGCAGGTAGAGAGGGGGCAGGTAAAGGAGCAGGTAGAGAGGGGGCAGGTAGAGAGGGGGCAGGTAAAGGAGCAGGTAGAGAGGGGGCAGGTAGAGGGGGGGCAGGTGGCAGGTAGAAGACAGCAAAAGAGAAAAAAGACATCCATAGAAAACACAAAAAAAGGAGCAGGTAGAGAGGGGGCAGGTAGAGGGGGGGCAGGTAAAGGAGCAGGTAGAGGGGGGCAGGTAGAGGGGCAGGTAGAGGAGCAGGTAGAGAGGGGGCAGGTAGAGGGGGGGGCAGGTAAAGGAGCAGGTAGAGGGGGGCAGGTAGAGAGGGGACAGGTAGAGGGGGCAGGTAAAGGAGCAGGTAGAGAGGGGGCAGGTAGAGGGGGGGCAGGTAAAGGAGCAGGTAGAGGGGGGCAGGTAGAGAGGGGGCAGGTAGAGGGGGGCAGGTAAAGGAGCAGGTAGAGAGGGGGCAGGTAGAGAGGGGGCAGGTAAAGGAGCAGGTAGAGAGGGGGCAGGTAGAGGGGGGGCAGGTGGCAGGTAGAAGACAGCAAAAGAGAAAAAAGACATCCATAGAAAACACAAAAGAATAAAGGACGTTTGTATAGCTCATGTCAGTAATACAGGACATAGTAAATAGTAAATAAAAGTAAAGCATGTCACATGTAAAACTCAGTCACACCTGGTCACTATCTGATTGGTTATTTGGAGAGGCGGGAAGAACTTCTTGTTGCTGCTGCTGGGGTTGTTGCTGGGTAACTGCTGCCACGGCAGCTGTTGCTGTGCCACCAGGCATGAAGATGAGCTGAGGGGTGAGAGGAGCCCTCAGAGAGCGGTTCACCTAAGGGACACAAACCAGGAAGCACACCGTTACAAACCCACAGGCTGGGACTGTGTGTGTGTGTGTGTGTGTGTGTGTGTGTGTGTATGTGTGTGTATGTGTGTGTATGTGTGTGTATGTGTGTGTGTATATGTGTGCGTGTGTGTGTATATGTGTGCGTGTGTGTGTATATGTGTGCGTGTGTGTATGTGTGTGTGTGTGTATGTTTGTGTGTATGCGTGTTTGCGTGTGTGTGTGTATGTATATGCGTGTGTGTGTGTGTGTGTGTGTGTGTGTGTGGGTGGGTGTGTGGGTGTTTGTATGTGTGTGTGTGTGTGTGTGTGTGTGTGTGGGTGGGTGTGTGGGTGTTTGTATGTGTGTGTGTGTGTGTGTGTGTGTGTGTGTGTGTGTGTGTGTGTGTGTGTGTGTGGGTGTGTGGGTGTGTGTGGGTGTGTGGGTGTGTGGGTGTGTTTGTGTGTGTGTGTCGGCCAGTTGACAAACTTGCTGGGGCATGAAGCCCCCCCCCCCCCCCCCCTTTCCCCTTGTGCCTCTTTACTACCCATTCAATTATTAAATCAAGCAATCACAAAATCGTTTAAATTAGTTCATGCCTTATTGAACAAGATAAAACACTGTAATACAAACTGTAGCAATAAAAACAAACTTAGTTATACAAATTTACAGAAAACCAACACAAAGTTAATTCTATCTCTGCGGTGTAATATTCACCTGTGCTGAACTTCTTGGGTCTCTTCACAACAAACGTAGTGGGTCTTAAACTCTGTGGTGCTACAGCGTTTAGTTGTTGTTCATTTACTGTCTGGCCTCACCAGAGTCAAACCCAGCGGTCCTTTCTCTCTTTTAAAACCCTTTCTACCTCCATCACCTCCTCTATCCTCCCTTTTACAACCTCTTCATATAATCTCCTTCACCTCCATCATCTTCCTCTTTTCCTTTTGTCTTTTTTGTGCTCCAACTGGTCATTTTTGTGTGTTATCTATCTAGATCAGATTGATGTAGTATCAGAAATATTAAACTCCCGCTGCTGTGTGCCGTTAGGCTGCAGTCAGTGAAGGATCAAACCATTTTACTGGGGGGTGTGTGCTGTTAAAGGAAAATATAATGAAGTGCAAAAATGTATATCAATGAAACAATCCAAGATTATATTAAAAACAATAGAATTAAAATATAAAATAATATATAGGCCCTTCTGACCCTGAGGCCCAGAACAGCAGACCTGATTAGAACGCAAACCCCCCGCATAATAAAGGACAAAGGTTAACTTCAGTATCAGCCTGATATAGATTATACAGTAAGGTACTATAGGGAGAGTGTATGCCCCACCGTACACAGGCCATCGTGTGTGGAACTCACCCTCAGGTACATCTGTCCTTGTCCAGCTGAGTTCCCACCCAGCAACACTGATTGGCTAAGAGCTGACGATGTTGCTGATGTTGCAGGGCCCATTGGGCGGGGATGTGTCATAGTCCCGCCCCCCGAGGTGGCACTTAGGTTTACCTTGAAGAGAAAGCAGGACATAAGGTCTGTATATCCTGCCACTCGGGACAGTTAAGCTTAACTGCTTAAGCTTAAACTTAAGCTCCGAACGCTCTGCAGACATGGTGACATACGGCCCGTGACAGACCGGCCAAGACGTACCGTACACTGTGCCGAGCTAGTAGCCACGGAGACACTGTTGCTAGGGGAACTGGACTGGCGACTGGCAACAAGTGTGGCCTATTGGAAATTAAAGACAGAAGGATGCATAAATGTTTCTTTGATCTTCAGTTCAACTGCATATGTTATATATATATACACTCACCGGCCACTTTATTAGGTACACCTTGCTAGTACTGGGTTGGACCCCCTTTTGTGTTCAGAACTGCCTTAATCCTTCATGGCACAGATTCAATAAGGTACTGGAAACATTCCTCAGAGAGTCTGGTCCATATTGACATGATAGCATCACGCAGTTGCTGCAGATTTGTCAGCTGCACATCCATGATGTGAATCTCCCGTTCCACCACATCCCAAAGGTGCTCTATTGGATTGAGATCTGGTGACTGTGGAGGCCATTTGAGTACAGTGAACTCATTGTTGTGTTCAGTCTGAGATGATTTGTACTTTATGACATGGTGTGTTATCCTGCTGGAAGTAGCCATCAGAAGATGGTACACTGTGGTCATAAAGGGATGGACATGGTCAGCAACAATACTCAGGTAGGCTGTGGTGTTGACACAATGCTCAATTGGTACTAAAGGGCCCAAAGTGTGCCAGGAAAATATCCCCCTCACTATTGCACCACCACCAGCCTGAACCGTTGATACAAGGCAGGATGGATCCATGCTTTCATGTTGTTGACAGCAAATTCTGACCCTACCATCCAAATGTTGCAGCAGAAATCGAGATTCATCAGACCAGGCAACATTTTTCCAATCTTCTATTGTCCAATTTTACTGAGCCTGTGTGAATTGTAGCCTCAGTTTCCTGTTCTTAGCTGACAGGTGTGACATCTGGTGTGGTCTTCTGCTGCTGTAGCCCATCCACCTCAAGGTTCGATGTGTTGTGTGTTCAGAGATGCTCTTCTGCATGGCTCGGTTGTAGCGACTGGTTATTTGAGTTACTGTTGCCGTTCTATCAGCTAGTACCAGTCTGGCCATTCTCCACTGACCTCTGGCATCAACAAGGCATTTGCGTCCACAGAACTGCCGCTCACTGGATATTTTCTCTTTTTTTGAACCATTCTCTGTAAACCCTAGAGATGGTTGTATGTGAAAGTCCCAGTAGATCAGCAGTTTCTGAAAACCCGTCTGGCACCAACAACCATGTTCAAAGTCACTTAAATCACCTTTCTTCTGATGCTCGGTTTGAGCTGCAGCAAATCGTCTTGGCCATGACTACATGCATAAATGCATTGAATTGCTGCCATGTGATTGGCTGATTCAACATTTGCATTAATGAGCAGTTGGACAGGTGTACCTAATAAAGTGGCCAGTGAGTGTATACTATACAAATTATATGTAATACAAAATAAAATAAATCATATAGGGGGGGCAGTGTTGGGTGTGTGTGTGGGGGAGGGGCAGTGTTGGGCGCGTGTGTGGGGGAGGGGCAGTGTTGGGCGCGTGTGTGGGGGAGGGGCAGTGTTGGGCGCGTGTGTGGGGGAGGGGCAGTGTTGGGTGTGTGTGGGGGAGGGGCAGCGTTGGGTGCGTGTGTGGGGGAGGGGCAGTGTTGGGCGTGTGTGGGGGAGGGGCAGTGTTGGGCGTGTGTGTGGGGGAGGGGCAGTGTTGGGCGCGTGTGTGGGGGAGGGGCAGTGTTGGGTGTGTGTGTGGGGGAGGGGCAGTGTTGGGTGTGTGTGGGGGAGGGGCAGTGTTGGGTGCGTGTGTGGGGGAGGGGCAGTGTTGGGCGTGTGTGGGGGAGGGGCAGTGTTGGGCACGTGTGTGGGGGAGGGGCAGTGTTGGGTGTGTGTGGGGGAGGGGCAGTGTTGGGTGCGTGTGTGGGGGAGGGGCAGTGTTGGGCGCGTGTGTGGGGGAGGGGCAGTGTTGGGTGTGTGTGGGGGAGGGGCAGTGTTGGGTGCGTGTGTGGGGGAGGGGCAGTGTTGGGTGCGTGTGTGGGGGAGGGGCAGTGTTGGGCGTGTGTGTGGGGGAGGGGCAGTGTTGGGCGTGTGTGTGGGGGAGGGGCAGTGTTGGGCGTGTGTGTGGGGGAGGGGCAGTGTTGGGCGCGTGTGTGGGGGAGGGGCAGTGTTGGGTGTGTGTGTGGGGGAGGGGCAGTGTTGGGCGTGTGTGGGGGAGGGGCAGTGTTGGGTGCGTGTGTGGGGGAGGGGCAGTGTTGGGCGTGTGTGGGGGAGGGGCAGTGTTGGGCGCGTGTGTGGGGGAGGGGCAGTGTTGGGTGCGTGTGTGGGGGAGGGGCAGTGTTGGGCGCGTGTGTGGGGGAGGGGCAGTGTTGGACGCGTGTGTGGGGGAGGGGCAGTGTTGGGCGTGTGTGGGGGAGGGGCAGTGTTGGGCGCGTGTGTGGGGGAGGGGCAGTGTTGGTCGTATGTGTGGGGGAGGGGCAGTGTTGGTCGTATGTGTGGGGGAGGGGCAGTGTTGGGCGTGTGTGGGGGAGGGGCAGTGTTGGGCGTGTGTGGGGGAGGGGCAGTGTTGGGCGTGTGTGGGGGAGGGGCAGTGTTGGGCGTGTCACCTGCTGGACGGCAGCGAGATTGTGCAGCTGCGCATTGCTGATCTGCTGCTGCAGCATAAGATGTTGGAAGTACTGAGCTGCATTAGGCTGTCTCTGGAGAGCCTGCAGGGCCTAGACACACACACACACACACACACACACACACACACACATGTATATATATATATATATATATATATATGTACACACACACACGTATATATATATGTACACACACACACACACACACGTATATATATGTACACACACACACACACACACACGTATATATATGTATACACACACACACACACATGTATATATATATGTACACACACACACACACGTATATATATGTACACACACACACACACATGTATATATATATATGCACACACACACGCACGCACGTATATATATGTACACACACACACACACACGTGTATATATATATATGTACACACACACACACACACACACACACGTGTATATATATGTACACACACACAAACACACGTGTATATACATGTACACACACACGTATATATATGTACACACACACACACACACACACACACACACACACACACACACACACACACACACACACGTGTATATATTATGTACACACACACACATTACATCTCATGTGCACACATGCACATTACACAGACACTAAAGTGACTTACAATTATGACTGTTTACAGTTCTAGGGGCCTAGCTTAGGGCCCCCAACTGTGGCAACTTAATGGTGGTGGGTAACCTGCAAGCTCCCACAGATCCCAGTGAGCAGCTGCAGCTCTATGGAGGTGTGATCTGAACGGAGCTGGCTGTACATGACAGGCTGACCGGTGACATCTGAGCACTGTTCTCATTACTTGCACTGAGTTTTGTACTGATTAACAAGTTACCGTTGAGAACATAGATGTCACATGTTTCCTCATTACACTGCTTCTGAAGACTGCAATTTCAACTCAATCTCCACTTACTCTAACGTCATCTAGACAGCCAATTGGAAACACTCACTAATCAAGACTACAAAATAACTCTCCAAAATAATTTTCCAATACTATTTGTAAATTACATCACATAATGTTATGCCATTCTGAAGCTCTTCTGAAACAAGAAGAGAGAGAAAATATTGTGAAAGATTCAACAGCCAGCTAAGAAATCTGAGCATTGGTGGAGAAACCAGAAGAGGCAACGAAAGACTGACTTGCATGTTTTTTAGCAATGCATTACCGCCTGTTTGTCCCCCATAAACACTCACTCTCCTGGACAGACCACTGTCCCCCATAAACACTCACTCACCTGGACAGACCACTGTCCCCGATAAACACTCACTCACCTGGACAGACCACTGTCCCCCATAAACACTCAATCACCTGGACAGACCACTGTCCCCCATAAACACTCACTCACCTGGACAGACCACTGTCCCCGATAAATACTCAATCACCTGGACAGACCACTGTCCCCCATAAACACTCACTCACCTGGACAGATGACTGTTCCCGATAAACACTCACTCACCTGGACAGACGACTGTCCCCCATTAACACTCACTCTCCTGGACAGATGACTGTTCCCGATAAACACTCACTCACCTGGACAGACCACTGTCCCCCATAAACACTCACTCACCTGGACAGACGACTGTCCCCGATAAAGAATCACTCACCTGGACAGACCACTGTCCCCCATAAACACTCACTCACCTGGACAGACCACTGTCCCCCATAAACACTCACTCTCCTGGACAGACGACTGTCCCCGATAAAGAATCACTCACCTGGACAGACCACTGTCCCCCATAAACACTCAATCACCTGGACAGACCACTGTCCCCCATAAACACTCACTCACCTGGACAGATGACTGTTCCCGATAAACACTCACTCACCTGGACAGACGACTGTCCCCCATTAACACTCACTCTCCTGGACAGACCACTGTCCCCGATAAACACTCACTCACCTGGACAGACCACTGTCCCCCATAAACACTCACTCTCCTGGACAGACGACTGTCCCCGATAAAGAATCACTCACCTGGACAGACCACTGTCCCCCATAAACACTCACTCTCCTGGACAGACGACTGTCCCCGATAAAGAATCACTCACCTGGACAGACCACTGTCCCCCATAAACACTCACTCACCTGGACAGACCACTGTCCCCCATAAACACTCACTCTCCTGGACAGACGACTGTCCCCGATAAACAATCACTCACCTGGACAGACGACTGTCCCCGATAAACAATCACTCACCTGGACAGACGACTGTCCCCGATAAACACTCACTCACCTGGACAGACCACTGTCCCCGATAAACAATCACTCTCACCTGTACAGCTTGTCTTTCATACAAAGACATCTGAGCTATTTGAGGGGGGCGGGAGTTGGCCCCAGACGGAGTGCTGCCATTGGTGGAGGCGGAGTTGCCCTGTTCCTCTCCTTGCTCCATTCTAGAGGGATGCAGGGGTGTCAATCAAGCTGTGTAAAAGAAAACCATGGGCACAAACAAATCAATAACCAATATTATCAATCAGCATTTAAGTGTCAGTACAAAAATATGTTAGTGAGGTTTTCATGGAATTCCATTTTAGTGCTGTGCGGTTAAACTTATCTGGTCACCTTAGACAAACACGTATGGTTCACTGCTGGATGGACGAATAAACAGTTGATAAATAACAGAAACAACTAGTGAACACAGCGGGTTTGAAGCAGTCTTGGTCAGTCTTGGTCAACAGAAACGTGGCAACCCTGGTGCATCTTAGCGACGAATGGGGCGACCACAAACATCAAACAAACCGCCTTACACATATTCAAGTAGCTACCCACTAGTGTAAATCTCTTCTGTTACTGGTGGAGTGCGTGATAATAAACACCAGTCCTCCTCCTCCTCCTCCTCCTCCTCCTCCTCATCATCATCATCATCCTCCAGGGATGAAGAGCCACACTAGGTGACCAGAGTGCGCGAGCTAGCTGGCTAGTTTGCTAATTCCAAAGTGCAGAGTAGTCAAAATTTTACCTCGAAGCGGTCGGCTCGTTAAAGCGTTGATTGGAACGTAAAAATTCGTCTCGGGATTTTAATCTGTGCTTGTAGTTGTAATATAAATACATGCGTTTGTTTATTTATTTTGAGTTTTACAAGTCACTTGGAAATCTGTAAAAACCAACGGCGATAAACCCCGCCCCCTGTTCTGTTTACAATTCTTCTTCCGGCGCCGAATATGACGTCGATAGAACGTTCGGGTGCATAGAGTCGCACTGCGCAGTCTCTGAGAAACACGTGTCTAAAATCTTATCTAGAAACAAGGTTCCAAGAATATTTAGGCTAAGATGATCCACTTAGTGCTGTAGTGCAACTTTTGAAGAATTAATTGAAACCTCATATTTCGCTAGAAACCAGTTTATTCATGTGAAAACAAGCTGTTTTATCATGTTTGCAATGTTACAAATGCATTTCCAAGCAAGTAGTAAGTGTTGCATTTAGGCGTTCAAAACAGCGTTTCCTGCCCTAGTAAGATTTGTTATATATATTTGGAGGCCCTGAGCTACGACACACACACACACTAAACACTTAGCACTTTTGTAAGTCGCTCTGGATAAGAGCGTCTGCTAAATGCCGTAAATGTACACACACACACACACACACACACACATATATATAATATATATATATATATATATAATGTGTATATGTGTATGTATCAGACAGAAGTCCTTCATCAGCTGTACAAAGTGCAATATATAAAAGACCTAGTCCAAATGCAATGTTTTAATTGTTATACATACATAAGATGGTGTCAGCCATTATATAAGCACCCCTAGTCCTAATCCTGGAGCTGAGAGGACTCTACTCAAGAGCCCAATAGTTGCTGTATGGCGGCATGTATAACAGAGCATGGACGTAATTTTGATTTCAAAAGTGGGGGGGACATAGATTTGTCGCTATTTAAATATTTGGTTTTAACCGTAAAAACTGGGGGGGACCAAAGCCGGCTTTTGAAAAATTACGTCCGTGTAACAGAGTAATAACCCACTAGGGTGTAATAATCCATGGGGCGTAACCCTTCAGGGTAATAACCCAATAGGGTGTTAATCAAGAGACTGTGATTCTTCATCACGTAAACCACTACTTCAGATCAATAAAGTATATATTAAGAAGTAGTAGTATACCAGTAATATAGTAATATACCAGTAATACTGGAGACTGATTCACTTAGTTACATGCGACCATTTACTTACATGGAATCATTCTGGTGGACAATTATTGAAACAGTGGCTATTTACAAGCACTGGGTTAATATTCAAAGTAACCCAGTATTGGAAAAACAATTGGTATGTCCAAATTGCATACTAATTACTAACTAGTGTTTGTATATGTAGTGTCAATGGGTCAAGGGGTCAAAGAGTCAATGGGTCAGAAGGTCATTGGGTCAGAGCTTCAAAGTAGCAGAAGGTCAGTGGTCATTTATATTTAAGCAGGCAATCCAGCTAGGAGCTAAAGTTATTAAAATACATTGTTTCTGGAGGCAGCAGAGCACTTCGGTAGGCTCCTGGTAGTCTCACGGTAGGCTCCTGGTAGGCTCACGGTAGGCTCCTGGTAGTCTCACGGTAGGCTCCTGGTAGTCTCACGGTAGGCTCCTGGTAGGCTCACGGTAGGCTCCTGGTAGGCTCACGGTGGGCTCACGGTAGGCTCCTGGTAGGCTCACGGTAGGCTCCTGGTAGGCTCACGGTGGGCTCACGGTAGGCTCCTGGTAGGCTCCTGGTAGTCTCACGGTAGGCTCCTGGTAGGCTCACGGTGGGCTCACGGTAGGCTCCTGGTAGTCTCACGGTAGGCTCCTGGTAGGCTCACGGTGGGCTCACGGTAGGCTCCTGGTAGTCTCACGGTAGGCTCACGGTAGGCTCCTGGTAGGCTCACAGAGTGTAGTTGGAGTGGAGATGATCTCTGAACTCTGGATGCTGTACATTGCTTGCGCTCCTCTGCTGAACACTTTTGTGTTCAGAACCTACTATAGATAAGCAGACTGCTCACCAGTGAGGTATTACTGCACTGCAAATGCATCGAATCAGAACTCAGGGTCACATTCAAACTGCGAGCAGATGCTTTACATAAAGGTCATGACCCTTGAAGTACACTGATTCCATAAACGCTTTCCTCTTAAACATATACCTATACCTGTATACCTGTACCTGTATACCTGTACACCTGTATACCTGTATACCCATACACCTGTATTCCTGTATACCCATACACCTGTATACCTGTATACCCATACACCTGTATACCTGTACACCCATACACCTGTATACCTGTATACCCATACACCTGTATACCTGTACACCCATACACCTGTATACCTGTATACCCATACACCTGTATACCTGTACACCCATACACCTGTATACCTGTACACCCATACACCTGTATACCTGTATACCCATACACCTGTACACCTGTACACCCATACACCTGTATACCTGTATACCCATACACCTGTATACCTGTATACCCATACACCTGTATACCTGTATACCCATACACCTGTATACCTGTATTCCTGTATACCTGTACACCTGTATACCCATACACCTGTATACCTGCACTGTAAAAAAAAAAGTTTTTTTACAGGTTTTTCCCAATAAATTTTACAGTTTTTTCCTGTATTTTAAAATGACAGGGAAAGTGTATTACAATTACCAGAACAAACTGTTTATTTAAAAATGTCATGTGATTTAACAAGAAAAATCTGTATAAATTAAATACATTATAAATCTGTTTTTTTAACAATTCTTAGATAATAATTTTAACTAAACAAACTGTAAAAAGAAAGTAATATTGATTAATCTTATTGAGACAAAGTAATAGAATCTTCTGGAATTAATTTCAAGGAAATATTACAAGACAACATTGATGCATGTTTTAATTTAAGTTTTGACATGTTAAATATGTGATTTTCATGTTATAAAAGTGAATAAAAAGTAAAATGTTCTTGACTGTGATTTATTTTCATATTTATAACATACATAAAGAGTTAAGGCGTTCCAGATCCATCTCATTTTCAATCCACTATTAAATATGCACTGTATCTGTATCACTGTATCTACACTGTAAACCCGGATTAGGTTTTAATAAATTATTTTAGTAATCATTAATTATTATTTCATGTTTCGTAAAAAATATTGCCATTACTAAATAAAACTAGTTGTTATCATTATTGAGCTGAAAAAGGCATTGCAATGATCATGTTAAGTAAAGATAACTGAATATGTTAAGTTTATGATTGGTAGGGGTGGGGCCTGTTTGAATCGGACCACTGCACAGTGTGCATGAAGAGTTGTTCTGGTTGTGCATATTGTTTGAAGAACCTTTCGTTATCACCCCGCTGCAGCCCAAATATCAGTGTTTCTTCAAATGAGTATTTGCAACGTTGTCAGCTTTCAGTGCATGTAACTTATTTAGTTAATGCGTAATATATTCTTATCGGTTTATATAGCGCTAGAACATGTGTCTGGCATTCCTGTCCGATCATAGTTTAACTAATAACCGTAGCGTTGAAATGTGTGTTCTGACGGTTCGGAGTTTATGGCTCATTTTAACTATTAATGTTATATATATTTTTATATTGAAGCGTCGGTCCAATGGGGGACGGCGCTACTTCCCATGAGTCCCTGCGACTCCGGTATCGTTCTCTGTTAATGTGATGTCTATGCATGTGTTGATTAATTGTGTACTTGATTATGTGCATTACTTGGTTTAAGTCCCCCTTCATCAATTTATGTAGTTGTACTGTGTGAATTATTCTATGCCATGTTTGTGTAGTGTTGTCGTGTTATTGCCGTTCCCTCATGTTTTGTGTCTAAATTAAGTCTCTTCTGCGTGATCGTGGGGTCTGGCGTGATTATATTGTTGAGGCAGTTTGAATTAAAAAAGCCTTGTGCTGCGGTGGATCTGTTTGCTACCTCTCCTTCCTACACCACACTGCAATATTGTTATAATTGAATGTGAACTAGAGTAAAGACCACATTCAATTTTAGGAATATTTCCTGTAAAATGACAGTGTTGCATGTTAAGTGTTATAATCACCGTTTTTTTACAGTTTATGTATGTTTTTAAATTTACAGTACTTATCTGTTTTTTTACATAAACTGTAAAAAAACGGTAATTTTCTGGAAACGGGCGCCAGAAAATTGCCGTTTTTTTACAGTTTATGTATGTTTTTAAATTTACAGTACTTATCTGTTTTTTTACAGTAATTTTCTGGCGCCCCCATTTCCAGAAAATTACCGTTTTTTTACACTTTTTTTTACAGTGTGTACACCCATACACCTGTATACCTGTATACCCATACACCTGTATACCTGTATACCTGTATACCCATACACCTGTATACCTGTATTCCTGTATACCTGTACACCCATATACCTGTATATATGCATACCTATACACCTGTATACCTGTATATATGTATACCCATACACCTGTATACCTGTATACCCATACACCTGTATACCTGTATTCCTGTATACCTGTACACCCATATACCTGTATATATGCATACCTATACACCTGTATACCTGTATATATGTATACCTATACACCTGTATACCTGTATACCCATACACCTATATACCTGTATTCCTGTATACCTGTACACCCATATACCTGTATATATGCATACCTATACACCTGTATACCTGTATATATGTATACCTATACACCTGTATATATGTATACCTATACACCTGTATACCTGTATTCCTGTATACCTGTACACCCATATACCTGTATATATGCATACCTATACACCTGTATACCTGTATATATGTATACCTATACACCTGTATATATGTATTCCTATTCACCTGTATACCTGTATATATGTATATATGTATACCTATTCACCTGTATACCTGTATATATGTATACCTATTCACCTGTATACCTGTATATATGTATACCTATACACCTGTATACCTGTATATATGTTTACCTATACACCTGTATACTTGTACACTGTATTCCCTGACAGTGTGGTGAACTCATAAAAATTATTCTATTTGTAAGCAAAACTGCAAAACAGTTCAAACAGCTTAAAACATTAAAGTTCATACAACGATATTCAAGTTTTAAGCTCAATAAGCTCAACATTTTCAAGTGAAGACAATCACTAAACTCATTGTTTTTCATTTAATATTTGCCAAGCGTCTGACGCAATGCGCTCCTGCATGCCTATTGGTTAAAACCATCTAATTAGCATACTGTGATTTTTGAACAAACATGGTGGACAGTGCGGCTGGTGCGGGAAAACTACACTCAAATCTAGTTATTTAGTTAACCCAGCATTAAGGTTTTGCGCTGTCTTAACTTTTTGTTATGTTTTAAGTTTAAATGAGTACTTATTTTTCAGTAATGACTGTCACTAACATTATAATTTATGAGTATCCAAAGTCACGCAGCGTCTGACGTCACCAACATGCCCGGTCACAATGGCGGCACGTCATGGCCTGGCGGTTAGGGAACAGGTTTTGTGACCGGAGGGTCGTGGGTTCGATTCCCAGACCTGAAGGCATGACTGAGGTGCCCCTGATCAAGACCCTTAACCCTCAATTGCTCACTTGTATATAAAAAAATGAGATAAAATGTAAGTCGCTCTGGATACGAGCGTCTGCCAAATGCCATAAAAATGTAAAAAACAATGGTTAAGTACAGTTGTGATCAAATTTATTCAACCCCCAATGCTGCGAAGGGTTTTATGGAATTCAGTGCACATTTGTAATTGTGTTCATAATGAAATCTTACAAGGACTTGTTAAAGAACTAAATGCAACTAAGATAGCATCAATTTTTTTTGTCATAAAGTATTAAATGGCCTTTTTGTGATTTCTTCATTGACACAATTATTCAACCCCTTTACGACTACCACTCCTAAGAACAGAGGTTCAATTCCAGTGTTTTCCATCAGGTATTGAAAACATCTGTGGATGTCAACGAGCAGCAATCAAGCATGATAAGCACCAATTAGGCAGATTTAAAAGGACTGTGATACTCAGCTCCTTCTAGACATCTACTGGTGTGTTTCCAAGCATGGTGAAGGCAAGAGAATGGTCCCAGAAGACAAGAGAAGAGGTTATTGCTCTTCACAAGAATGGCAATGGATATAAAAACATTGCGAAGTTGTTAAATATTCCAAGAGACACTATCGGAAGTATCATTCGCAAGTTCAAGTTAAAGGGCACAGTGGAAACGTTACCTGGTCGTGGCAGAAAGAAGATCCTGACCGCGACTGCTGTGCGCTACCTGAAGCGTAATGTGGAGAAAAATCCCCGCGTGACTGCTAAGGAACTGAAAAAAGACCTGTCAGATGTGGGCACTGAAGTTTCAGCTCAGACAATAAGGCGCGCACTGCATAACGAAGACCTCCATGCCAGAACGCCCAGACGCACCCCCTTGCTGACTCCAAAGAACAAGAAAAGTCGACTGCAGTATGCCAAAAGTCATGTGGACAAGCCACAAAGGTTTTGGAACAGGTTTTGGAAACTAAATTAGAACTGTTTGGGACAATGGACCAGCGCTATGTTTGGAGAAGGAAGAACCAGGCTTATGAACAAAAGAACACCTTGCCTACTGTGAAGCATGGCGGGGGGTCAATTATGCTTTGGGGCTGTTTTGCTTCTAATGGTACAGGAAAGCTTCAACGTGTGCAGGGTACCATGAATTCCCTTCAGTACCAGGAGATCTTGGAGGAAAATGTGATGGAGTCAGTCACAAACCTGCGGCTTGGGAGACGTTGGACCTTCCAACAGGACAATGATCCGAAGCACACATCCAAGTCCACTAGAGCATGGTTGAACATGAAAGGCTGGAACATTCTAGAGTGGCCATCGCAATCACCAGACTTAAATCCAATTGAGAACCTCTGGTGGGACCTAAAGAAGGCAGTTGCAGTGCGCAAGCCTAAGAATGTGACTGAACTGGAGGCTTTTGCCCATGAAGAATGGGCTAAGATACCCATAGGTCGCTGCAAGACACTTGTGTCAAGCTATGCTTCACGCTTGAAAGCTGTCATAACTGGAAAAGGATGTTGTACTAAGTACTAAAAAATAATGTCACTAGGGGGTTGAATAAAACTGATAATGATGTGAGCACAGTAAAGACATTTGTGGTTATTCCATCATAAATATTATGTTATGTTTGTCTAATTTATAAGTGCCTCTTTGATATAATTGTAAATAAGATGACTGAAATGATCAAAATCAATGTCAAACTGGCCAAAACACTTTATTTCAGTGGGGGTTGAATAAATTTGATCACAACTGTATATCTTAAAAATTAAGATTTTCCTAAACTTATATATTTTATTTTAATTTTTATATTTTTTTAAAGTTAACTGTACTTAAAAATTATATTACATGAACTTAAAATTTCTTAGGTAATCGGTTACAACAAAACTTTTTGAGTTCAGTGAACTTGTTGGGTTTTACAGTGTATATATGTATACCTATACACCTGTATACTTGTATATATGTATACCTGTATATATGCATACCTATACACCTGTATACCTGTATATATGTATAACTATACACCTGTATACCTGTATATATGTTTACCTATACACCTGTATACCTGTATATACAGTTGTGATCAAATTTATTCAACCCCCAATGCTGCGAAGGGTTTTATGGAATTCAGTGCACATTTGTAATTGTGTTCATAATGAAATCTTACAAGGACTTGTTAAAGAACTAAATGCAACTAAGATAGCATCAATTTTTTTTGTCATAAAGTATTAAATGGCCTTTTTGTGATTTCTTCATTGACACAATTATTCAACCCCTTTACGACTACCACTCCTAAGAACAGAGGTTCAATTCCAGTGTTTTCCATCAGGTATTGAAAACATCTGTGGATGTCAACGAGCAGCAATCAAGCATGATAAGCACCAATTAGGCAGATTTAAAAGGACTGTGATACTCAGCTCCTTCTAGACATCTACTGGTGTGTTTCCAAGCATGGTGAAGGCAAGAGAATGGTCCCAGAAGACAAGAGAAGAGGTTATTGCTCTTCACAAGAATGGCAATGGATATAAAAACATTGCGAAGTTGTTAAATATTCCAAGAGACACTATCGGAAGTATCATTCGCAAGTTCAAGTTAAAGGGCACAGTGGAAACGTTACCTGGTCGTGGCAGAAAGAAGATCCTGACCGCGACTGCTGTGCGCTACCTGAAGCGTAATGTGGAGAAAAATCCCCGCGTGACTGCTAAGGAACTGAAAAAAGACCTGTCAGATGTGGGCACTGAAGTTTCAGCTCAGACAATAAGGCGCGCACTGCATAACGAAGACCTCCATGCCAGAACGCCCAGACGCACCCCCTTGCTGACTCCAAAGAACAAGAAAAGTCGACTGCAGTATGCCAAAAGTCATGTGGACAAGCCACAAAGGTTTTGGAACAGGT
Organism: Brachyhypopomus gauderio; assembly: GCF_052324685.1. Lineage (NCBI taxonomy): Eukaryota > Metazoa > Chordata > Actinopteri > Gymnotiformes > Hypopomidae > Brachyhypopomus > Brachyhypopomus gauderio. Next base: position 7,835,912 of record NC_135223.1, read on the forward strand.
TTTGGAAACTAAATTAGAACTGTTTGGGACAATGGACCAGCGCTATGTTTGGAGAAGGAAGAACCAGGCTTATGAACAAAAGAACACCTTGCCTACTGTGAAGCATGGCGGGGGGTCAATTATGCTTTGGGGCTGTTTTGCTTCTAATGGTACAGGAAAGCTTCAACGTGTGCAGGGTACCATGAATTCCCTTCAGTACCAGGAGATCTTGGAGGAAAATGTGATGGAGTCAGTCACAAACCTGCGGCTTGGGAGACGTTGGACCTTCCAACAGGACAATGATCCGAAGCACACATCCAAGTCCACTAGAGCATGGTTGAACATGAAAGGCTGGAACATTCTAGAGTGGCCATCGCAATCACCAGACTTAAATCCAATTGAGAACCTCTGGTGGGACCTAAAGAAGGCAGTTGCAGTGCGCAAGCCTAAGAATGTGACTGAACTGGAGGCTTTTGCCCATGAAGAATGGGCTAAGATACCCATAGGTCGCTGCAAGACACTTGTGTCAAGCTATGCTTCACGCTTGAAAGCTGTCATAACTGGAAAAGGATGTTGTACTAAGTACTAAAAAATAATGTCACTAGGGGGTTGAATAAAACTGATAATGATGTGAGCACAGTAAAGACATTTGTGGTTATTCCATCATAAATATTATGTTATGTTTGTCTAATTTATAAGTGCCTCTTTGATATAATTGTAAATAAGATGACTGAAATGATCAAAATCAATGTCAAACTGGCCAAAACACTTTATTTCAGTGGGGGTTGAATAAATTTGATCACAACTGTATGCATACCTATACACCTGTATACCTGTATATATGTATACCTATACACCTGTATACCTGTATATATGTTTACCTATACACCTGTATACCTGTATATATGTATACCTATACACCTGTATACCTGTATATTGTCCTAATCTCTCTCCATCTCCCTCTCTCCTTCTTCCTCTGCCAGTCTATGTCCATCCCTGTCTCCCTCTCCCTCCCTTTCTCTCCCTCTCCCTCTATCTCTTACCCCCTCTCTTCCTCTCTCTCTCTCCCTCTCCCTGTCTTCCTCTCTCCTGCTGTCTTATCCTCTTCTCTCACAGTCAGAGTTGTCAATAATTGATGACTCTGGCTTGCTGAAAGGGTAACAGGTCTACAGGAGTAATCTATTACCAATTCATATCTATTTTAATCTATTACCAATTCATATCTAACAACACACATCCAGTTTGGTCTGTTCTATGTGTGAATATTGCACGTTTTATCTCCCATGTTATTTACTTGTTTGTGTGTGCTGTGTGTGTGTGTGTGTTGTCTGAGTTTGTGCTTGTGTGTGGGTGTGTGTGTGTGTGTGTGTTGTCTGAGTTTGTGCTTGTGTGTGGGTGTGTGTGTGTGTGTGTGTGTGTGTGTGTGTGTTGTCTGAGTTTGTGCTTGTGTGTGGGTGTGTGTGTGTTGTCTGTGCATGTGTGTGTGATGCTGGCTACCCAGGGACATGCAAGAGTTACTGCTGTCAATCAACAGACAGCGGGATAGATGGAAGGATGTAGAGAAAGATGAAATGAGAGAAAGGCAGGGGGCAGAGGGGAGGGATAGAGTGAGAAAGAAGAGAGAGAGGAAGAGAGAGAGAGAGAGAGAGAGAGAGAGAGAGAGCACACCAAGAGCTTAATTTGTTTGGAGTGTTGATACGCTGTATGGCTGATGTGTTCTGGAGGTGTCAGTCAGGAACAGAACGATGGAGAACAGGAACGAGAAGTTTCTCACCAGAAAAAGAAGTTTCACGTTTGGATCTTATGGAGGGTGAGTGGCCTCCCAGCAGAACCGCTTCTATAATTTGTTTAAAGGTCTTGAAAGATCATTCCTACAAGTAACTAGCCTAATATCTTCTGCCTTCAGGATTGACAAGTTCATTAGTGTCAGTGAGAGCAGGTAGGAAGTGGAGCATCTTAACTGCTCCTAACACTGAACACTGAGGCACTTCCAGAAATCTCTGTGTTTGTTCCAGTCAAGCAGAATCCCTGGAGCATCAGATGCTGGACATCGTGGACTCTCCTTCAAGTGAGACCAGACATAGGGTTAGGGTCGCCTCCACTAACCCCACTCAGAAGGTAAACCATCAAAACAATGTTCCTTTGTGTTTCAGTCAGACAGTTTCACCAGATTGATGTCTGGAAGGAGGCCGCAGACCCAGACTGTGTCAGTAATCCCAGCTGAAGTCTTCTACCACATTTCTCTTTCTGTTTTCTCTGTCTTCCTCTACAGGTGACTGAGCTGTTTGAGATTATCGAGAAAATGCAGGTAGTTCCGTTTTATTTGGGTAATATTTTTTGTGTTGTTCAGATTCATGTGTTTCCCCTTTCCATTCTGATGGGTGCTCTCAAACTCTGTTTCCAGGGCAGCAGACTGGAAGAGCAGCGCTGTGAGTTCCCACCACCGTATAAGGTACAGATACCTGTACTATACCTATACTGTACCTATACTATACCTATACTATACCTGTACTATACCTATACTATACATATACTATACCTGTACTATACCTATACTATACCTATACTATACCTGTACTATACCTATACTGTACCTATACTATACCTGTACTATACCTATACTATACATATACTATACCTGTACTATACCTATACTATACATATACTATACCTGTACTATACCTATACTATACCTATACTATACCTGTACTATACCTATACTGTACCTATACTATACCTGTACTATACCTATACTATACATATACTGTAACTGTACTATACCTATACTGTACCTATACTATACCTGTACTATACCTATACTATACATATACTGTAACTGTACTATACCTATACTATACCTATACTATACCTGTACTATACCTATACTATACATATACTGTAACTGTACTATACCTATACTATACCTATACTATACCTGTACTATACCTATACTATACATATACTGTAACTGTACTATACCTATACTATACCTATACTATACCTGTACTATACCTATACTGTACCTATACTATACCTGTACTATACCTATACTATACCTGTACTATACCTATACTGTACCTATACTATACCTGTACTATACCTATACTATACATATACTGTAACTGTACTATACATATACTATACCTATACTATACCTGTACTATACCTATACTGTACCTATACTATACCTGTACTATACCTATACTATACCTGTACTATACCTATACTGTACCTATACTATACCTGTACTATACCTATACTATACATATACTGTAACTGTACTATACCTATACTATACCTATACTATACCTGTACTATACCTATACTGTACCTATACTATACCTGTACTATACCTATACTGTACCTATACTATACCTGTACTATACCTATACGATACATATACTGTAACTGTACTATACCTATACTATACCTGTACTATACCTATACGATACATATACTGTAACTGTACTATACCTATACTATACCTGTACTATACCTATACTATACATATACTGTAACTGTACTATACCTATACTATACCTATACTATACCTGTACTATACCTATACTATACCTATACTATACCTGTACTATACCTATACTATACCTGTACTATACCTATACTATACCTATACTAACCCTGTACTATACCTACACTATACCTATACTATACCTATACTGTCAAAACTATACCCATACTATCAATACTATACCTTCAGCATCAACACTATATCTATTCTATCAACACTACACCCATACTATGAATACTATACCTATACTATCAATACTATACCTATAGTGCCTATATACCATACAAACTGTAAACTACTGGTTGTAGTGTGCATTATGAAGTCTAATGTGCTCACCCTTGTCAGTCTCGCTTGCTGAACATCGGGGGTGATTTACCCCTCGTCCTGCCTCCCAAATCGGGGGGGTACTGGATTGACCCCCCACTGGAGCGGGACCTGGAGACCAGTCCCACTGCCCCTTCTGCTGTGTTTGGCCTGGAAATGTACGATATCATGGAGCGGGACAGTGAGGCAAAGATCTACCAGGAGTTTTTCCGACACAGGGTCAGGTTCTTCTTCACTCCGGTCAGGTTCTTCTTCACTCCGGTCAGGTTCTCTTACACTTCCCGGGTTTTTTTCTATAAAGATGCTACCATTCATCACTCTGATCTGTGTTTTAATTCTTGATTTCTAATCCCAAGCACTGTGTTTATAATGCCAGATGTGTCTGGTATCACAATCAGCAGTAGTTCATCTGTGGTTCATCTTTGTTTCCCAAGGTATTATGTTGTTAGTGTTTTTCTTGCATCTTCCATCAGTACCATCAGTCATTCACTGCCATAGACCCCTGCGTGGGGCCCCTGGTCCTGTCTGTCTGTCTGGAGGAGGAGGAGAACAGACTCAGAGTGATTCTGAGGTGAGAACTCTCACACCAACACACACACACACGTACACACACACAATACAATACACACACACACATACACACACAATACAATACGCACACACATTGTTCTTTTCTCTGCAGGATGAACGAGTGCTCTCTGCATGGGACATTTTCGCTCTCTCTGTTCCCGCACCTCCCCACAGCTGTGCAGCTTGGGAAGGTATTCCACATTACTCTCATCATTCCTCACTTCAGTTAAAACTGCATGAAAATTCATCAGCTTTTCCCTGCCAGATGCTCTGTGCCAGTGTGAGTGTGTCAAGCTTTGAGGTTGTCAGCTACCTAAAGGTAACCATCAAATACCCTCCCTAACCCTAACACCTAACCATCAAATATACCCTCCCTAACCCTAAAACCTAACCATCAAACACCCTCCCTATCCCTAACACCTAACCATCAAATACCCTCCCTAACCCTAACACCTAACCATCAAACATACTCCCTAACCCTAACAAACATCCTCCCTAATCCCAACACCAACTCTTTCTCTTTCTTACAGGCTCCAGAGCTTCTAACAGCCTTTGATGAACACAGAGTATCTCAGAACTTTAAGTTTGGTGTGTTATATCAGAAGGAGGGGCAGGTGAGCATCACCTCAACATCTCTTTCAGTCTCTCCTGACCCCTAACCCCTGGCCTCTTCGAGCACCTCTTTTCATGTTCAGCAAAAGGGCACTGTGGTTTCATCTGGCTGCGTTTGTCAAGCTTTTAAATTTTAAAATTTTAAATTTTATAAGGCTAAGTGCCTAGTCTTCTGTTATGCAGTGTAATGGTTGTTTTACAGCTGACAGAGGAAGACATTCTCAGCAACAATGAAGAAAGTGAAGAGTTTAAGGACTTTCTCTCCATACTTGGCCAGACTGTGAAGTTGCGAGGATTCACTGGGTAAACAGCATTAACTGGTCTCTAAACGGTTCTCAGCAGGGAGGACTGTTGAGACATGTTGAGACATGGTCGCAAGCTCGGACTGTTGCAGCTGAAACTCTTCTTCTGCTTCAGTTTCAGGGGGGGTCTGGATGTGTCGTATGGCCAGACAGGAAGTGAAGCAGTCTTTACTTCCTTCCATGGAAGAGAGATCATGTTCCACGTGGCCACCAAACTGCCCTTCACAGACGGAGACACACAGCAGGTAGAAATGATAATAATAAGTCACAATAACAATAAACTCTATTTATATAGTACCTTTCCCAAACCCAGGGATATTTCATACTTCATACCATGTCACTACATCATTCACATTATGATCTATGTTAGATCCAGACTGTTCTTTGGAAGCATTTTATCCAGATTCATTTATTTACAGTTTGGGTACTTTACAAATTCTATGGCATCAAAGGTGCTATTGGAAATGTCTGAGCATAACCAGTGTCAATATAAACCAGTGTCATAACCAGTGTCAATATAAACCAGTGTCATAACCAGTGTCAATATAAATAAAGGACATTTAGATTTAACTGCCTCTGCTGACTACTGGTTCTCTACTGACTGGACATGCAGTCAGAACTACTGGTTCTCTACTGACTGGACATGCAGTCAGAACTACTGGTTCTCTACTGACTGGACATGCAGTCAGAACTACTGGTTCTCTACTGACTGGGTCTTCCTGCTTCACGTACTCTCAGCTGCAGAGAAAAAGGCACATTGGGAATGACATCGTGGCTGTGGTTTACCAGGAGGGCCAAACTCCCTTCATCTGTGATGTCATCAGCTCACACTTCCTGCACTGTTTCATCGCTGTGAGGAGAGTAAAGCATGGCAACGGGGCTGATGGGAGAGATGGGGGGGCCTTTCAGGTGAGACACAGGTGTGCATGTGTGTGTGTGTGTGTGTGGGTGGGAGAGATGGGGAGTGTTTTGAAGATATTGAAGAAGTGAAGGACGAGTTAAGAAAAAACTAAATTAATTAAATTCATGTTAAATATTTCAATGATTGTTCCCTGATGATTGACAGGTGTCTATCACAGCCAGGGAGGATGTGCCCCCGTTTGGCCCTCCTCTTCCCAGTCCTGCCATTTTTACAGAGGTGAGAACTCATTACTGCCCTCTGCTGGATATTCCCCCGTCATGCACCTACACTTTTAGCGTAATGGTCTTAGTAGGGAAAGTGGAGCATGGTTGGGTGGATCATGGATAGATCCTGGTTCCGGTGTATAACATTCACACATGGTGTATATGTCCTGGGAATCGCTTCTTACTTCATACTGAATAAAGTAACTGGAGCTCCGTCATGTACAACAGCAACTTATTTTGGTCGTGTCCATAATCTGTGTACACCCATGTTTTTATTTTGGTCGTGTCTATAATCTATGTACAACCATGTTTTTATTTTGGTCATGTCTATAATCTATGTACACCCATGTTTTTATTTTGGTTGTGTTTATAATCTATGTACACCCATGTTTTTATTTTGGTTGTGTTTATAATCTATGTACACCCATGTTTTTATTTTGGTTGTGTTTATAATCTATGTACACCCATGTTTTTGGAATTTGTCTTTTGGAATTTGCACACAACACACATTTCATGGCTGTCTTCAGAACGTTAAGGTGGAGCAGTAATGCTCATAACTTTGGTGCCATATTTTAAGAAAGTGCAGCTACTGCAGGAGCTAGGAGTGCTCGCATCTCCGACACAAAAGAACAAGAGTTTGTGATGAAACCTTAAACTACAGGGAGACAGGGGGACTTCGGACCTCGCATAAGCTGCGGACAACACCAAATCATGAGTGATCTCCATCTGTATAGCTCTCACTGTGTTCTCACTAAAACTAGCTTCTCTCCTTAATGCAGAGTCAGAGAGAGAATGAAAAGTAACAGATGTGATTAGAGCCTTTGTCAGATCTTCAACGTCAGTGTAAGAGTGGCATTTCTCTCTGTGATATTGTTGTCACGTATCTCTGCCAGGGTTCTGTGCTACGGGAGTTTCTCTTGACTAAACTCATTAATGCAGAGATTTCGTGCTACAAGGCAGAGCGATTCAGTAGATTAGAGGTAATGAAAAATGACCACAATTTTCCAGTCACTTTTTCCTACATATAACCCAACATGATTACGCTGTCTTATGCTACTTTCCTGTGTTTCATCCCACCTCTCTCACTGGACTCAACATTCCCAAGTTGCGCACGCGTTCCTCACTCCTGGAGGCACTGCGATCAGAGCTGTCCACCCGCTCACAATGCATGCTGGGAGAACCAACACAGGCAGTCCCACCCCCAGGCGAGGGCACCAGGACTGCTTCAGAAGTGGGAGGAGGGTTCATCGAAAACTTTAAGGTGGGACGCTCTCAGTCCACAATAAGCCAACATATCAAAACCAGCCCAGAGTGGGAGTAAATTCAGCCAGTCTCAAATATGGCACCCTCCCTCAAACAAGAATAGTGGAGCAAAAATCAGACATTATAAACCACAGAGCTGTTTATGTAGCCACTCTCCTGTCTCACTCTCCTAGAGTGCTATTACAGTATGTGGTCACTCCTGTCTCACTCTCCTAGAGTGCTATTACAGTATGCGGTCATTCCTGTCTCACTCTCCTATAGAGAGCTATTAGAGTACGCAGTCACTCTTTTGACACTTTGGGAGCAGCAAAGAAAACCGGCAGCCCGGGTGCCCAAAAACTAAAGGTGAGGCTCGACATTCTGACAGTACTGGGAATACTGATGGGTTCACAGGTCACATGACCACTTCATTTTCAAATTTACAGGATCTAACACTTTCTTTCTCATGGTTCCTGTAGGATGGAGAAAGGTAAGAGTGCCTGTCCACATTTTTGCCTTTATACCGTGTGTAACTTTGTGAATATTGAGCAGGATTTTTGCTTTATAACCTCTACCCACAGTGAGTCAGTTCACAGGTCTTCTGGCCATGGCCTCGACAGCGTATCGAATACAGAGGTTAAAGGTCAAACAAGCCCTCAGGAGGACATGTAGAGGACTACCTACTCCACAACTGTAGCCCATCAACACACCTGTATGAGACAGGAAGACTCAATGTCAAGAGCATGAATAACTCAGCATGCTCAGACTCATAGTTTGTAGCTTTAGCTGCTGTGAACTTTGTAAAGTGAATGGGTAGAGTGGGCATGTCAGCAGGAGGGCAGGTCTCCACTAAGTGGCCACCATGAAGTGTTCTTAATCATAACCTGCAGATTCTCAGCTAATGCTGGGACACTGGTACAAATCTACACAGTAGTATTTCTTTGATTTTGTTTACTCAAGTTATACTCTGTTCTGCAGCATAAATCTTGCCTTAAACATTAGTTACCATGCTGCATTTCTAAAAGGCATCAGATTGTATGTTGAAATAGCCCAAACCGCCACAAGGTTTCTACCCGGTTTATTTATTTTTAGAGTACGTGATGCACTTTTTCCTAGGATGTGAATTAAAGGTACATTAAACACCATACTACAACCAAACCTTCTCATCTGTTTTATGCCCATTTGTGGTCAGTTAAAAAGAAACACTCGAACTTTGACTGAACCATTTTTTATTGAAAAGCTGAAGAGTGAGCAGGCTCAGGCCTCCCCCCACACTGCCTTGGTTTAGTCCTCCTCTTCGTCATCTCCACCTCCAGAACCTCCCTGGCCCTTCTTGGCGTTCTTCCTCTTGACACGGCCAGGTCGTCCACCACCGTACGGTGAGCGCAGGGAGAAGTCAATGTGCTTCTGACTGTCCAGCCGCACCACAAATGATGGGATGTTCACCACCTGCTTACGCACACTGCACAAACACACAGAACCAGCAAATGAGCTGACCCAGCAGACATCTTCAGAGAAACTTTATAACAAATTTGCTTTCTCAAAGGCCTCATTGACGAGGAATTCATGACAACACAGGCAATCTGACAATTCAAGTTAAATCATCGGCCAAGAAAGCATGAACACCACGATGAAGCGTGTGCGCTGTGCCCCCAACATTACCTTCTGCCAGTGTCGCGAGTGTGAAGCACTGCCTTCCACACAGTGGGGGCTCTGAGCACAGCTATAGGCAAAGGTATACGGCTCAGGGGCCGAATTGACCTTGCAGAAACCTTTCATACACACGCCACACGGAGGCTAGCAGCAAGAGCTAACAGAACAGGAAGCACAACCTCAGTACAGGGCCTCTCAGCAAGACCGGAATGGACATCAACACCCTGTCACAGCAGGGCTCACAGTAGAGATTCTGGACGGAGTTGGTTCCTGGCGTTCTTACCGGATGTGCCTCTGACGGATCAGGACTCTGGCATGATGGATGCTCTTGGCCAGACCCAGCTTGAACACCTGTGTCTGCAGACGGCGCTCCAGAAAGTCTTCCACCTTCAGACCCAAGATGTAATCCAGTTTCATTTTGCCCTCGTCAAGCACACCAATGCGCACCAGCCTTCGTAGCAGGGCATTTCCTGCACACAGGGGTCGTGTTAAGGGAGGTAAAGTACAACTCCAAAAGAATCCAAGAGTCATATAACATTGGGACACTCAATACTTAAACCTGCATTACAAAACCCTTTTTGGGTATTTAAGGCCCCTGAATTAAGCTTCCCTTATTAACATGCCTTAAACGTGCCATACCCTCAAAAAGGCGCCTGGGGTCCTTCTCGTCGAGGGTTAGCAGCTCTCGCGCAGCCTTGCGGATTTTGGCCAGAGTAAATTTCACCCGCCACACTTCCCTCTTGTTCCTCAGGCCATACTCACCTGCCCACAACACGAAGTTTAGTACACACCCGATAATATGTAACGGTAAAACGGTCCAATGTAACTATTTCTGTTCTTACCAATGAGTTTCAACTCCTGGTCGAGACGGGATTTCTCGAAGGGTCGGCGGGGGGTGACATAAGTCTTACTGCAAACCCAGGTCCGAGCAACGGGCATGACGGTTCACCTGTGCCTGTGAACATGTACGGTGTCAGAGTTACAGCCAAAACCGCTACACCAATATCGCTCAAAACGACAATACCGCTACACCAATATCGCTCAAAACGACAATACCGCTACACCAATATCGCTCAAAACGACAATACCGCTACACCAATATCGCTCAAAACGACAATACCGCTACACAAATATCGCTTTACCACTCTATCGTGAAGTAGCGAGCGGCCTTTCAATTATCCAGCTACACTAGCTAAGCTAATCACAGCCTGCAAGGCAACTATGGCTAACGAAGCCAAAGTTAGCCCCGTAGAGAGAACTGAGAAGATACGAGTTAGTTAGGAGTTACTTATAGGTTACGCTAAAGTTGATTCAAACACCAAACACAATACAGAACAATTGTATGGAGTTTAAGAAGTCCTCACTACACTAGTGACCAGGCCTCTAGCAGCGCGAGACCACGTTGTGCACCTCACGTCCTTGCTAATGTTATATTTGATCACAAAGCTTATAATCGACTGCTTATAATTTTTTAAGACTGCTACTGTTTTCAAATACATTAAAATGCTGCAAGATGTTTAACTAGGAGAATGGGACAACGATGCAATTAAAACTGTAAGAATGTGAGATCAATCCGCCATTACCTGTCCTCCTCAGGCGCGAACAGTAAAGAGAACGCGCAGCGGCGTTAGCCGCCTATATATAGAGCCCTTATGAACTACACTACCCAGAAAGCATTGTGTGAGAATGACGACCGCGACCAAGACGGCGATGGATGTTCTGCAAACCTGATGCCGCCTCCTGCTTATGGAAGTTTTTCTGTCTCAATATTAAAATGAAAATGTAATGCGCATTTGCATTTACATGTTCTACTCATACAAGCAACTTTGAGCTCAAAATTAAAATTAAAATGCAATAATTCTATTTACATTTGCAATGTGATAGACGTCTATCCATATTTCATTTCATACACAGGCATTTTGAAGCTTTATTTGTGCCTTTATTGAAATGAAAATGTATTTGCAGATTTGAATTATCGTTCATGTGATCATGCAAAAGTTGTATCAAAATTATAATTAAAATGTTATTCGCTTAATATGTTTGCATTTCGTGATAACGCGTTTGAAATATAATTTTCAACATCACCACCACGCTAATAATATGTCAATATTCAAACGTTAATGGAGAAATAGCGCCTGTATGCAATAACATTACGATACCAACAGCGCTCAAACTGTGTCAAAATGCATCTTGAAAATGCGCAGAATGCATCTTCATTTGCATGGACTTCAACAGTCAAATTAGATCCCATCAGCCTTCCAATCAGATTCCACAGCCCACTTTATTCAGCCAATCAGATTCCACAGCCCTCCACTTTATTCAGCCAATCAGATTCCACAGCCCTCCACTTTATTCAGCCAATAAAGACAGCCACCTCAGGCAGCCAATCAGGACGGGACTACAGCACACTCAGCGGTAGAGGCGAGGTTTTTAAAACATGGCCGCAGAAGTGCACGATGACGGTGAATTTCAGAGACCGTATATATATATACACATACAGTCACTGGTGAATTTACATCGATTAGTGTAAAAGTTTAATCGATCAAGTGGCGATATCTCTGCCCTATCTGGCGCTGATGTAACTGTTATTGCCAAATTGAGCGCTGTGGCAGAGCAACTGATAGTGATGGGCAAATGAAGCCTCTTGAAGCAATTAAGCTTTCCAACCCTTTGCTTTGCAAAAAGGTTCATTACTCGAGGCTTCATTCATCACTCACTAGTGACATCTGCTGGTGAAACTGTAACAGCCTCGTCATTCAGTTGGATCATACTTTCAACAATTTGTAAATGCAATATTGTCACAAAGTTTCAATCAAACTCATGTTTAGTAACAGGAGAATAAATTAAATCATGTTTTAATTATTAAAATGATTTGTAGCCAATCTAATCCTTGACCATTAGTGGTTGTGTTGGGTTTTCTTGTATGTCACATGGACTTATTTGACAATGAAGATATGATGTACTTTACTATATTGGGAATTGAGTGATTGTTGAGGTAGACTGAATATTTTGAGTTAGAAAATGATAAAAAAAAACAACAATGTGTTTAAAATAATTGCTTCTTGGGGGTTCTAGATCTGGTTTGGTAGTCATGGCCTGGTGGTTAGGGAAGGGAAGTGGTTAGGGAACTGGTCTTGTAACCGGAGGGTCGTGGGTTCGATCCCCAGACCTGAAGCCATGACTGAGGTGCCCCTTAACCCTCAATTGCTCACTTATATAAAAATGAGATAAAATGTAAGTCGTTCTGGATAAGGGCGTCTGCCAAACGTAAAATGTTTTTAACATTACAAATAAGGTTTGCCTCTTCCAATGGTTTTCAGTCTGTTTTTGATGTGTGAATCTGATATACATCCTGATCAAACAAAAAAGAATTTAGAACGTTCCAGATTTTAAATTTAACCACCTACTACAAGCCACGAAGCAACAGGGTTCATAGCGCTTTTATTTAGAAAAACGATACGCAAAATGAAGCAATGACGTGGCCGATGTAATGCGAGGCCTCGTTTGTTGCTGATCACGTGATTTTGCTCAATATGACACAAGCTCCGAAGCGGGGCTTCATCGGACACGCCCCCTTTTTACTCGGTACACGTCTCGAAGCCTCGCTTCAGATGTCCCATCACTAACAACTGAGTGTGGGTCGAACTACGGCGGTAGGACGGCCGTACTGGAGTTGTGTGTACAGCAGGGTTTCCAGCTTTTATTTATTTGTATGTGGAGATTAGAACCAGAGTTCCTGGGTCTTAACCACAATGCTAAGTCTTCCTGGGTGTAGTCGATTGTCAGAATAATCTGTGTTAGATTAGCTTTGCAGCGTCACTAATGGACATTCTACAGTGTGATGAGATGAGACTTTAATAGTGTTGCCACCTGTCCCGGTTTAACAGGTGTTACAGTCAATTCAGTTCCCCCTGTTCCCCCAAAAATCAACGAAATCACGCATTAGTCTGCTGCTGGGTTATCGCCTTTACTCGATGTGTACACGTTATTATTCGGGTTGGTTTTGTATGGAGATAATTCTGTAGCAAAACTTGAGAGCGTGAATGACCTGATTTGAGCACTTGTAAAACAAAATCTGTACGTGTATTTTTAATTTGAGAACTTGTAAATTAAAATTTGCACTTGTATTTTTGATGCGAGAACCTGTAAACTAAAAGTTGTACGTGTATTTTTAATTTGAGAACCTGTAAACTAAAAGTTGCACTTGTATTTTTAATTTGAGAACCTGTAAACTAAAAGTTGCACTTGTAGTTTTGATGTGAGAACTTGTAGAATAAAAATCTGAGCGTGAATGTTAAAAAATTACACCGCACAACTTCAAATCTGCTCTGCTTGACTTTTGCAACACACATCTCAGTGTACGTGTTGCAAAACAGATTTGTGCACTTGTACGGGGAAGTGGGTGTGGCGGTGGGCGGGGCAGTGGGGGATGAACAAGAATCGTGACTCCGCTTATTTTTCGCTGCAAAAAGGAAAGAATCTGAGGCTGAACAATTACGGATAATTCCATCTATGATGGCACAAACTAGCTAGTGACAAGTATATTTCTAATAATTATCATTATTTTTCTAAGCAAAGAAACATTATAATGACATTAGATTCAAGTTTTCATAAAGTGCCTTTATCGATCATATTCTAGTATTGCTGTCTAATACCATTTGCCATTCTTGTGTAATCCTATAATTTGATTGTCACTATTATTCCTGGTCTCTTTTCCGAGGGTTGGGAAGAAATATAGTCGGGTTACAAGTAAAGTAGAATTATCTTTATTTCCATCCGAACAGCTCAGGACAGGATAACTGGTAGCACACGCTTCTTCTTCCTCTCTCTCGTGCGAGCACCAGGTCCAGCTCCCATGGTGTCCCTTAATTACGTATTTTCCGCTCATTTTTCCCCACGCTTTGAACCATACAGCTTATAATGTGGTGCAGCTTTTCTGTAGATTTTTCTTCACCCGTCAGGGTGAATCAGGTGGTAGTTAAAGTTGTAAATAAATTAAGAAAGTGCTCATTTTCATTTAGCACATGCAAGCAGCAGGCACGACGGAGAAATGTTTTCAAACCAACGTGTGTTGTGCCGAATTCTGACTCCCCTCGTTTGCACACGCATAAAAACGCTACAGATGATATTCGGGAGTTACAGTGATTATAACTTAGTTCATTGAACACTCTAGCTTTATCCTAACTAGATATTTAAACATAATTCTGCTGTAATATTGCGAAGTCATGTGGTCAGAGGTGAACTTTGGTATAGCCCATGTGTATTTTATTCTAAATAATTAACACCCTTGAGCCAATGTGTCTTTGGACATAGATAATTCCGTGCCGTTTGCTGTGATGGATAAAGTCCAGCTCTTATTTATGCATAGAAACATAAATGGACAATATTGTATCGTCGGTCCTGTTGTGTTAATGCCTTGCCCTCGTGTTTGTGTATTATTTGAGTCTGCGCTACGTGATCACAGTTTCACGCAATTAAGATGTTGAAGCAATTCATTAAAAAAACATCCTTGTTGCATTGACAACGTTTGTGCGAACTGTCTCTTCTTTCCACAACACAATATAATCTGTATCGTCTTTATGCGATGTTAAGGGGATTTTGGCACAACACCGGCTGCAAGTGATGCACTCTCGAATAAAACCGTTTTCGTGCAACTTTATTCTACAAAAAATACAGCGTATTCAATCTCATCGCTCCGTTCTTTTACACGCCGCACGAGCATGGTTTCATATCAACCTGTTCATCACTCTTAGAGAGATATTCCAATATTTTCAAGAAATCAATGAATGTTTTTAACAAATGTGTAACAATCAATTAAATCATTTTAAACAATGTATTACTAATTATGAAATAAATGTATAATAAAATAAATCAATGTATTTGGCTTTTTTTCTTATCATACATTCGAGTACTACAAAAGCCAAATCTGTCGCACGTGAAATGCTACAGACACCGTTCAGAAACTGATCAGGGGTGGGTTTCCCGAAACGTTCGTAGCGCTAAGTACTTCGTAACCTCGTATGAAACGTATGAGGTTAAGAAGTACTTACCGCTACGAACGGTTCGGGAAACTCACCCCAGTTCAGTTAAATGTATTCAGTTCAGTAGATATGCGGCGTTTAGAAATCTACAGAAAAGCCGCACCTCGTTATAAGCTGCATGGTTCAAATCATGGGGAGGAAAGTGGCTTATAGTCCGGAAAATATTTAAGGGACACCTTGGGAGCAGGAACTGGTGCTCGCACGAGAGAGAGGAAGTAATACATAATAGTGACATTCAAATTATAGGGTTACAAAAGCAGGGCAAATTGTATTAGACAGCAATACTAGAATATGATCGATAAAGGCACTTGATGAAAACTTGAATCTAATGTCATTATGATGTTTCTTTGCTTAGAAAAATAATAATTATTAGAAAAATACTTGTCACTAGCTAGTTTATGCCATCATAGATGGAATTATCCGTAATTGTTCAGCCTCCGATTCTTTCCTTTTTGCAGCGAAAAATAAGCTGAGTCACAAATCTTGTTCATCCCCCACTGCCCCGCCCACCGCCACACCGCCACACCGCCCCGCCCACTTCCCCGTACAAGTGCACAAATCTGTTTTGCAACACGTACACCGAGATATGTGTTGCAAAAGTCGAGCAGAGCAGATTTGAAGTTGTGCTGTGTAATTTTTTAACATTCACGCTCAGATTTTTATTCTACAAGTTCTCACATCAAAACTACAAGTGCAACATTTGGTTTACAGGTTCTCAAATTAAAAATACAAGTGCAACTTTTAGTTTACAGGTTCTCAAATTAAAAATACACGTACAACTTTTAGTTTACAGGTTCTCAAATTAAAAATACACGTACAGATTTTGTTTTACAAGTGCTCAAATCAGGTCATTCACGCTCTCAAGTTTTGCTACAGATTTATCTCCATAGTTTTGTTTCTCTAGCTAAAGTTAACTTTGTGTGCTTGTGACTAACTGTGCTGTAAAGCTCAGGTGTTTTAGCAGAGGATTAAATGTACAAACAGGGCCGGCCCTTCCATTAGGCGACATAGGCAAATGCTAGGGGCGCCGTCTGTCTGCATGCGCTCGCGTGCATGCGTTTTTTAAATTTTTTTAACAAATGAACAATTAATAAATGTGAAAACAAGCAAAGTCCACATAATCATATTTTCATTGTTTAATAATATTAGTCAAATTAATCATTATTATAATAACAACACACGACACCTTCACCCGTGCGCCCGTTCACCCGTGTGGTGAATTAACACTATACCAGTGGCGAACCGTCAGGGACTTCAACGCCTTCTCTGAAGGTTAATTGATCTTAAAAAGAATGCTTTATCTATTATATGTAATATATGTTAATAATGCTTCACCAATAATTTGTATTTTTCCTATAAATCGGCTTTCAAATCCACTTTTCGTACTTGTGCTGGAAAAAAAGAAATTTAGTGCTGAAATTAAAAAATCAACCAATCAGAATATTTCACACCGTTGTTTCTAGGTAAAAGAGAGAAAGGCCCTCCCCCAGGACCTTCTGTTTATCTGTCGCATATGCTTGCCTTTTACATTGAGAGCTTTTATTATAGATTGGCAGTTTTATCAACCAATCATATTATCGAATTAGAATCATGGGGGCGTGCTCCAATGGCCTCTCATTTTTATTTGAAACAAATCTAAAATGTTGCCAATCTGTAGCTGTTGTGTTTTTCTTTGAAACCAGCTCGCTTGACTCACAACTTACACTCAATCGTCATTGTGGCTTTTTCCCCTCTGTATGATCTTAGTGAAAACCGCCACTGTCATCATACTGCCCAATCCTAGTAGGTGCTATGATTAGCTTAGCTTAAAATAAATATATACTAAAACACACATATGCTCCTCTGTTCATTGCAGATGCACTTTTGAAATAATAATGTTGCAGTAGGCAAATTGCCCTGATTTGCACTGGTGGTAGTTGTTGTTTTTAATTTATTTTTTTAATTTATCATTAATATTTAAAAGTTGTTCTCTGCACTACGTTATGTAAAATAGTTTTAAAATATTTTTTGTGCAACACCTTTATATTTATTGCTTGTTATATGGTAATATTTAAGTCATTTGCTTTTTATTTGTTTCTTTAATAGTGACACAATCAACACAATGATTGATAATGCAGGGGGCACCAACCAAAATCTTGCCTAGGGCACCACATTGGTCAGGGCCGGCTCTGTGTACAAAAATTACTCCGATGTTTAATTGTTTACGCTACTTTTTCAGCCTCTTGCATTTTTTAGTTCACTTGCATGCTAGCAAGATTTAATGCGTTTTTTAAAACTATTTAAATTATTTATTGAAACATAAAGAGACGTGTATTGTTCACACTTTAAAGGTTGTTTTTTTAACAGACTTATTTGTTGTTTGCTGTGTCCTGGATGTTCTACAGCCTAAAAGGACTTTTGTCTAAATACAAATTTTATTTCTAAATACAAATAAAAATGTATTACACGACAAATGTTATCCCATTTGGCTTCACGCAATATTTAAATCACTTGAGCATGTGGTATATTGTTTTTGCTTTACAGAGCAAGTTTTATCCAATGCACAGTGCTTTTACACTAAGAACACAGGGCAGGCCCGTAGCCAGGGGGGATCGGAGGGTTCGTTCGATCCCCCCCCGCCCCCTCCCCCGTACACACATGCCCCCTCAAGATAGGTAGGCTATTCAACGAATGAATTGTTAATCTCCGGTGGATATACAGACAAACAAATAAGGACAGCAACAACAGACTCACAACAAACTTATAACAGTGTTGCCAACTCTCACGCAATGAGCGTGAGACACTCGCATTTGACTGTCTTCACACGCCATACATCCGATTCTCACGCTGAAAAAATCTAGTTTATTTATCTCCGATCTACATCTATGATTCAATGAGTTACTAGCTCGCTCTGGCGCCAACTACTGGCGATCGATCGCTTTAGGCGCAACATAGAGGAAACATATAAGACATAACACCCTCCCCCCGCATAAAATCTCACTCCTAGTGATTTTGAAAAGTTGGCAACCGTGCTTATAATGAATAAAATATGTGTAAATAAAAGGTTTGAAGTGCGCTCGTGTATTTAGGGGGCATTGGAGTAGAGAGCCAAATGAAGTCCACTTTTGGGGGAAAAAGATCCCCCCCATCACAATGCTGGCTACGGGCCTGCAGGGGGAACGGATTTTACCAGAGCCCTATGAAAAATGGTTCCCCCCTCTTAAATGACAGAAAGTGTACATGTTAGGCACAACAATTAAGTTGGGGGTGTATTTGACTCTTATCCTTGTAAATAACAAGTTTTATCCACTGCACAGTGCTTTTACAGTAAGAACAAAGGGGGAACGGATTTAACCAGAGCTCTGTGAAAAATGATTCCCCCCTTGTAAATGACAGAAAATGTACATGTAAGGCACAACAATTAAGGTGGGGTTATATTTGACTCTTATCCTTGTATATAACAAGTTTTATCCAATGCACAGTGCTTTTACACTAAGAACACAGGGGGAACGGATTTAACCAGAGACTGGGAAAAATGGTTCCCCATGTAGAATAACTGCTGGAGATTATATAAAGTCAAATAATAGTGCTGATTATCTGTATCTGTGTATAATCACTTCATTCAGTGACTTTACAACTATCTGTACCACCTTTACACTGAGAACACATGGGGGAACATATTCAACCAGAGACTGGGAAATTTGGTTTCCCCTTGAAGAATAAAGCTAGAGCTGATATAAAATACAGAAATTATGCTGATTATTTATATCTGTCTATAATCAATTCATTCAGTAACATTTATTCATCCTGTACCTCCTTTAACACTGAGAACACATGGGGGAACAGGTTTTACCAGAGACTGGGAAATTTGGTTTCCCCTTGAAGAATAAAGCTAGAGCTGATATAAAATACAGAAATTATGCTGATTATTTATATCTGTCTATAATCAATTCATTCAGTAACATTTATTCATCCTGTACCTCCTTTAACACTGAGAACACATGGGGGAACAGGTTTTACCAGAGACTGGGACATTTGGTTCCCCTTGTATTCTCAATGTAAATGTGATGCAGATAGTATTAAAGTTACTGAGGGAAATGGTAATCTATATATAGTTTATCAGCATCAATCTTCTTCTTCTTTCCGCAATTCCCATTTAGGGGTCGCCACAGCGGATCAAACTCCTCCGTCTGGCCCTGTCCTGAGTGTCTTCCACTGACACACCAGCCACTCTCATATCGCCGCCACACACCCCCCCCCCCCCCCCCCCCCCGCTCGACAGATTACACTCGCTCAGTATGACAGTGTCCTTGTTTTTTGTCAGACCTAGGTGGCAACCCTAGACTTTAATGATCCCACATTGAGGAAATTTCTTCATTAGATGTGTTGAAGAACAAGGGATTCAGTAGTCGGAATACAGTGTTAAAACATAACTATTGTAATGATCCTTAAGGGATTATTGGGTTACTGTTTCTTCAAGTTAAGTTGTGTGTGTGAGTGGGAAAGTGCGCGAGGAGCGAGAGTGAGAGAGAGAGTGAGTTCGCTTGTATTAGTGTTTTAAATAAAAGAGACAAGTTGGTATTTAACGAACGTTACACTATGTTTAAGAACAAGGAAATCAGTAGTCTAAACGAGCACAGCCAGAGAGCCAACCGCAGTTGTAGACCTGCAGTCCTAGACCTGCCGTAGTTTTAGACATGCGCCACCTAGCGGCTCGGAATGTAACGTAATATCCAGATACTGTTTGGTATGTCGCGGGAGCAAATGGAAGAAAGATAAACAACAATAATATATGATAATATCTCAAGGTCATTTTTGTGTTATCGTAATGTTTGTCATGAAGGATGAATCTGGCTAGTGTTAGTGTGTCTTAGTTCGTTAGTTCTGGCTTTATGGCTACCTGGTAGCTACTTTGACAGATATTGCTAGTCCTAGCAAAAGAGCCACTTCTATTCATTTTTGAATTTCAGGATGTCATGGAAATGTTTATTGAAGAATGTGTAAAATGCAAACTGAGGTTAAAGAATGAAATAAACACAAATGTAATCACATGCTTTTTTGTACTAATTCATAGCCACATTTTTTTCATTAAATTGAAGCTAACTGAAGTGTACATAGGTATGTGAATGGTTTATTAACTAATGTGCCATTCAAACAAGTTGAAATGTCAATGTTTTGTTTGCTTATTATTCTTATATTGCATTGACAATTAATATTCTAAAATGCAAATATAAATCTAGTGAACATGACAATTATTCTGCCAGTGCTTTTGGGAAAGTAGTGAGTAATTAAATGGATGTCAGCTTCAGGTTGAACACTGTATTGGATTTGTCATTGGTCTCATTGTATATTACTAGTATGTCAGTGTCATTACAGTGGCAATGCAAGTTTGATGAAAAACCCAAAGTATCATATCTGTAATTTGCTAGTTGCCTGCCAATAAAGGTATACGAGTAAAATAAATCACTCCCAGGGCCAGCCCTTCCAAAACAAGCAAATTCCACATAATCATAATTTCATTGTTTAATAATATTAGTCAAATTAATAATTCTTATAATAACAACACACGACACCTATCCCCCGCGCGCCAACCCGCCCTCCCCCGCGCGCTCTGCGCACCTCGTTACTGTTTCTCTGTGGGGAAAAAGACACCACAGAGTGAGTGACATCTCCCTGTAAAGACGTCAAAAAGGCAGAAGTCCTCTGGTGCCCAGGGTAGAAAAAGGAGAAAAGTTGAGGAAGAAATGCGGCAAAAAACAGGTAATATAATGGTAAAATGTGAGTTAACACTATACCAGCAGTGGCGAATTGTCTCTTCTCTGAAGGTTCATTGATCTTAAAAATGATGCTTTATCTATTATATGTAGTGTTGCGAATAACGCCGTTAAAAATAACGGCGTTAGGTAACGTCGTCATTTTGTCAGTAATGGGATAATATAATTCGTTACTTTTCCTGTCGTTATAACGCCGTTGACGTTACTGGTCATTAAAAGCGGTGCGTTACTACATATTGATATACTAATGCGAGCGGACCGCTGCCCAGGCTAGTGAGGAGTAACAGATCTCAATAGGTCACAGTTCTCGGTGTAACACCTGTTTAACTTAACAAGTCAGTAAGCGATTGGCTAAGGCAGCGTTATGATAGCCAATCAGAGCCAGTGTTTTTACACGCGCGTCGAAGCACACGAGTGACACGACACAAACGGAGAAGAGGCCGAAATGGCGTCAGGAGCAAGCCGAAGAAAAGTTAGCATTTTCAAGGTGGTGATATAAACATTATTTAAGAAAATACTTGAAGTTCCTGAATGTCTACCAGACTGGGTATTTGATTTATTTAATTAAGAATAGAGGTTTTATTGTTAAGTTTACTTCTGTTGTAAACAAACCAGTTGTCTCAGGTTGAGAGAATTTAATTTAATTTGATAGATGTAAATGCACTTTATATAGTGTAACTGTTTACTTTTGCTTTTTTTTCCAAAGATTTGGGATTTTAAAGGATTTTATCCTGCACTGGTCTGTGGATGTGCAATAAATATCAAAAGTTAAACAATTTTCTGATCTACTCATTTCAACTGACTGTAAAAACTGCTTTTTCAAAAACATCCTTATTCATTGGCACATAACCTTTTTTTAACTGTAACACAAATAGTTACTTTCCCTGGTAACAAGTTACTTTTATTATAGAGTAATTCAGTTACTAACTCAGTTACTTTTTTGAACAAGTAGTGAGTAACTATAACTAATTACTTTTTTAAAGTAACGTTCCCAACACTGATTATATGTAATATATGTTAATAACGCTTCACCAATAATATGTATTTTTCCTCAAAATCGGCTTTCAAATCCACTTTTCGTGCTCGTGATGGAAAAAAAAACTCAGTGCTGAAATTAAAAATCAACCAATCAGAATATTTCACACCGTTGTTTCTAGGTAAAAGAGAGAAAGAACTTCCGTTTATCTGTCTTTGAGACCTTTTATTATGGATTGACAGTTTTATCAACCAATCATATTATCGAATCTCGCCTAGGGCACCACATTGGTCAGGGCCGGCTCTGATCACTCCTAACATTCTGGAAACGTATGCTTACCAGGGGCCTCATGTACAAACGGTGCGTACGCACAAAAACATTGCGTACGCTATGTTTCACGCAAACGGTCAGATGTACGAAATGTGATTTGAATGTGAGAAAGTGCGTAAACCTACGACACCTTCACCTCTGGCGTACGCATGTTTCTAATGTGTTTTCGTCAATTAGCGACACTTAGAGGTGATGCATTGAAATTACAACTATTAAGATATCCTTCACGCACACATTGTAGTAAGCCCTTATTGGGTAAAATAAAGTAAATTAATCAGAAAATTAAACAGTAAATTAATCAGACAATTTCACTGCCTTACTGAAATAATCATTCAACGTGTTTCCACTTAGCCTAGATTATATAAATATGCATTAAATGTTGCACTGGAGTTCTTGGGAGATGGCAGCATTGGCATTATTGGAAGATATTGATAATGGCCGAATTCGCTGAGAGCACGTTTTCCGTGACCATTATGATTCTTTAGCCCATGATGATGAGTGGCTTTTAAGCCATTTCAGATTTCCAAGAACTGTCCTCTTGTGTTGAGTTGGGTCCAGTTTTGGAGAGAGAAACGCGAGGAGTCGCGCATTGCCAGCGACAACGCTCGGCTTTCTGGCAACTGGCTCGTTTCAAAGAGAACTGACAAACCGGTCGGGGATATCCCAGTCATCTCTGAGCCGGGCCATGCCAGCTGTTTTGGATAGGATCATCTGCATGTCAGCTAGTTATATAAAGTTCCCATATGAAGCAGTTGACCAGGCAAACATTAAAGCGCAATTTGCAGCGATAATGCAACCCTAATATAATCGGAGCGATCGACTGCACACACATTTCTATGAAGGCACCATCTGAGGAGGAATTTGCTTATGTGAATAGAAAGTACTTTAACTCCATAAACGTGCAAATAATCTGTGATGTAAAAACTTACTAATGTAGTGGCACGTTGGCCTGGATCAACCCAATGATTAGTACATCCTTACAAACTGCATGGTTGGGATAAGATTACAAGCTAGCAGAGTGCGTGACGGGTGGCTAGCCTACTTGGTAAGCAACAAAATTTAAGCATTTAAATAAAACCTTTTGACATTTCCAGCTTAGAATAATTAATTTTAAACATGGGTAATTGTTAAATTACTTAGGAAACAGCAGCTACGTGCTCAAGACGTGGCTGATGACCCTTTGTAATCCACAGACTGACATGGAGCGGAGATACAATCTCTCCATTCTCGCACCCGGTCAGTCGTGGAGAGGGCGATAGGGCAGCTGAAAAGCCGGTGGCGCTGGCTGGACAGGACTGGGGGATGCTCGTGTATCGGCCAGAGAAGGTGTGTCGTATTGTGAGGGCATGTGGGATCCTGCACAATGTTGCGCACAGGTATGCCGTGCCATTGTTAGAGGTGGTGGAGCACCCAGCGAACCCAGAGCCAGGACAAATTAATGCGCAGCGCAAATTTTAACCAATTATTTTATTGAGTCGCTGATGCTAGTGAGCGCATCACTGATATTTTTTAGGTGCATTATATTATTCTGCCAGTGTGTATATTATTCTGACCCCACAACATTTAAAGCTTCACACACGCTATCCCACTCAGACCTTTTGCGCTTTGCCGTAATGCCACAACGTGCCAAACAAACATTTTTCCGCACCTCTACCTCATTCAGGAGCGTCTCTACTTTCACATTCGGTGAAGTTCCTCTTTTTTCCCGTTTAGACATGGTTTGTGATAGATCAGAGAGCAAACTTCTCCGGTGCAGGGCAAATTTAAATGAATTTGCATATTTATAGGGGGGGCGTGTCACAGTGTGCGCTCAATTCCACGTTGATTGGGATGTACAAAAGAAATGTGCGTGAATTCCGGCGTACGCACGGTTTGATACATCCGGATTTTTTAATGCGTACGCCATTTTCTGGATTTGTACGTATTTTTAGTAAGAAATCCACGCAAGTCTTTGTACATGAGGCCCCAGAGCCGTATAGAGAGAGAGTCGCGACAACGGAAGTTCAAAACGCTTGATGGTCACGTGATTCACGGAGGCTTCAGATAGTTCCAGGAAGTTCAATTTGAGCGCATAAACACACAGACAGAACTGCGATTTGAGGATTATTGTGAACATATAGCGACCAACTTTAGGCTAATTTTAGAGCATATTGCTGTTTAATGCTTTGATTGTTTTATAATTGTTATATATTACATTCATTTATATATTTAGAGGGACAGGAAGGGGTGAGAAATTCAGATTAGATTAATTTTCTAACATTAACATATCTTTAAATCATGGTGATTTCTGTAATCCCATGGTATTGGGGACCTAAGTAATCTAAATGACTAATGTACATTTTCTGACAGAAGGAAAAGTTTCTTTGACTTCATTGTGCAGAAATATGCTTTAAAAGGGTACATTAAAACACATTACATTTACATCCAGACAGTATATGACATATTAAAATACATTGATAAATTATATATTTATCTTGTATTTTTAATACACACTTATTTACAGCAATTAATTCATTAAATAAATCTCTAATAATCTCAAATATGAATATCATGTCAAGCAGTTTTTCTGTGTCTTTTCCTCCGTGTTGTTTGTGTAGTGTCCACCATGGTTTGCTGTGTTGCATGGGGATGCTCCAATCGAGCAAAAATGTATGGTTTCCCCACTGATACTGAGAGGAGAAAAAAAATGGTTGTCTCAACTAAGCAGGAGCAATCTTACCCTCACTAAAGATTAGATTACAACAGCAAATATATATGTGAGGTAATCATCAAACACTGCATTTGCACTTTTCACAATAAACACACTATTGGAAAGCTTAATGCATAATTTATTAAAATACAGAATAGTGAACAAAAAAAATCAAAGACTCCAGACAGACTCGGGTGCAGGGTGAGGGTGCTATCTAGTTGCAGGCTCCATTGAATCCCCTATGGTTCTTTGGCTTAAAGAGAGAGAGGAGAAGAAGACAGGAGAAAATGATTATTATGAGTATTGATGTGATATGAATCATCCTTGGTTGTTTTTTATACATGTAATGAGTGTATACGTATCCAGTAAGTGTTCGTGTATTCACCCACTATGGGATATGTATATGGGTAGACAGAACTGAGTTGTCATGTGTGAGGAGTAAACTCACATCATTCTGCAGGCACATTTTGAGGCAGACCAGTTCATCAGAACCAAACAGGGCAAGACTAGGCTGAGAGCAGATGCTGTTCCCACCATTTTTGTGCATCGCCCTGCACTCAGAAAGAGGAAGCCCCCTGCACTACGATGCACCACTGGACCTGTAAAGACAGGGCCAATAGCTGCTGATCACAGCTATAGTGTTGACACGGGTATAATAAGTATGAACTCCTAATAATTATATTATTTCTTTAGGTGATAGAATATTTAAAACTTAATCACACTAAATAGTATACGTCTTTTATATCCAGCAGTTTCAAAAACTGAGGAAATACATTAATAAAATAAAATAAAAATAAATAAAACGAAATAAAAAGGAAAATAAAATAAATAAAAGGATAAATAAATAAAATAAAAGGAAATAAAATGTTAGCTGGTACTCCAAAATGGATATCCTCATTTCAGCTCCTTGACCCAACACACTCTACAATCACACTCAAATGTTATATTTAACCAATACTTAGCTACTCCGTAAAAACATCGCGTTTAGGTGAAATGGCATTAAGAGAGGAATTTACTATTAATAGGCTGTCAGTAGTTAATGTGAAATCTCGCTAACCGTATTCACGTTGTCTTTACATAGATTTAGTTCCCTAAATCTGCTTATTAAGAGGTGGATAATTCACTAAAATGCTTTAATTCACATTTTAATGCACATGTTAATTTGATTCTGATGTCCTTATAATACACAATCAGATTTTTTAAGCGTACTAACCTGTAAAAGTGTATCACAGATGGTCCACTGCTCCAGTTTGACTGCGCTGCTTGTATTTGCTGCTAACTTCCGGGAACTATTGACAGGCTCCACGATCCGCCATTGCTGTAAAAAACTGGTCCATTGGAGTGAACGGAGTTGACGCGACTCTCTCTCTATATGGCTCTGATGCTTACTCACTGAAAGCATCCGGACATTAAGCAATTTTTGCTGATTTTTTATACAAAATATGCCAGTAACCTTCAGGAGACAAGCTGTGTGTAAATGACCAAATTAATCAAAACTACTACCTAAAAAATAGGGAAAATGAGGCGTAATACTTCTATTTAAATACAAAATGTGGTGTACATTATCGTTTAAAACTTGTCAAAGGTTATGGATTTGGCTAAAACAATTGTGAATCAATGAGCATATTTAACAAATAAGCTCTTTATACAACGGCCTACAGCACGCCATGGAACTGCTAGAACTGCGGTTGGCTGTCGTTAGCTACATTCCATGCCGCTAGGTGGCGCATGTCTAAAACTACTGCACGTCTACTTATATATATATATATATATATATATATATATATATATATATATATATATATATATATATATATATATATATTATAAGTATATACTTAATATAAATATATTGTGACGGCGGAGGAGCTGTATATAGAGAAGCCCCGCCTCCCGTGAAGCAAGGGACACTGGGAAACCTCTTTCCGCGATGTTCTGTAAATGACACCCTGTTTAAAGTAATTAAAAGATCTGAAGTTCGGTTCCTAGTTTAAGACATATTTGAGAGAAGCAGTAGAGATGTTCTAGATGGTTTGTTGTTAGCCAAGGGAGTTACCAGAAGGGTGAAACTTAATCCAGTTATTGACCTGGCAGCGAAAATGACGAGAGAGCAGGTCAGAAAGTAGTGAGCAAAAGAAATAAAAAGGGTTGTTTTCCAAACATGAGTCTCTCTACTGGCCTCTCTGTTCACCCGACGCTACAACTGGTGTCAGAATGTGGGCCTCTGGACGATCTGGAGTGTCTGCGGGAACAGATCGAGGAGGAGATCCAACACGCAAGACGGGTGGAGAGGTCCCTCGAGCTACGTCTCGGTGCAGAGGGGCACAGCGCGGCGAAGCTCGGAATGGGACGAGAGAGACGACGCCCACCGGCTACCCTCGGCGATGACGGCTCGCAGACGCTGGTCACGCCGCTGACCAGGAAACCGGCTACTGCAACGCCACAACGGCACACACTGGTCACACCGCTTAGGCTACCGGAGTATGACGGGATGTCAGACTGGACCGAATTTGATGCGCAGTTGAGGGTCGTGGCCGGATACATGGGATGGACGGATGACGAAACGGCGGCTCACCTATGCCTGTCACTTCGAGGGCCCGCCAGAAGGATTCTGGTGGAGACGCCGGCGGACGACCACAGCGACCTGGGCGCCCTACGCGGAGCGTTGAATGCCCACTTTGGCGTGCAGCCGTCGAGCACCACGGCGAAACAGAGGCTAGACACACGACGACGCAGGCGGGGTGAGAAACTATCACTCCTGGCGTCGGATGTCTCTCTTCTCGTCCGCCAAGCGTATCCGACTTTCCCGGAAGTGATACAGCGGCAGCTCATGCTGGATAAATTCGTCAGCGCTCTGGAGCCTTTCGACCTACAGACGCAGGTGCTCCTGCGCGAGCCCACCTCCTTGGACCTGGCGGTCATGGCGGCGGAGAGGATCGAGCAGGTGCTGACAAGGAACACCCCGGTTAACCGAACGATGCCTACTGCAGTTCAAAGGTCTTCAACTCGCCTACGACCGTTTGCTTGCTGGCGCTGCGACTCGCCAGAACACAAAGCAGCGGATTGCACGGCGCAGGGGCGCAGGGATGGGTCCGGGCTCCAGGGGTACAGACAGACCCCCCCGCGCCGAGGGACGCCCTCGACGTTCTCACGCCGTCTAGGAGAGGAAAGTCAGTTTGTGACGTTTTCCTGTTGCGGGACTGTGCTAAGGGGTCTAGTCGATACGGGGTCGGCGGTCTCGGTAATTGACTTCGCTGTCCTTAAGAAGTTTAAGATAAAAGTTAGAATTCAGCGTGACGACCGACTTAATCTATACTCTGTTACGGGACAAAGGACTACTCTAGTTGACTACGTTATACTTAGCGTGGATTTCGGGCGGGGCCCGTTTGTACACAAATTTTGGCTCGGCAGCATTAGCGACGAGTGTATTCTAGGCCTAGATTTCTTGAAGTGCACAGCAGCAGTCATTGACTGCAGGGGCGGGGAAATTACATTCGGGACCCCGCTTACGCAATTGCCTAGTGGGAACACGGACGAGGGAGGTTCGGCCATCGCTAGCTGCGTTCGCCAGTTGTGGGAGCGTTGCACGGGTAGCCTGGATGAGACCCAGCGCGACCGGGTCTGGCGACTGCTGGAGAGTTTTATAGACATTTTTGCTGTGTCGGAGCAGGATTGCTCGAGGACACAGCTGGCGTCACACGAGATCGATACTGGTAGTGCGTCGCCGATTCGCTCTCGCCCTCACCGCCTCCCCTTTGCGAAGAGAGCCATTGCGGATGAACAGATTAGGAACATGGCTCGGGCAGGTATCATAGAACGGTCAAGCAGCCCATGGTCATCCCCAGTGGTCCTGGCAAGGAAGAAAAACGGAGATTGGCGTTTCTGCGTAGACTATAGACGTCTTAACGCAGTAACGAAACTCGACGCCTACCCCTTGCCTAGGATCGACGAGTCGTTGGACCAACTGGCTGGCTCGAGTTGGTTCAGCTCTCTGGACCTACGCTGTGGTTATTGGCAGGTGCCGTTGTCGGAGGCGGCGAAGGAACGCTCCGCTTTTACGGTGGGAAAAGAACTGTGGCAGTTCACAGTTCTGCCGTTCGGGCTGTGCAATGCGCCGGCGACCTTCGAAAGACTCATGGAAAAGGTGTTGAGTGATGTTCCTGTGTCCAAGTGCGTGGTGTACTTGGATGATGTGCTGGTTCATGCGAACACCTTTGACGCGGCTTTAGCCAACCTGAGTCTGGTGCTGGGCGCTATTAGACATGCAAACATGAGACTGAACCCTGAAAAGTGTCATTTATTACAACGCCGCTTGAAATTTTTGGGTCACGTCGTTAGCGGCGAGGGTGTTGGCACTGACCCGGCCAAGACTGAGGCTGTTTGGGATTGGCCACGACCCGCTAACACGAAACAACTGCGAAGTTTTTTGGGATTGGCCTCCTACTATAGGCGGTTCGTCGAGGGCTTCGCGGAAATAGCAGCCCCACTCCATGAACTTACCGCTAAAGGGACGAAGTTTAAGTGGTCCGACTCTTGCGAGGCGGCGTTCGGAGAACTCAAACGCCGGCTGTGCGGCGCCCCTATCTTGACCTACCCAGACTTCGAGCGCGAGTTTATAGTTGACGCGGACGCGAGTGACCACGGGATTGGGGGTGTGCTCTCGCAAGTTGATGGGGACACGGAACGTGTGGTCTGTTTCTTCAGCAGAACCCTTTCCAAGGCTGAACGGAACTACTGCGTGACTCGGCGCGAACTCCTGGCCGTGGTCGCATGCCTGGACCACTTCAGGCCGTATGTGTATGGCGTTTCGTTCCGTTTGCGTACAGCCACTGCAGTGGCTAATTAGACTGCGTGACCCGGAAGGGCAGCTGGCACGTTGGTTGGCTAAACTGCAGGACTACACGTTCACGGTGGAGCACCGACCGGGCCGGATTCACGGCAACGCGGACGCGCTATCACGCAGACCTTGTGCGGACGTGGCGTGCAAACACTGCACTAAAGCGGAAATTGAGAGTGTTGCTGATGGTCGATGCGCGGAGCTAACCCTTCGACCCGAACCTGATCTGAGGGACTTGGCGCCGGTTCCGTTTGAACAATTCAGGGAGGCCCAACTAGCAGATCGAGAAATGGATTGGTGTTTCGAGCAGGTTGGGGCTGCGCAGGCGCCCGAGTGGGACTCGGTTTCGTCTCTAGGTTCTGTTGCGAGGGTTCTCCGCTCAAACTGGGATAGCTTACGTGTCGTGCAGGGCATCCTGTGTCGGGTTTGGTCGGAGCCGGGGTCAAGCTCGTCCATCTTACAGGCAGTGGTCCCGGGCGAGTTGAGAGATGACGTGTTACGGTCGGTCCACGGGGCGACGGGTAGTGGTCACTTCGGGGTGTCGAAAACCCTACGGCGGCTGAGACAACGATTCTGGTGGCTGGGTTGTAGGCGCGATGTTGAACTTTTTGTTCACTGTTGCGATGCCTGCGCGGCGAAAAAGGGGCCGGCGCACAAACCCAGGGCACCCCTCATACCCATGAGGGCGGGCTCCCCTATGGAGAGGGTGGCCGTCGATGTCCTGGGGCCGTTTCCATTGACCGAGGAGGGAAATAGGTACGTCCTGGTCGCGATGGATTATTTTACTAAGTGGCCGGAGGCTTATGCGATCCCGGATCAAAGTGCGTCTACCACCGCCCGCGTGCTCGTTGATGAATTCTTTTGCCGCTTCGGGGTCCCGGAGTGCCTGCACAGTGACCAGGGTCGGAATTTTGAAGCGGAAACTATGACTGAGGTCTGTCGGATACTGGGCATTAGAAAGACCAGAACGACACCCCTCCACCCACAGGGTGACGGCTTAGTGGAGCGTTTTAACCGCACGCTAACTACGCAACTCGCGATGGTTACCGCTGGGCACCAGCGAGACTGGGACAGGCGCCTACCGGTAGTCCTCCTCGCATGCAGATCCGCGGTTCAAGAATCTACTGGGTTCACCCCAGCCTGCATGATGTTTGGCAGGGAGTTGCGCACCCCCGTCGACCTGGCGTTCGGCGCGCCCCCCTGTGAGGATCCGGAAATCGAGCCGGGCCCCCAGTTCGTGAGCGTCTTGCTCCGGAGGCTACGCGACGTGCACCACGCGGCTAGAGTCTCAGAGTCTGCGGCGAGCGTTAAACAGAAACGGGCGTACGACTCACGCTGTTCGGGGGATGCGTTGCGGGAAGGCCAGAGAGTCTGGCTGTTTAACCCCAAACGCTCAAGGGGCCTCTGCCCGAAGCTACAATCGAACTGGGTAGGACCGTACGTGGTTTTGGGAAGACTGAGTGAGGTAGTGTACAGGGTTAAGATTAGCGGTAGAAAGACTGTAGTGGTACACCGTGACCGCCTGGCCCCCTACAGACCCAAGTCACCTGGGACAAATACAGTCGGCGTGACTGACTCCTCCCCCCGGCTTTCAGGATCACCTCCGGGTGTCGATGGCCGGCCATGGACGGAGGGCACTGCACCGGGCGCGGCCTGCGGGGACGGACTGACGAATGATGGACAAAGGAACACTGAAGCGATCCCGCCCCCTTGTCCCCTCGCTGTGCCCACCCCCACCACGACTGGCCTGGCTCCCCCATTGCGACCCCGGAGGTCGCGGAGACCTCCCCGTCACTTCGTCGACTTTGAACTCGACCACGACATGCACTGTCACCGGGACGGTTGACTCTGGGGGGGGGGCTGTGTGACGGCGGAGGAGCTGTATATAGAGAAGCCCCGCCTCCCGCGAAGCAAGGGACACTGGGAAACCTCTTTCCGCGATGTTCTGTAAATGACACCCTGTTTAAAGTAATTAAAAGATCTGAAGTTCGGTTCCTAGTTTAAGACATATTTGAGAGAAGCAGTAGAGATGTTCTAGATGGTTTGTTGTTAGCCAAGGGAGTTACCAGAAGGGTGAAACTTAATCCAGTTATTGACCTGGCAGCGAAAATGACGAGAGAGCAGGTCAGAAAGTAGTGAGCAAAAGAAATAAAAAGGGTTGTTTTCCAAAACATGAGTCTCTCTACTGGCCTCTCTGTTCACCCGACGCTACAATATACTTATATTTAGCGACTTTTCAGACTCTCTAGAGACTTTTTGTAGTAAAAAGCGACTAGCGACAAATCTAGCGACTTTTTGTGGTGTTATTGGAGACTTTTGGAGACCCTGGGGCGGGTGTTGACGTGAGCCCCAGCCAACAACACTCAGTGCAGTCTCACACTCAGAGCAGACCAGAGACCGTATATATAATAGTGATGTGTCGGTCGCGAAGGAACCGGTTCAAAGAGCCGGCTCTTTTAAGTGAACGACGAGAGCTGGTTCCCCTCTAAGACCGAGCCGGTTCCCCTCTAAGATCCCCTCCCCAACAAAGTATGTTCGACCCCCCCTGGTCAACAAATTACGTTCTCCACTCCCCCCCCCCCCCCCCCCCCCCCCCCCCCCCCGGTCAACAAAGTACGTTCGTCGCCACCCCCCCCCCCCCCCTCCCCCGTCAACAAATTACGTTCGCCACCCCCCAACCCACAACTTTTAAACCCGCCCTTTCCCATGTATGTGAATGGGTGAGAAGCCTCTCGCTGCAGCCTGCCGGAAGGCGGAGTTGGACATCCAACCCTCCTGTAATGGCGGCAAGTATAAATATACAAATGGATTATGAAGCAGGTTCCGCCCTATAAGTTAAATTCCACTGGGAAAAGAGCGTTCTGTGTCGCGGGTCCGATGCTGTGGAATGGGCTCCCTGATGAAATGAGGGCTTGTTCATCTTTAGATATTTTTAAAGCTGGTCTTAAAACTCATCTTTTTAAAGTGGCATATGGGTGAGATTTGTAGATTGTAGTGTTATTATATATTTTTATGCATATTTATCTGTATTTTTTATTGTATTTAATTTTTCCTTTGTGTTCAGTGTCCTTGGGTGTCCAGAAAGGCGCTTTACAAATAAAATGTTATTATTATTATTATTATTATAAACCAGCATTAAGTTCATTAACACTATGGGTGGGAAATTTTGACATATTTCAATATAAATGTCATTATAAAACATCATTAAGCCACCAAAATCATGACGTAATGGTGACTTGCGCATGCGCAGTAAGCCTAGGTAAGAATTTTCGACGGGTAGGAAAATTCGACAGAACACCTGTTTAAAGCCTGCTAACCTAGATAGCTAGTTAACTGTCTATCCTTGAGCGATTATCTAGCTAGCTAAGCTATGTAGCCTGTTAACTGCCAAACCACGAAGTTAACTAACTATCTAGGTATCTAGATAGCCAGTTAACTGTCTAACCATGTCACTAGCTTACCTACTCTACAACCCCTGGCAAAAATTATGGAATAATCGGCCTGTTCATTCAGTTGTTTAATTTTGTAGAAAAAAGCAGATCACAGACATGACACAACGCTAAAGTAATTTCAAATGGCAACTTTCTGGCTTTTCTGATAAGCTTGCCTTCACATTATCTGTGGGCCCTTCTTGCATGGTATTTATTTATAATATTTTGTCCCAGGAAAATGTACCGGGTTGAGATAGACTGGGTACCATCTCCATTGACCAGGTATTTTTGGTTTTGTTGCAGCATAACTGGCCATTTGTGAGTTTTACTCACTGTGATAAGGCATTCACATATGAGATAACTATGGTTTGTTTGAATTGGAATGCATCAGGGCTGCAACGATTAGTTGACATAACTGAAATTTCGACTTGACTTTTGTCAGTGATGAATAAAAGTGCATTTAAATCCCAAAAAAAATCTAAATCTAGTTTATTTACCTCTGATCCACAACGAGGCTGAAGTTGGTTACTTATTTGCAGTTTCAGATTCGTTTGGTTACTTATTCACAGCTCCTTATTCAGCGGCTGAAGTTGGTTCCTTATTCAAAAAGGGTGTGTTCACGATGCGTGTTTACTGCGCACTTTGTTTAAAAGCGATAGATTAAACGTTACATTAAACGAGCGTAGGAGCAGACATTTAAGAGGTTATTGTTTCCCATACTAATTTTGTGAATGTAAAAAATAAAAGTATAATGAAAGCATTTCATTTGTAAAATTTCAAGTCGTTCCAATTGTATGCAATTTGTACATGATGATTGAATTAGTCAGCATTTTTAACGTATGGAAACATATTCTTAGATTTGAAAACTAAAAACACAGAAATGCTGTTCTAGAACACAAATTAATCGGAAGAAGAAACACCAGCACACAACCAGGGGTGGAAAGTAACTAATTACATTTATTCACATGAGTATTTTTCATGAGTAATTTGTAATTTTCTGAGTAGTTTTTGAAATATGTAATTTTTACTTTTACTTGAGTAAATTTTGACGTAAGTAGTTTTACTTCACTACATTTGAACGCCCTCACGTTACTGAGTAAAAAATATTGATGGTGAAAAATTAAATGCGGGCAGAAATTTAAACTTCTGAGTCCCAGAACTGAAAGCCAATTGCGTGGCCTTGCCTTGCGCGTGCCCTGTCCATTGGCTCATAATCAGGTCGTAATCTGGTGCATTTTTTTTTCTTCTTAAACTAATTAAAATAACCTGAATGTCCTTCACCAGTAGAACCACCTTACACAGTCCACATTTTGTACTGCTGAGTGTAATCTGTGCTGCCAGCCACCTGCTCAGACAATGCAGCACCACAGGGGACTGTACTCCTACCTAGAACCCCATTCACAAATCCATACAAAATATGGTTGCTTAGAATAAAATAGAACATTTCTTTTTTGCCATTTAGAACACTGAACTATTTTTTATGTGGTAAAGCAAGGAAACAGGTAC